>NC_056575.1:26140269-26141486 GCF_018340385.1 Cyprinus carpio | reverse complement strand
TTATTTACTGTGTGTCTTACCCTGGTAAATACGTGCTGAAGTGGCGTTTGGTTTTGCGTTTGCATATCGCGGGACTGGCCAGTTTCGGTCTGCTAAATAGGTAGGCGTGACCAGCTGACTTCAATCACAGGTAATCAGGCAAATATATAAGTGGTAGGTGTCACTGCGGCAGCCCTCGTGTGAAGCCTCCTCGTGTGAAGACCGACAAATGTAAAGACCAATGACTCTACCTGCGCGACTCCCCCGAGGAAGGAAACCGACAGGGCACTTGAGTATTGCTTTTCTCCGCTGCACTTTTTTTGTACACCTTGTCCTCAAATACTTATTTTGGTCACTTGTAGTCACTATGTGCTTTCAGATCTCTACTATCACTACTAACACTCGGAGAGCACGCTATGTCTGCTCCCGTAAGGAAGGCCTATCCCGACAAATCTACGGCGGGCCTGATCACCTTGACTGTACACTCTACACTCGCTATTTCCAGTTGGTCTCTGGAACTGTGCCAGTCTGCTGTTAACAAAGCATACTCATTTCTTCTATTGCTACTCTAATCCGGTCTCAACCTCCGGGCACTGACTGAGACTTGGATCAAACCTGAAGACACTGCCACTCCCCGCAGCCCTCTCGACTAATTTGACTCTCTGTGGTGCGGGGGCCTAGCACCCAGGGGCTCTCGGTTGCCGGCTGTGGGGTGGGGGGTTTGCTGTGGTGAGGCATGGGGTCTCCTTTATAGCGAAAGATTGGAAATTTGATCTTCAACCATCACCTACAGGTAACGTGTTCATTTGAATCACATGCTATTACTGTAACCCACCCTCGTTAAAATCCACTTTGTGGTCATTTATTGTCCCCAGGTCACTTGAGAAACTTCTTGGAGGAGTTGATTTTGCTGCTATCAAACTATCCTGAAGATGGTACCTCTCTCGGTACTGCTTGGTGACTTCCAACATCCACCTAGATAAACCCCAGGCTGCTGACTTCAACCCTCTGCTCGCCTCATTTGATCTCAAGCGAGTGTCTACTACAGCGACTCACAAATTGGACAACCAATTGGACCTCATCTACACACGCTGTTGCTCCGTGGACAACTCTTTAGTTGCTCCACTGCACACCTCAGACCACTTCCTCAATACTGCTAACCTAGCACTTACTCCTGAAGTGGCACATGTCGACTGAACCTACGCTCACTCTCTCCATCTCGCCTATCCTCTGTGGTT
>NC_056575.1:26138499-26140045 GCF_018340385.1 Cyprinus carpio | reverse complement strand
TATCAGTCTCTCCTCTCTTCCTTCTCTGCAAATGTCTTCACTGCTAAAACATCATACTACCATGACAAAATTAACAACTGTTTTGATGCTCGGACACTCTTCAAAACCTTTTCCTCTTCTTAATCCGCCTCCACCTCCTCCTCCATCGACTCTTACAGCTGACGACTTTGCAGTTTTCTTCACAAATAAGACAAGAACCATCAGCGACCAATTCTCCAAACCACAGACTGAGGATAACTTCACAACGACTAATGCACGCTCTCTCTCCTCCTTCTCTCCACTCTCAGAAACGGACGTTTCCAAACTTATCCTGTCCAGTCATCCCACTACTTGCCCACTGGATCCGATCCCCACTCACCTCCTTCAAGCGATTTCTTCTTCAGTCATACCTTCACTTACTCACATTATCAAGTCCTCTCTTCACTCTGGAACATTTCCCAGCATGGCAGGCTCGTAAGCCCACTGCTGAAGAAACCATCTCTAAATCCAGCACTTCTAGACAAACTACAGACCGGTCCCTTCTTCCATTCATTGCAAAGACACTGAACGAAGCTGTGTTCAACCAGCTCTCTATGCTTTATAAGGTAAATAAATCACCTCTGGCAACTGTCTATTTCAAAGCATTTCCACCGGAACGGAATGTTCCTGCTTTTGTCATTGAAGCCCTGCGACTGGCAAGGGGCACTGCGCTTTCCAAAACCTCGTACTCTCATTCTTTCCTTAATCTGTCTGTTGCTTTTCGGCCACCGTTAATCACTCAGATTCTCGTCCACCCCAGAAAGATGGCCACCGAAACCACCAGTGTATTTAAGCCCCTTCATACATAGATGCCTAAGGTGCCTGGAGGGGGGTAGTGGCCCACCAAACCGTGTCACCGTGTCTCCAAAGTTGTATCACCATCTTCTTTCTCCATCTTCACGCTGATGACACTCAACTCTACTTTTCATTCCAACCGGATGACCCGATGGTAGTTGCTCGTATTTCAGCCTGTCTGAGTGACATTTCTAGCTGGATGAATGACCATCACCTTAAGATCAAACTTACTAAGACTGAACTGCTGGTGGTTCCAGCTAACCCATCGTTTCATCACAACTTCACTATAAAGCTGGGTTCGTCAACCGTAACTCCTTCCAGGACAGCCAGAAACCTAGGAGTTGTGATGGATCATCAGTTAAGCTTCACAGACCATATTGCTACAATGACTCGGTCCTGCAGATTTGCCTCATACAACATTAGACCCTTCCTGTCAGAGCAAGCCACCCAACTTTTTGTCCAAGCTCTTGTTCTTTCCAGACTGGACTATTGTAATGCTCTCCTGGCGGGCCTTCCTGCATGTACTATCAAGCCTCTGCAACTGATCCAGAATGCAGCAGCGAGGGTTGTCTTCAATGAGCCAAAAACAGCTCACGTTACTCCTCTCCTCATCAGGTTACAATGGCTACCAATAGCCGCTCGCATCAAATTCAAGGTACTGATGCTTGTCTACAAGACGACCACTGGCACGGCACCAACATACCTAAGCTCATTAGTTCAATCTTATGCGCAC
>NC_056575.1:26137140-26138190 GCF_018340385.1 Cyprinus carpio | reverse complement strand
TGTCTCTCATTTGTAAGTCGCTTTGGATAAAAGCGTCTGCTAAATGATTAAATGTAAATGTAACTAAAATTTATTTGTACTCCCTTCTGATTCATCTCAAAGTCCCACTGAATTTCCCAATACAGGTAAACATTAAAGCCAAAGATAAGTCAAATCCAGAGTCAGGGACATAATTTTGTGTACAGAATCACTGATAAAATGGCACAGATAGATTTCACCATCTGGGGTGAGCAAAAAGTAACTTTTAGTTCTTGATATTGTATCAGAAATGTTTCAGTTCACCACTTTAGTGGGAAAACTCTTTTATCAAGCACCAAAGACACAACTGTAATAGAACTGTCCTGCAAGGACACCACATGTCCTATAGAACACAACAACTCCCAGAACCTCACAGCAAACATCATCAGAGCAATAAAGTTAACTGTCACACATGCAACACCTACTACAAATCCTCCTGTATCACTATGTACACCTCTGGCAATATCACCATTAAAACATTCAAACCGTAAATATTGAAAATGATTTCAAATCCATAATAGACATTCCACAAGACCGCACTACAGACTCACTTTTAGCACTACTACCTATCAACATCACCATTTACAATAGCAATGTAACACATTTATCAATTCATGTTCAAACTCAGTCCCCCTTCAAGTTCCAACCCTGATTGTAACACCACCATCATCCAGCACACTATTCCCCACCTATGAAGAGCTTGAGAATTTCATGCTAGAAGATTTTTTGCAAACCACACTACATCTACATTCATCACTACACCCACATCAACCCCTCAAACATCTACCCTACCACCCACTGCATCTCAACCATCAACACAATCATGTACTCCCCCACCTAAACAATAACATTTTTCCACAGATGTCTGCTGGGAGGTGGTGTGTGCTTCTTACATACAGGAGTATAACAGGTAACCGGCATTAGGTGCAGGGACAAGTGCAAGAGACTTTAACAATCATGTTATTTTGAATTCTTTTTACATTTAAAGGGTTAGTTTGAGCAAAAACAATGTCATAACAAACCTATTAGAAT
>NC_056575.1:26134195-26135434 GCF_018340385.1 Cyprinus carpio | reverse complement strand
AGCGAAACTACATGCTTAGTCTTACAAACAAAAGAGGATGATATCTGCTTCGTCATGCTTAAAGTAATCTGACACTGGTCGCTGAGGAAAATACATCAACTTTGCATGTGGATCGCTGGATCGGCTTTCACAGGGGACGAAGCGGAGTTTCAGCCAGGGCGCACATGTGGTGCGCAAGACATCGGACGCCCTTCGTAGACCGCGTTGTGACCGTTTTCAAGCCGCCCAACATCTGCTCACTCAGCTGGGCCGCGGCTCCAACTCTAGACCTACGGCCTCTTCTCACTCAAGGGCAGTGGTGTGTGACGATGTTGCATTGAGAAAGCGAAATACTGTGTTTGGCTTCCAAAGAGGTCATGACTAGAAATCAGTGTATATATCATGTTTATAGTGAGTTTTTAAGTTTAGTCTCGTCGCTTGTTTACAACAGAACAGCACAACCCAGATGTTCAAATTTGTGCAACACATTTTATGGACAACAGATTTGTAAACTAGGAGAGTAGCCTACAAGAATGACTGTGCAAAGGCTATTTCTAAAAAAAAAAAAAAAAATGGGTCAATTCCGACTTTGCTATGAGAATCTGTCGCTTCTGAATTGAGTACTGTAAGTATGTTTTGTTAATAGTTTAAGTATTTGCTATTGACTGTTCAAATGCTGAATTTTGCGCAGCGTAGAGTAACACGTCGTGTGTGTGTGAGGGGAACAGTGTCACATCACAGCAGTGAACAGCCTGTCAGAAATCATAGCAAGTCAGCTGTCTTAACTGTTTTTTGAACATTAAAGCATGTCAACATATTCTGTTACACCAAATACACAAAATAAACCCTTTAAGGAAACATTTGGCCAAACATTTGGAAAATATTTTAATGAAACCTTAAAGTTTTCTGTCTCTCTTTTGACAGCCTATGCATCTACCACTTGAAAGCCCAAAAAAGTAGTAGTATAGTTTTATTTCATGTCATGTCAGCATCATAGAATATCCTCATGGCAAAAAGGAAGTTAAAAAAAATAAAAGACTTCCAAAAATACTATTAAAAGGAAAGCCATTTTCAGTGTGTATTGTGAGAAGAGCTCTAAAAGCAGATTTGACTTGACAGGTGTCTTGACAACCAGGGCACTCATTTATAAAACTCTCTGTAAATTTCATCCTAAAAGTGTACATATGCAAAAAAGCTAGATTTTGCCATAACCTGAGCAAAAATCTCTTTGTAAATCTCAGTCAGGGGAAGATGTGCATA
>NC_056575.1:26017861-26133946 GCF_018340385.1 Cyprinus carpio | reverse complement strand
TGTGACTCCGGTTGGTTGACAAGGGCAATGACTGACTTGCACCAGGAACAGTCTCTGCGCCTTGACTTGGTAGAGTCTCAGTCTGTGCAATTCCCGAGGGTTGGGTGTGGAAGAATTCTCGACAGATCATGGATATTCTGAAAGCAATGTCCAGGTAAGGATTCTATCGTCAACTGTTCTCCAAGTGGTCACAGAAATTGCAGCTAATAACTGCGTGCCACAGGCCTTTCCAGATGAGATGACCATCAGCCAGTTCAGACTGTGTAAGACACTGGTCTGTTTGTGCAATCACTACAGCTGGTAGCCATTTGACACCTTTCCCAGAGTACGAGCTAGCACTTTGTCTCCAGATCTGAAAAAACGATGTTGCTTGTTAGACGCCGTTCCATCTGAAGGTGTTGTTGCTCTTGAACGTCTGTTTGTTTTCAGGGTTTCAACAAATCCAGACTGTGGCGAAGTTGCTTTGACATAGCGGCAGCAGGAGACACTTGGTGCGATGTGGGGTGTTTCTGTAAGAAAGTAGGAAAAGTGTTTAGGCGTTGTGAGTAAGCGATCCTTTTACCCTGTGTGACTTAAGAGCTTGCTTCATTGTCTGGACAAAAACCGCTCAGCAAGACCGTAGTGGTCCCCGTTTCATTGATACGTGCATTTCATTACCTAAAACTCTGGCATTGCTGTGGGCATCAAGAAGAAACTAAAACATATGGTCTTTCCAATGGTCCTGCAAAATCAATATGGACTCTCAACCACGGTTCTTCGGGGCACATTGCCAGGGGTGTAACGGGGCTGGTTGGAGGGTTATTTCTCAGGCCTTTGACATGCACTGAACATTGTTGTGCTTTCTTCAATCTCAGAGTCCACACCTGCGCCACCAAAGGTGCACGGGCAATCTCTTATCCGAAAACTCCACAGGTGTCCGAATGAAGTTTCCTCCAGGAACTCGGTGTCTCAATGGTGGTGGAATAATGACCCTTGAGCCCCCCAGTAGAAATCCAGATTCAACTGTCAGCCTCATTTTCTCCTGATCACTAAGGCCTTAGTGAGCGGCGACATTTCTCCCACATACCTCTGCGCAAAAGGTCCAAACTGGACATCACACTGGGTTCATACGGTGTGTGCTTTTTTACTGGAGATCGCCGATAAGGGGAATTGTTCTACCTCTTTGAAGTACGAAAAACTTTCGCCTTTGCTGGTTTTGGATGTGTAGTAGGCAATGGCGATGCGGGAGGGGAGCCAGGTCAGCATTAGCATGATCTTCGATCTTCTGTACTTGATATCATACTGATCGCGAAGACAGAAGAAAGAGGCCCAACGCTGCATTCTTGCGGCAGCAAGTGAAGGAATACCTGAATGTGGGCCAAAGATGGGTGAGAGGTCTGTGATCAGTTGAGGAGTGTAAATCTTCTACCAAACAAATTGATGAGATTTCTTCACCCCAAAGACAATATGAAGTGCCTCACGTTCAATTTGGCCCATAGTTACATTCTGCCTTGCTCAAAGTTAAGTGATGCAAAAGCGATGGGTTTTTCCTCACCGATGGCATGATGTGTGACACCACGCTTGGCCATGCATAGGCGATCGTCACAATACCAGCTGCACTGGCAGGCGGGGTTGAAATGAGTGAGGCTTCAGACTGGGCTAAGGCTGTTTCACCTAATTAAGATTCTTCACATGGTTTGAGTCCCGGTCCCACTTTTTGGATTTGTTCATTGGCTAGATTACCTTGGTTTCAGCCTGTTAGCTAAATTTGGCACAAATTTATATCAATCAACAACCCCAAAAGATCGAAGCTGACTGGCGTTTTGTGGAGATGGCTTCCACTGTACTTCACTTTCGGGGTGCCTTATGAAGTCCCGAACTATCAATCACGTGGCCCAAATACTCAACAGAAGGGCAGAAAAACTCACACTTGTCCTTCCTGACTCTCAGTCCAAAACTTTGCAGTCTCTGCAAGGTGGCTTCTAGGTTACTCAAGTGTTCCGCCTCATCCTTTCCAGTGATAAGCAAATCATCAAGGTAACACTGCACCCCGGTCAGCCCACTGAGAATCTGGTCCATTGCTCTTTGGAACAGGGCCGGCGCCGAGGTAATCCCAAAAGGAAGCCGCTGATATTGGTACGTCCCCTTATGAGTCACAATGGTAAGAAGTTCTTGTGAGTTGGTCCACGATGCATCTGCAAGTATGCCTGGCACAAGTCAATCTTACTGAACCGTTGACCCCCAACGGGGCGAAAGATTCATAATGCAGGCGGGGGATACTGCTCTGGGGTCAGGACGGTTCCGGTCACCTTAAATCCCACATGTCGAAGGACCGTCTTTTTTTTTTATAGCGGGCACAATTGGCGGTAACCCCCACTCACTCGTGTACTGGTCGCCAGAACTCCAGCCTTTACTAGTTTCTCTAATTCAGCTTCAACCTTGGAGTTTTAATTGGTAGGCCAACAGTCCTGGCTTTTAAACACTTTGGTTGACTGTTCGATTTAACCGTCAGTTTCACATAATGTCCTTCATACTTCCTAGTTCGTCACTGAACACATCCAAATATTTATTTAGAATCCCCTTGGAGTTTTGAGTTTTTGCTGACCAGATGGACCTCTTGCCAATCCCAGCTTAATCCTCTCAGCCAAGTCAGCCCCTAGTAAAGCTGGGTGATTACCTTCCAATAATGTACAGTGGAAGTTTCTTTTTTTGCATATTTAGTTCAACTGTTACCTCAATTAACCCTTTAACAGGAACGATCTCACCTGTATTCAGGTCTTCCAGGGTAATGTTTGATGGCTGAGGTGTAAGGTGTGGCAACTTTTCATTGAATGTTGTCACTGGCACCAGTAATGCCGCCCAGCTCCTGTGTCCACCTGCATCCGTACTTGTTTCCCCGTCAGAAGAGAGAGGAGTCACTTAATAGCCCTGCTCAGCTCCGCAAACAGATAAAACACACAAACCATCCTCTTCCTCAGATCCGAGGAAATGCTCGCCGTGACCATGCCGGGCATTTTCCATTTGGTTCACATGCTTTTGTTTGGAATTTCTGCCGTGGCTTTTCTTTTAGATCCATGTTTTTTGCTTTGGATTTGTGTCTTTTTTTATTTTTGCAGGCACACGTTCAAGTAATAGCCTTTCTTTTGCCACAATTTCTACAGTTCATGTCCTTACACCAACAATCTTCAGGCTGGTGGCCCACTTTTCCCAGCGGTAACATGGGTTTTTATCTGAGTTTGACTTGTTCTTGGATCAGCATACACTTTGTGCACATAGGTGGATGCACTTAGTGTTGTGCTCTTTGGTATTTCCAGTGGCGTACAGTTACTTTCCAGTTAGCAGTACGTTTTGTATAGCCTCTTCCCGAAGACCACAGACAAGCCTATCATGTGTTGTGCATAATGATTGGCCAAACTCCTGGACAATCGTTTCAAACACCGTACAGTGGTGGATTCACCATCCTGCTGATTTCTGGCACATAGGCAGAAATCTCTCTGCGATAATCAGTGGTTTGGGTGAATGGTGATCAATGAGTAAACCCTTCCTCATATGATTTGTAAGCCTGGTTTCTGTGGCTGGTTGACTACGCCCGGCAATTTTCACACCCATGACACTTAGAAATGTTGGCACAATCGGTTTTCATCTTTTATTTCACATGGCACAAAGTAGTCAAAAGCGGCTTCGGTATAAGCACTCCACTGCTCTACTGATGATTCATCAAAGCGGTCAATACAACCAATCCAGCCATTTTTTTTTTTTCTCACTCCTCTTGTTTCAGTTCGATGGCTGTTGTGATTCCTTCCCCTTTTTTTTTTCTGCTGCGATCCCGCGTTGCGTCGTCAATTTCTTTTCCCTGTCTTTCACTCTATTCCCTTCCAGCGAAGACAACTCGTTCCGTTCCGACTGTCGCGGCTGTTGTTTTCGGATTCGCGTGCATCCACTCACTCTCCCTCGTGGAGAATGGCGCGATCGGGGTGTGGAATCCGCGTCACGAACATCTTTAGCCTTGAAACGTCGACCAACGTTCAAAATAACAAAACTTAACGTGGTACGAAGGGTCCTCGTCGCCAAATATGTTATGTATTCTTATATTTTATAGATATATACACGAGAGGCAGGAGTAAACGTAAACCAGTGCTTGCCGTTTATTTCGACACTCAAGATCTACGGTGTTGACGTAGAATAATCACGTAACGTAGGAGGGTATAAGGAAACACAGAAAGGTCACTTTGCATTTCGTAAATACACAACAATATTAAATACCGTTAAAGGTATAAAACATCAAGGAAATATGAGATACAGAGTATAAATGTATATTTGTCCCATACACAGTTTTTATTGCTAAAAATCATCCAGTATTCTTATGTTTTAGCATAAATATATCAAAATCCATAAAAACAAAACTGTGTCCAATAGTTCTCAGATAAATATTTTAGAATAGAGCTGATCTCATTCTTTTCCACTGGCCAAATAGTATTTCAGTTGTTTTAAACAATTCAAATTATGAATGCAATGACCAATCAGAGGCGATCAGATGAGTCATCGCTGAAACGCAAGTGTTTTGTTCAGTGCATACACACTGTAACTAAATTCTGCTCTCTGATGAATTCTCTCATCAGAAACAACAAAGTGCAGATGTGCGTACGATGTAAAATATTAATTTTACAGCATAAATGGCTTCAGTGATTATAATGGGAGTCTTTGAACTCTTGCTAGACTGACATTGAAAATGTTCTTTGACAGTGAGAGTGTTCTTTGCTCTCTTTCTGTACAGTGATAGTGTTATAATTAGTAACTTATATTGTTTTTATTAAATTCATGTTAAATGCAAAGCCAGTCATATTAAATGGCACCAAGTAAAAAGATGGTTGCCCTTCTAAGGAACTCCACACTGCGTCCTCTAGCAGACACAATAGGGAATTCTGCCAGCATGACTTGGGTCTGAAGTATGTGTGAAACGACGCCAATCCTATTGGTCCATGTGGCCTCTGACATCATAGGCAGATGACTGGAAGCATAAAAGGGCACCTGCTGAATACGTCACCAACTTCTGTTGTCTTGTTGAGCTGTCTGTTTGAAGTGCATGTGAGACCAAGGCAGGTGAGTGGTGTAGAAAGTGTGTGCCTCCGTGCCCGAGGACATCTGAAGATGCATGCAATCTATGTGTCATGTGTCTTGGTCAGGGGTTGTTTCAGCCCTGATCTTGCGAGATCGCGGGTGGAGATATATTCAGCTGGGCCGTGCCTCTATAATATGCATGTTATTGTGTGGAGAGTCTCGCTGGGTGTGGATATATTTAAATACTCTGTGGAGAGTTGCTTCTCTCCCAGGGTGTTTCAGCACATAGGGCCGGGTGGGTTTAGGAGTGGGTTGCTTAAGTAGCTTTTAAGTAGCGGTCTTCTTGAGCCCTTACCTAGACAGTGCAGTCACCCCTCCTTGGGGTGTAAGTAGACAGTCCACTCTCGGTGTTCTGGGTAGTCTCAGTCGGTCCTCCTTTTGGTAGCCCCTTCCTAGGTACATAGCTATCTGAGGATATCTATGTTCTAGCTCAGTGACTGCTCCCCTTCTTAGGGTCTTTAAGTAGCAGTCTCCTTGAGCCCTTGCCTAGACAGTGCTATCTCTCCTGATAGGGTTGTAAGTAGATAGCCCAGTCTCTGTGGTCTGGGCAGCTTTGCGGGAAGTCCTTACCTGGCTATCTGGGCTAGCTGTGTATTGTTTATTCTAAAACGGTCTATGAGCTTTCATAAGACCCCTAGGATATAGCTATGTGAGGAGTGTTCTAGCTGCTACTCTCCTTAGTTTAAGTAGTGATCTCTTTGAGCTCCCCCAGAGGCTATATAGTTTAGCCTCTTCAGTGTTCTTGTGTGTGAAGTCTAGTATTGCTCACATAGCATAGCTATCTGACGATAGCTGTGTTCTTAAAACCACTAGTAGAACATGTCCAAAAACACACTACAGGAAACTATTTTTTGATGATTTTAATGGTTATGGTTTGTAATGGTATTTGTAGTGGAAAATTTTTTTATTTCTGTGATCATTTCTATTGTTTTCTTCAGCAGGGAGGATACTACTCAGATTTGCCCAAATGGCGCTACGCTGATTTGGAGAGACACAGAGGAGAGGAATTGTTGAATAAAGTTATTTTTGTTTTCTTCATGAGTTCGTGTACAAAAAGTATTCTCGTCTCTTCATAACATTATGGATGAATCACTGATGGCAGATGGACTATTCTGACGATGCTTTTCATACTTTCCTGGACCTTGACAGTGTTACTTACCTGGCAGCCTATGGGACAGTCTCAAGCCTCACTGTTTTCATCCAAAATATCTTAAATTGTGTTCTGAAGACAAACAAAGCTTTTATGGGTTTGGAACGACATGGGGGTAAGTGATTAATTACAAAATTTTCATTTTGGGATGGAGTTTCCCTTTAAGATGTTTTGTGAATACAGGCCCAGTGCTCCTACACCAACCACAAGTTATGAGGTGATATGAATATGTATTGTTAAAAGTTGTGCTGTAAATTATAAGAGATACGCTTAAGTACCAGTGCAGTTAGTGCAATTCTTTTTAAATTGGTTTGCTGATTTTCTGTGAATGTATTATATTCAGAAAATGTTAAGCTAAATTGTGCTTATAAAATTAGTTTAGAATCTGGGTAACTTCCATGTGATCTTGGGATGTGGATTACAGACATACTCATATAAAAAAAAAATTCCCCTTATGAATCTGGGGCCGTATTCACAAAACATTTTATATTACAACTAAGAGTTCTCCTACATGGCAGTAAATGTTTTTAGCTAAGAGTTTTCTCTTAAAACCTATTCACAAAGCTGCTGAGACAAATTTAAAGTCTTAAAGGGATACATTATTCACTTACCTCCATGTCGTTTCAAACTCGTAAAAGCTTTGTTCATCTTTGGAACACAATTTAAGATATTTTGGATGAAAACAGGGAGGCTTGAGACTGTCCCATAGACTGCCAGGTAAGTAACAGTGTCAAGGTCCAGGAAAGTATGAAAAGTATCGTCAGAATAGTCCATCTGCCATCAGTGATTCAACCGTAACGTTATGACGGGACAAGAATACTTTTTGTACACGAAGAAAACAAAAATAACCTCTGTGTCTCTCCTAATCAGCGTAGTGCGATTTTGGCAAATCTGAGCAGTACGCAGGCAGCGTACGCTCTTCTTTGTCAGCCGTATTTTTCACACCCATTATTTTTAAGAGTTTCTCTTAACTCTTTCCCTGCCAGTATTTTGGAAAAAAGTTGCCAGCCACCACCAGCAATTTTGATGATTTTCACTAAAATTTGATGGCCTACAGTACATTCTGCTGTATGAATATAGAAAATATTAATTTAATATAAAACCAAAATAAAGATCAAAGCCTCTACTTTTAAACAAACAAACAAACAAACAAACAAAACAAAAAAAAAAACAATTTTATTCTAGCTTAAAGCATTTTTTTTTTTTAATCAACAATTTTTTGTTCGGGGGGTTTTGTACTCGGTCAGAAGATGTGTAATAGCACCCCCGAGTGTAAAACAGTAAAAACACAAAAAGCCATAAAAACTAGTCTTTGGCGGGGAAGCATTGTCTTCTAAATGACAAGATAACTCGTCAATGGCGGTGAAAGAGTTTAATTGGCAAGTTAGGAGCTACTTTTTTTGTGTGAATACCACCCCAGAACTATAGATTTTGCATTATATTGCTTCTATGCCAATCATTATATACGACCAAGATGAATGACACATCGATGAAACAAATTCAATTGCAAATTCCCACCTTTGGTTAAATTCTCTGTATTATAGCCATTTAATGCGAACAGTCCTACATGTGGCTCACCTGTACACCACAACCAAAGCCCAGACATCCAATGGTAAAGTACTTTAAATCAATACAAGTAAACACACTTAAGAATGTACAATTTGACTAATCTGTTTTCCTTTTCACAGTCCAGATGATGTACTGAGGTTGTTGGCAAGTAGGCTAGATGACAGCAAGGATTTCAAGTTCTGCGTGTCTCGCACAGACTTCATTCAAAGAGCTATGGTACAGTGGCAGCAGCAAAAGAAAGGGACCCCTGGCAGCACTTTGCCTATAACATTTTTGGGGAAAGCAGGTGTTTATATATATATATATATAATTTGGCTGACTCAGTGGGTGGGCGGGTCAACTGCCAGAAAAGCCATCCATGTGAGCATGTATCAGTCAACTACTACAAAGGGTGCACAAAGCCATGGTGATCTGAAAGACAGTGAAACTGAGACATCAGTAATTTCAGGTAAGTCCTTCATGATAAAACATTTGAATTCAGATGGCAGTTCATTCATGACTTGTGACACATTTTATGGCCAAAATTATTGGGACGCCCCTAATTAATGGGTTATACTATTGCAAATATTTACCTTTTCACTGTTAAGTTTAAAATATTCCATCTAGGGATGTGCAACAGTGATCGAGTACTAGACCTTGACAGCGACGATCAATCATGTAAATGATGATTAAAATGTTTTTTTTTTCTTCTGAATGGTTATAGCAGCACTTTGGGAGGCGCCCTGAGATTTGATTGTTTAGCTTGCCACACCATGTGTCAAAAGACGCAAGAAGAGAGACAATGGCCTCGAAGTCACGTAGTGATGTCTGGCTTCACTTTGACAAGACAGATGAAAAACAAATCTACAAGTACAAGGCGTTATCATTTAACATCTGTACATAAAATGTCTGGCACTAACAGAGCGGCAATTCAGACAAGTATTGCATCATTTGCCGTAAGACCAAATTGCAATGCAGGCAGAACCGAGAAGATGACACAGCTAATTGCTGAAAGATTTGCTGCCCATTAGTTTTGTCGGCAGAGCAGGATTTAAAAATTTCATGCATTACATTGAGCCCCAGTATGACATCCCATCACGCAAAACAGTCACTGCAAGACTGCTTCTTCACTGAAAGACAGACTGTCAAAGACAGCGAGGGTGGCTGTCACTACTGATTCCTGGACCTAACTGACCACTAAATCCTATTTAATGCTAACTTGCCATTACATTGCTGAATGGGAAATGCACAGTGCAGTGTTACAGATGTGCAGTTTTGATGAACAACACACAGCCAACTACCTAAAAGATGCCACAGAACAGTGGCTGTCAGGCTCGGACAAAGTAATTGTGTGCTTTCACGATAAAGCGAGTAATATGGTTTTGGCGAATCAAGGACATTGGGAATCAGTGCCCTGCTGATTCCAGAGTTTGGGCTCTAAATAGGAAAAGGATCTGCCACCCGCAGCTGATTTTGATATTCTAGGCATAAAAAAAATTGGACATGGAGGACTATAGTGCAATAAGAGCTTGTTCAAATACTGAGGTGCTAAACCATTCAGGGCTTTCTAAGTAATAAAGATGATTTTTAAATCTATATGATGTTTAATATAACATCCCTATGAGTGTTAATTAGGTAGCCAGTGCAGTGTTGACAGAACTGGGCTTTTAATATGGGGTCAAACTTCCTGGTTCTAGTAAGAACTCTAGCTGCTGCATTTTGGACCAGCTGGAGTTTGTTTATTAAGTGTGCTGAACAACCACCCAATAAAGCATTACAATAATCTAACCCTGAGCTCACGAACGCATAAATTAGCATTACTGCATTTGACATTGAAAGAATAGGTCGTAATTTAGAGATATTTTTGAGATGGAAAAATGCAGTTTTACAAATGCTAGAAATGTGGCTTTCAAAGGAAAGAATGCTATCAAATAGCACACCTAGGTTACTAACTGATGACGAAGAATTGACAGAGCAGCCATCAAGTGTTAGAGTGTTCTATTACTTGCAGAGGTTTAAGTTCCTATAATTAACACCTCTGTTTTTTCAGAATTTAGCAGTAAGAAATTACTCCTCATCCAGGTTTTATATCAACTATGCATTCCGTTAGTTTTTAAAATTGTTATGTTGTGCTGGTCCGCAAAGAAATATAGAGCTGAGTATCATCAGCATAACAGTGAAAGCTAACACCGTGTTTCCTGATGATATCTCCTAAGGGTAACATGTAAAGCGTGAAGAATAACGGCCCTAGTACTGAGCCTTGAGGCACTCCATACTGCACTTGTTATCAATATGATACCTTTTCATTCACTGCTATGAATTGATGGTGCTCGGATAAGTATGATTTGAACCATGCTAATGCATTTCCATTAATGCCAACAAAGTTTTTTTGTCTATTCAAAAGAATATTGTGGTCAATAGTGTTGAAAGCAGGACTAAGATCCAGTAGCACTAATAGAGTGGTCTTTATAAAATAAAAATGCATTGGCTATATTTTGTAGCCTAATTACAATAACGAACAAAACATCAAGGTTTAGTAGGCTATTTCAGAAACATTCAGAGAGATGACAGAAATCAACATTTTTTGTCATAGTTTTTATTTTGTGCTGAAAATATCCTTTAAATTCTATTCATAATTAATTTAGCAATAATCATCAATGATTTTCATACTGTAAAATAACATTTTGGTTGATCAGAAAGTATAAATTGAATCCAAAATATTGCTGAATAAATATAAGAAAAAAAAAATGACAACAGTGAAACTAATGTAGCCTAATAGAATGTGAATTTGTTGTGCTTGCATTGGCTGTGTTTTTAAAGCACAATCGGAGTTACACTTTCGGTCAAGCTCACGTTTGCATTTGTGAACTTTTTGCAGATGAAAGTTGAAATAGCTACATCAGATTAATCTATTATAGTATGCGTTTGGATGTCAACATTTATTAACATGATGAATGAGCTGCATATCAGTGTTTAGTTTCATGCTCAAATGCAATGCCCGATATGATTATCTTATTATAGATATGACTTTGAGTTATTTAAGACTATTATATTGCTTTTAGGTGTTTCTTTTTAAAAAAAATAAAATAAATAAAAATACTGATATTATAATATATATATATACTTCAAATGAAATCGAAGAATGAACTGATATGACGTAATTTCGAACAAAATCAGGCCGAAACTAACCTCTTAAGACCCTGCGGCCTCATACGAGGACATTATATTTTTGTGAATTTCTTTGAGACTGTACATGCCACAGTTTTAAGTCTGGATGTCCTGTACAGAGCACATGCAGGGCTTTTCAGAGATACTAAATGATTGGATGTTTCATCATGACCACTCCCTCTCCTTCGTCATCAAAAATGTCTGAAATTAATTTAGTGACACTCTTATGGAAATATGATAATATTTTGTAATTATCATTTAAATCTAATTTTTAAATTATGTGTCATAAATCAACATCTCAGGAAAATGTTATAGGGTTTCAAATCAAAATATGACTTTCTGTTATGTTATGTCCTCATATGAGGTCACCAGGACTAAAAGCATGTTTATTACGTATTTTGGGAGACATAACAAATGAATAGGGAAAGAAATTATATTTCAATATTCTATGAAATATTATATATTATTATGAAAATCTTGTCAATTACTACTCCCATTATTACAGTTCTTTTTTCATTACATGTTGCCCCAAAAACACATTAATATGCAAATTACATTTAGTTTATAGATACATTGTATATAATGAGAAAACCAGTTTATGGACATTTTACACCCATTTTGCAGAAAGAAAAATTGTATATTGAATCATTCTGTTATAACATAGTTGAGAATCATCTTTGTACAAAGTTTGGTAAAAAAAACAAAAACAAAAAAAAAATCTTAAAATAAAAATGTATTGGTGATTTAACAAAATCAGTTGTTTTTGCCTGTGTTCATTCATGTCTTTTAGTTTTTTTAAAGAAACTGAATCCCATATCACAGAGTACCACATATCATAACTTATGAATGAAATATCTTTAAAAAAAATAATAAAAAGTTCGTTTTGAGTTTGTTTCGGGCAGTTTGAAACAGCTGACCAAAGCGAACTTTCTGGGGAAGTTTGTTTTGGCTCCTAAACACCTTTGAGCTTCCATTGGTCAATGGTGGTTACACAATCGGTGGGTGTGTTCTGAACCTTCACCTTCTTTGACGTGTGATTTTTCTTTTTTTTGGTTCGGATCTCATTCAAAGCAGGTCAGGCAAGAGAACAGCATCTCCTGTCACTAGCAACATAAATACGATGTGTCGAATAGCTGAGCTGGCACAGATATATCTGCACCTGTACGATCGCTCGCAGACATACTTTAAAGATTCAGAGAAAGCATTTAATTCCTAGATAGAAAAAATTTTTATGCAAAAAGGGGTGATGCAGAGAAACATCTATGACAAGTTTTCCAAAGCCATGAAAAGAATGAAAGAAAAGAGTAAAGATAAAAGGTAGCAAGTACCAAATACATGTGTTTCAAATAAATGTTACACCATACTGCTGCTGCTGTTGTTTTTCTTTCAATAAGCTAATTTAAAGGGTATACAATAAATGAAATGCCAAACAAACATACAATAATAAACCTTTGTTTTTATCAAAAGTAAATCATGACACCACATAAAATATAAAAAAGGTATAACAATTTATCCAGTTTAATAAAATAACTGAACACTAATAAAATAAATTAACAAACTGACTCCAATTTTTTTCCCCACATCATGCTAAAGTTTTCAGACTATGAGACATTCAAACTTCCCATAAAGGACGGATGATGGAAGTAGAATGGTTCTTTTGTATTGCAAACATGATACTTGACTCTGAACTGCTGCTAATCATGATTCTTTTGTCTATAATATTCTGATCATTGGTGCCCTTCCCACACGTAGATTGCCTACACTTCTTCATTTCATAGTTGTTATGTGTAATTGTGTTAATTAAACACACCTGATCCAACTAATCAAGTCCTTCAGGCTTATTTGAAAACTACATGGTTTGGGTGTTGAAACAGGGTTGGAACAAAACTCTGCAGGGCTCCGCCCCTCCAGGAATTGAGTTTGACAACCCTGGTATAGCCTATTCATATGGCTTAGAAAACGTGCAGCCGATTTATGGAATCGCTTAATGTAGATGAAAATATAGCATAAATCTGCCATAAACATAGCATTATAATGAGAACTTTATAGAAATGTATAGTAAATTCTGTCCTAGCCCGTGTTTGAGCGCACTATCATGACAGCACATCATGGTGTGAGCTCTCGCGCTCTCTTAATAGCATGGATGTGTCATAGAATGGGCTTCAGTTTATTGGCATAAAGTCACTCTTCACCTCAGGCAGCTATTCCTTTTTATATGCTTCTTTATTAAAAACATTGCTACATCATAATCATAATGTAACAGTATTCTAATCACGCGTTCATGTTTTCATAGACAGGTTTTCATGTCATATTTTTAACATTCATTTTCATAAGTCTTCAGATATTTATATTATCTCCATGATGGCCATGAACCCTATCGATGATCGAAATAAAAAATAGCCAAAAATGCCCATCACTAATTCTAACTGACCCCCCAGAGTGAGTTTTTTTAAGGCAACCTCTCTTTTACGTTTCCCCTTATGTTTCCATGGCAACATGTCATGCTTGTCACTTTTATTCCCTTTTTCCTTTTTTATTCAAAATATTCACACACTTGCTCACCATGTCATCAACTATCTGATATTCTGATAAACAAATACATGTAAAGCTCTATTCGCATGGGATTAGTATTACCTGGTGACCTCCAGTCATTTGTAATAATTGCGGATGTTGTCTGTGATTTTAATCCCGTGCGAATTGGCCATGTCTGTAATTCCCCCGCAAATGACCTACCATTTTCCACCGAACAACGAGGTCCTGTGATAATATTAGTCCCGTGCGAATCGATATCTCTGTGATTTGGCCAGTATTTGGCAGTTTGTATATAATTTTTCGAGGTTTTTGTTTCCTGTGTGCCTTTTTATCCATCTTTCGTGAAGAATGGAGCTGCGTTGTAGTGTTTGATAGTATTTTGGGTGCTGTCATATCGCTACACCACAATTTGCAGAAAGAGAAAGCTGAAAAGATTTTGAGGTTAATGTATTACAAATAAATCAAGCATAAAGCTTGAGATATTATTTTAACCTGGTGAAATGTAAATGACACATCGCACAAGACTAAAATCCATCTAACCGGACCTAAATTTTCAAAATCAACCGGATCATAGAACGGGACTGTCAAAGTTGAGTGAACTTTCAAAATCACTCAAGGTCCCAAGATAATACTAATCCTGTGCGAAAAGTGAGTGTGTTGTGTCTTTAAAAACTGCCATAAATGACCTTGATAATTATCTGTAACGTGACATGGGCGCTGCCATGTTTGTTTGAGCTGCAGCTCAGAGAGTCAGATTTACAGATTTTCAGTACGTGAATTCATCAATTTCATCAATTTCTCCCGAAATACATACAAGCAAGAGGCTGGTGAACTGGGAGAAAAATTGCGTAATCTTTATAGTTACTTAAACTACGTGTATCTGATAAGAATAAAAATTAATTTGAATTAATTGTTATTGCTGCTTCCATAGACAACTGTATTTTACAAACTCTAAAGGTATTCTTTTACTAGTACTTATGTGTATTCAAATGTCTGAAACCTACAAGACAAATCAAAATTTGAAGTTCTTTTTGGAAAACTGGGATGCCATGTCATCCGGACTAAAGAGGACAAGGACAACCCAAGTTGTTATCAGCGCTCAGTTCAGAAGCCTGCATCTCTGATGGTATGGGGTTGCATGAGCGTGAGTGGCATGGGCAGCTTACACATCTGGAAAGGCACCATCAATGCTGAAAGGTATATCCAAGTTCTAGAACAACATATGCTCCCATCCAGACGTCGTCTCTTTCAGGGAAGACCTTGCATTTTCCAACATGGCAGACAATGCCAGACCACATACTGCATCAATTATAACATCATGGCTGCGTAGAAGAAGGATCCGGGTACTGAAATGGTCAGCCTGCACTCCAGATCTTTCACCCATAAAAAACATTTGGCGCATCATAAAGAGGAAAGATGTGACAAAGAAAAGACCTAAGACAGTTGAGCAACTAGAAGCCTGTATTAGACAAGAATGAATGGACAACATTCTTATTCCTAAACTTGAGCAAACTTGTCTCCTCAGTCCCCAGACGTTTGCAGACTGTTATAAAAAGAAGAGGGGGGATGCCACACAGTGGTAAACATGGCCTGTGTCCCCAAAAGGTTTTTTGAGATGTGCTGATATCCATGAAATTTAAAATCAACTTATTTTTTCCCTTTAAACATTTGATATGTCCATATATGTTGTGTTCTGAATAAAATATTGAAATTAACCTTAAACTGCATAAACACATTGCATTACACTTTTAAATTCACAATTTGTACAGTGTCCCAACTTTTTGGGTAATCGGGTTTATACATTTATGTAGAAAATGTGTATTTTGAACCTTAAACCGCATAAACACATTGCATTACACTAAATACACAAAACAATTTTCTTTTTAGCAATGTCATATGACCCCTTTAATAAACAAATAAACAAACACAAAATGAAAGTAAAAGCAGCAGCCCAACAGCAGTAAAAGCACGACTGCCACATAAAACAACAACATAAAATCCAGGCCTGGTCCTCTCTCGTCACTTCTTTTATCCTTCCGGAGCTCCTCGTGGGACTCTAGATCGGTGAGTGGTACAGGTGTCACTCATTATCATTTACTCCACCGGCCTCACTCTGCTCCCAGGGCTCTCGGCCCTGCCCTACTCGTCAAGTCAAGTCAAGTCACCTTTATTTATATAGTGCTTTAAACAAAAAAAGATTGCGTCAAAGCAACTAACAACAACATTAATTAGGAAAACAACTGTCAATAATGCAAAATGACAGTTAAAGGCCAGTTCATCATTGAATTCAGTGATGTCATCATGCAGCTCAGTTTCAGTTTTAAATGGTATCTGTGCAATAATTTGCAATCAAGTCAACGATATCGCTGTAAATGAAGTGTCTGTCCCCAACTAAGCAAGCCAGAGACGACAGCGGCAAGGGAACCAAAACTCCATCAGTGACAGAATGGAGAAAAAAACATTGGGAGAAACCAGGCTCAGTCGGGGGGCCAGTTCTCCTCTGACCAGACGAAACCGGCAGTTCAATTCCAGGCTGCAGCAAAGTCAGATTGTGCAGAAGAATCATCTGTGTCTGTGGTCTTGTCCCGGTGGTCCTCTGAGACAAGGTCTTTACAGGGGATCTGTATCTGGGGCTCTAGTCCTGGTCTCCGCTGTCTTTCAGGGCTGAAGTGGTCCTTTCTAGGTGCTGATCCACCATCTGGTCTGGATACGTACTGGATCCGGGTGACTGCAGTGACCCTCTGACTTGGATACAGACTGGATCTGGTGGCTACGGTGATCTCTCACTCAAATATTAAAACCATTCAGAAGCGAGAAGCGCACTGCACTTCTTACGTATGTAAATTTATACTCTAATTCAAAAACATTAAACATTTTTAACATGTTAAAACTACATACTTTGTCACTGATACCATCTTTGTCATGGAAAACACTTGTTGGTAAAATAATGTCACACAATATGATATTTGTGGAGGAGATTTTATTTTATCTGAAATATTAATATTATTTTTAGTATTATTTGCTTCACCGTACTAAAGAGTGTTCTTTATACTGTCTCTGAGTGCTTAAGTATGCTTGAGGTTCGATGAGCTTAGAGATAACAGGAAATCTATTTGATGTTTATGTGCAAGACAAGTGTGAGACAGTAGGGCTCTTTTTGGAATCGATTCCTTGATGCGTTGGGAATCGAGAGTCGATTCCAAAGGTTGGCATCAATTCCATCAAGGGGAATCGACTCCTCATTTGGAGTCTTTTTCAGTTCAACAAAGCTTATGTATGGGAGTCTCTCAAACGGAAGGCTACATCCGACAAAGGCTGCACACATTTAAATTCACGGTAATAAACAGAAAGAAAATGAGTCGGTAGCCTACTGATCATTTGAATTTTAGGATGTAGCCTTCCGTTTCAGAAGCACAATTCTGAATTGTGCTTCCGAAACGGAAGGCTACATCCTAAAATTCAAAAGCCATAATTACAACAGTTATGAGATAAAAGATTATTTTCAATTTTATATTTTAAAAAACGATTCTGAGGTTATTTTACTGTAGAACTGGCTTGTCCACAATTTTGAGTGCTGCATGACAGAATAGATCATGACGTCATTTAAAATACAATTTTTTTTAAACATTTCTATCAGCCAATGATAATTATGAAAGAACACAGTCAAAGCTGACAAAATTACAAATTTCGTATCGTCATTTTTTTTTTTTTTTTTTACAAACAAAGCTTCATATATGAAGGATACATTATACGACCTATCCTGCAGTCATCATGGTGAGATTAGGTTCCTTCAATCTAATAAAACAAGAATTGGAAAAGAATCGAAAACAACATTGAAGAATCGATTATTGGAATCGATTCCCATCAATTCCAGGACCAGGAATTGGAATCGATTCCAAAAATTGTGGAATCGAACAGCCCTATGAGACAGAAATGTTATATAGACATAGATGTCCTGGCTTCTTTGAAAATGATTTGCATTAAATAATTAGAAATGCATCTGGAGGACATAGTTGGACACAGTGAACACATATCTTGAGTATGCTTTATGATTGGATGAGATCAAAACATCCTGATTTGTTTTGGGTATAAATATTAAGTCAAGTTGTTTTACTCTTGGTCACACTTTGCAGTCAACTAGGATGACTGTATGACTGTTGAATTTTTCTTCAAAGAAAATAAATATTTAAAAGACTTTTGTCTCATACCTTTATTGAAATATAAAATTGCCACTACAGAATCTAAATGAGATGTGACAAGAAACAAATGAAATAGGCTTTAATCAAGATTCTTTTCCTGCGAGAAACAACTTTATTTTGTTTTCTGATTTATACTTCTCCTTGGTAAGTACCAATTGCCTTGTGAGAAATGTATAGTTATTCTGAATGCGGATACTGTGAATTGTAAAAGAATAAGTGATGTAAATGTTTTCAAAAATGCTTTAAGTATGTTGCAATATGATTTGTGAGTGTATATAGTTGTGTGTATAGTTGAGTGTTTGAAGGTTTGCAAGATATTTTACTTATTGAAAAGTTATAATTTCTTGAAGTGAAATGTGTGCCATGCAGTGCTAGCTTTGCCAACACTGTGCATATACCCTAATGTTGTCATTAAGCACATGGTGATTTACATTTTCATGTATGTGTAAATGACTGAGACAGCCAATTTGACTGAATTTGATTAAATTGAATATTTTGTTATCAATTATTTTCATTATCGATTAGTTTTTGCAGCCCTACATTATTGACAATCTATTTTCCTATTTGACACTGTAAAGCTGCTTTGATACAATCTGTGTTGTATGAAGTGCTATACAAATAAAGGTGACTTGACTTTATAGTGTTTGTTTCTTTTATCTATTTATTTATTTCTCATTGTTCTCTACTGGTGTCTTAAAAAGCTGCTAACACTATTTCGTTGTTCTGTACCACTGGGTGCAAATAATGACAATAAAGATTCATTCATCCTTGTGATGCTTCGAACCAAATTGAACAACCTCCTTTATTGCCAACAGTGAGTCATTTTTTTTTTCTTCAGTTTTTTTGTTTAGTATCCTTTTATGAATTATTTGTCACTAAACTGAAGATAAGTAGTTTCCACTGAGTACTTCCACTGTAGTTTGCTCAAGGAAAAAAAAATGTTTTTATATTCATTGTAGTTATTTTATTAAACAAGAATTCTGATGTAGAGAAAGATAGACAATGTTGAAAATAAACAAGACAAAAAAAACAGCAAAATAAAAGACAGCAACTGATGAAGATAAAATATAGAAGAGTTCAAGATAAACACATCAACATCCACAGATGCAAAAAAATTTGTTGCAGTTCCAATCTAGTACTTCCCAAATTTACTGATATTCATTATAACAGTTCATAAAGTAACGGATTGGATTGGAGTGGCTTGCCTATTAAGTAAACACTAAAACAGCCCGATAATATGATTGATTCCTCTACAGAAAGTCACCTTCATTGATTTTTCATTTTAAGCAGTTTTATTTATTTTCATTGATTCAACTCTTGTTTTCTCCAACTTTGTTCCCACTGAGGAATAGTTTTGCCAGACCAGCTTTAAGGTAACTCAGAGCATCTTTATTTGCTTCCTCAGCTTTAGCCGTTCTCAACATTTCTTCAAGCTCTCGGACCCAGTTTTCTTTCCCAGCCTCCTTCAATCTGGGGATGAAGAAGTCGAGATGCTGAAGAGTGAAGGCAGAGTCTGGTTTTAATGCGATCTGTGACAGATGCTTAATGGTCTTGTAAGCATTGAACAGAAGAATTTTCTTTTGATCCTCAAGCTCCTGCAGATCTTTGTCAAGATCATCCATTACAACAGAAAACCTCTTGGTTTTAGCATCTCCATATCCCTTTTTTAATTCATCTAATTGCATCATAACGTTCGATGTGCTGATGACATATTTCTTGTTTTCTTTGACGTGTTTGCTGTGATGACACTTCCCAGTGCACACAGTGCAGTAGCCTTTCTCCATGACTTCACAATTGCTGGGATCAGAAACAAACCAGCAGTCAAACTCATGACAGTTTTCCTCACAGACAGTGCAGGTCGTCGCCTTCCTGTTCTTCCATGAAGCACTTTCAATGGCCACCTTTACTTTGATTGTCTTTTTGACTCTAATGCTAAAGTTTGTACTGCTGTCAATCTTTTCCTTGTTTTGTTTCATTGCCTCCTGAATCTGAATTTTTTCAGATTTTTTGGACTCTTTCTCCTCAACTCGCAGCTGTAAGTTACAGATTAATGCTTCTAATTGAATGCGCTCTATGAGGACATTTGAAGTCAACTCTAAACTTCTTTTCTTCTTTTCATCCAGAGACTGAAGGAATTGCTTTGTCTCTTCCATGCTGTTTTCCCAAGCAACAATAAAAAAACAGCTTTAACAACTCTCACTCTTCTGCGCTTCAGCTTGCCGATTGTTGAATAAGAAATAAACAGGTTGGCCGCTTTTGTCTCGTCTGCAGGGGATTTTAGCTTTATTGATGGCACCAATGACGTTTTTGGGTGCCATACCATCAGAGTGTGTGATTAAAAACACAATGTTGTTCACAATGTCATTTCCAAACAAAGACAGAATTGAACTGATAATGTAATGCTGCCTGTCTGAGAGACGATTCTTAGATGCTTGAATCACAAAACACACGGCATCAACTTCACGAACTCCATCAGTGCTCTGAAACAGAATGGCTAAATTCGCAGCAACGTCCAGATCTTTTTCAAGTCCTCTAGTGTCTCCGTAGCCTGGAGTATCAATGATGGTGAGAGATATGGGACTTTCTTCAGGACAGACCTCATACATGGTGATTTCAGAGGTTTGTGATTCTGATTGATCTCCAGCTTCTTCTTCTGTGATTTCATACCATATTTCATCTTCAAACTTCACTCCCAGTAAGTAGTTGACCATGGTGTTTATAAGAGACTCGTCTTGACAGCCACATTCTCCCACAACAACAAAAAAATTTTTTTTTTTACAATTGTCTCTTACACCACAATAACACCATCTTACTTACTTCCACCATCATCAAGAACCACTCTTCTCTTTGTGTCTAGACGAAATCGTTTTGGAGGACCTTGATGTATTAGAGTCAGTTTGCTGGGTGAA
Organism: Cyprinus carpio; assembly: GCF_018340385.1. Classification (NCBI taxonomy): domain Eukaryota; kingdom Metazoa; phylum Chordata; class Actinopteri; order Cypriniformes; family Cyprinidae; genus Cyprinus; species Cyprinus carpio. The sequence goes on along the minus strand of NC_056575.1, from coordinate 26,113,343 downwards.
AGTCTTGGCTGTCTGTAAAATATTGAGGCAATGTTACTCAGTCTTAAACTCTTGCTACATGAATATTCTATTAGTAGCAGTCAGTAAACAGACATATTTTTTGTTACATAGATTTTCAAAATGTAATTTAGGAACACAATATCCGTTTTTACCTCAAGATCAGTGGTCTTCTCTTGGCATGCATGATACTTTTAAAAATGGTTTGGATGCCACAGTTTTTTCTAGCAGTTAAGCACCCTAGTTTTTATGTGAATGATTAGTGTACACAAAAACTTTGTGTCTCTTAAATTTGGTCTCCAACATATAGCTTGTTCAAAGCTCAGTGGTGGACGAAGCACGCAAATCAAGTACTTGAGTAAAAGTACAGATCCATATAATAAAATATTACTCCAGTAAAAGTACTCAGAGTGAAAGTACAAAAGTACTTGAATTTTTATGTACTTAAGTAAAAAGTACCGATAGATGAATATTTATTTTGCAGTTTTATATAGGCTACTTTTATCATTTAATTTTATATTATCATAATTTTTTTTAATAATCCTACTGTTCAAAATACCTGGGATTTTCCCAAAACAACCAATAAGGAAATAATGAATATAATAAGGAAAATATAATTCGATTTTCATAATGATTTTTTTTCTTCTCAAACCTTGTCTGTGGTGTAAAAACACCCCTGGCCAAATGACCTCAGAGGGTATCACTTCCCACTTTGATAATTACTGTAGTTACCATGTTCTGAACATCACATCCTTTCTTTTTCCCTCAGATGTAATCTACCTAGGTGGTTGAATAAAAATATTTGGACTTTTATTTTTAAAAAATGACCTCAATTTAGCACCAGTAAACTCATTAGCTAGATAGTTAGCATCAGCTAACACTATTGACTTATTTTCACCATGATTACCCTTTCGAAAAAGAAGTGTATTCAAGTGTGCTATTAGTATACTTCTTTTAAACTAAAAAATAAGAAAGTATGCTTTTAGTTGACTTTTTATGTACTTCTCAGAAATGGGCTTTATGTACTCCTCAGAGATATACTTAAAATGACATTTAATTATACTTGACTTATACTTACAAAAAGTCTAAATATATTTGAGCTATACTTGTGCTCCTAGAATCTGTTTTCATTGTTATACGGTAGAGGGTGCTAGTACACATCTTCTGTACAGAATTTAAAAAAAAAAAACACTAGTGGAGAAGAAAAAGGAACAACAGATACTAACACGTAATATAACACGATCATCTGACATGAAACAGCATCAAAACAGTAACGGTATGGAATAAAATGTCGACCGATGAAGAGGTAATAATTACAGTCAAGCTTTGGGGTGTTGATCGACTCCATCTATGTTTTGATTATCATTCTGAATCCAATTCATAGCCTTTTTTTCAGCTTTTTGTTAAAAATGTTTTTTTTTTTTTATGTAACTTACCCACATTAAAGTGTTTTAAAAAAGAATGCATGAAGCTAGAATAAAATGTTTTTGTTTACAAGCAGATACGCTGTTCATTCTTTGGATGTTTTGTATTTTCAGATATTCATGTAACAAAATATATACAAATTAAAACCTAAATAGGGACAAGCATACTACATGACACTGATATTTGTATACTTGAACTATACTTAAGTATACTTAATAAAATAAACTTGCAGTATACTACTTTTTGGTAAGGGTATGATTAAACATTTATATTTGTCTACTCGGCTAGTTGATCCAGATACATAGTAACTTAGGCTATGTGTGCTGACAAACAATATAAAAACAGACATCACATAGGGCTAAATGCATAGCATTTTAGTAAAACTGCTAACAGCAGTGGGGAAGATGAACGAGCATGAGTTATTTAATCTGTGTTATTTGAATGTTTTTTTACCTAAAACATAGAGACTCTAATGTTAATGTGATTGCATTCAAGCATTTCAGTGGGCTTAAACAGATCACTCTTTACAGCAGATTTAGTTCACAAACAACTGACAGCTTTGACCTAAATATGATTTTCAGATACAGTAATTAATCCTAAAATTTGACATTAGTAACTTACTTTTAACAGCATCAGACACACTCACAAGATATCCCTGTTCTTACTTGTGAATTCAGTTCACTGGAGACTTGCACTAAATGGATCATTTAAATCAGTGAGTTGTCGACTCAAGAACAGCTGCAATTGGATCATTCTAATTTGTAAATTAATCGTTTGGCATGATTTGTGAACCGTTTTAACGGGTTCATTAAAAAGAAGTAGTTTGTTTGTGAATCAGACACTGCTTCTGCATCTCGGAGCACGTGATAAATTATAAGGAGTAACGATAAGTTTTATAAAATGTAGTGAAGTAAAAGTTACTCAAAATAAAACTACTCCAGTAAAGTACAGATACTTGAAAAATGTACTTAAGTACTAATGATGCTGAAAATTCAGCTTTACCATCACACCACTAGATGTACTTAATTTTCCATGTTGAGCTCCATCTCACTCACAGTTAAGCACATGAACTAACCAGAATACTCTTATGACCATGAGCTTGGACAGGGAACACAAATCTGCAAGGACACACAAATCGGTCTGCACGTGGATGGTGTGCATGGACATGAGCGGACTGTGCTGAAAACGAAAATTACATCATACAGACTATCTGCAAACTGGACCAGAACGTGGACAAAAGAGGTGTAGTTTCACCTTCAGACAGTTGAGAGATAATTAATTTTTACATTTTTAAAAAAAGTAATTATACCATAGTCTGTCTAATTATACCAAGTTCTGTAAAGCCTCCCTACTCGATTCTATCGCGCTGTGTATGCACACATTCAGGAGCATATGAACTTTTACTCAACACTGCAATGCTTTCTCTAATTAATAAACAAAATTAGCTACTGAATTGCTACATTCAGTGCCAGCCTGTCCAGCAGGTGTTATAGGTGGTCACCAAGCGCCCTGCCTAATGGGGAGGACCCAACGGCCGTAAGGTTGTCATTTGAATTTCTAGGTGTGTTGTACTTGGAGTGGTGCTGCACATGTCGATCTGCGCTGCGGTGCTTCAAGTAGAACACACCAGGGCTATACAGTCTGCAATGAATAAATTTGGCACAGTAGCACACATGCATGGGTTTGAAACCTGTTTTCAAACAAAGTGAACATTTTATGACGTTTTTAGCCCAAATTCCTTTCATATGTTGATTAGCACTACATTATAAATATACTTTATTCATATAAAAATACCAGACGTGGCTTGAAGAACAGAGATGAAACATTTGATCTCAATCATATGTATATAGTCTTCATGTTTCATCGGTTAAAATGTCTCTACCTGCTTTTTGTTAAGTTACAGCGATAGTGTATGCCTTTGTCCATATTAGGGGTTTTCCTTGAACGATATATGATTTTTGACTTCTATGAGTTTCACTTATGGATTTACTGTGTGAGGGTTCCCTCTGGCTACCAGTATGAATGAAAAATTGCATTACATGTGTGCAGTCACTAATGCTCACAAAACCTTTATTTTGGGAAAAATAGGAAAAATTATACTACTTCTAGTTTATCTCCAGTGTACAGGAGTTTTTTCCCTTTTGCATGTATAAAATTTCCTGACAATAATTAAAGGGATACTCCTCCCCAAAATTAACATTTTGTCATTAATCGCTTACCCATGTCGTTCCAAACCCGTAAAAGCTCTGTTCATCTTCGGAACACACTTTAAGATATTTCGGAGGAAAACCAGGAGGCCTGTGACTGTCCCATAGACTGCCAAGTATATAATGGTGTCAAGGTCCACAGTCTCCTCTGTGTCTCTCCATATCACTGTATGCTGCGTATGCTCTTCTGTATCATCCGCGCGGATGATACAGAAGAGCATACGCAGCATACAGTGATATGGAGAGACACAGAGGAGAGTGGTGACAAAGGAATTGTTGAATAAAGTCATTATTTTTGTTTTCTTCGCTTACAAAAAGTGTTCCGGTCCGCGTGGTAGTAAAAAGAATCTACCAAAATTAAGGCCGTTGAAAGGTAGTAAAAGGTAACAAATGCAATTTGACTTGGTAGTAAAATTTTCATCACCACCTCAATATATAATGAGTTTCCATTTTTTTGCTTAATATTTGTGTCTCCATGTTTTAACTTCATCTAGCCTAGTTTAAAAATATATACCGTAAACAAGACCCTGAGTGAGTTGGAGTTGATAGCAATGACGTAGAAGTAAACTATGTAGAGTTCCGTGGTTGATAGGCTATCAGCAACGACAACAACGTTTTCTGCCTTTTTGCCTCAGTTGATATTAGCCACTTGCTTCTATTTTCTACCAAATTTACAGTGTGAAATGGGGAAATGTAAGTTTTGCGATGCTAGCAGCACTACACAGATCGCGGAAAATAATGCCAACTTAAGGTCAGCTGTCGTCGCACCACCTCAGCAGCAAACCAGTGCCACCAGCACCACCACGGCAGCGATAGCCAGACAGCAGACCTTACCGTCACAAATATCAGCCCTCAGGGCTGAGGTTCTCTGGTGCCTGAACACCGCAACCAACCATAATTCATATAATTCGAATCAGGGCATTGGGGAATTGTTCCAAAACATGTTCACTGACTCCGATATAGCCAAAAGTTTTGCGTGTGGCAAAGATAAAACAGCGTACATACTTGGATTTGGCATTGCTCCACATTTTAAGAAGCTTCTTATAAATAGCATTAATGATTCTGGGCCATATGTTCTAATGTTTGACGAGTCTCTGAACCAGTCCGCTAATAAAAAGCAAACCGATATACACCCTCGGACATGCAAGGGCTAAAGAGTGACGTCTTCATATTTTGGGTCGCAGTTCCTTGGACATGCAAGGGCTGCTTCAGCACTTGCTGCAAAGCATTAACCCTCTGGAGTCGATTAACGCGTATACGCGTTTTGGGGTATTTTCTCCTGATAACCCCGAAAAGAACTTAAATTACACTTTCAGTTTTGATCGTACAGATAAGAGCAATACATCAATCGAATCTGTAAAGGGTCTACTTTTTTTGTATACAGACATAATAACAACAAAACTTTGTGCACTTATAAAATAAAGATAACAAACAAGGTGTGCTGTCTGCATCCTTTGTCTGCGCTGATCTACAGTTACAAATGCGTCATTAAAATGAACTGTAACTCCGTGAATACTTAACGAAGAGACATGAGAGAGATATCTATTGAAAGCCTGACATGTCTACTTTTAAACTAAACAAGTGCTGCCGAAAACAAATATTCTGTGATAAAGTAATCCATATGAAAACAACGCGATGTCCGAACGCGCTTTTCAGATTCAAATGTTTCACTGAAGCGCGCGGCTTTTGAATACGCCCACACAACAGAAGACAACGCAGCGAGATTGTTCTTCAAGTTTTTTTTTTTTTTTACTGTTTGCTTCGCGATGAGAGGAATAAGACATAATTCACCCCAAAAAGATGTGATGTGGTTGAGGATTTGAGATTTGGATTTCCTCAGAAAAAAAGAATGAAGCACTTTATCCAGCAGAGATCATAAACATGAGTAAGTCTCTTTTTATTTATATATTTGTACTAGTTTTCAGATAACGTGTAAACATTTTAATAGTTAGACTTTTTCCAAACTATAATTCCTGACTAAATGTATAATCAAGTGAAATATTATGAAGTTTCAATAACAATATACACTACTATACCATTCAAAAAACTTGATGTAAATAATATAAATGTACCAATAAATGTAACTTTAACAAATGTAATAAACAATGCTGTTCTTTCAATTTATCCCCCCTAAAAAACCTGAAAAAAAAATATTCTCAGCTCTTTTCAACATTAATAATAATAATAATAATAATGATAATAATAACAATAAATGTTTTTTTTTTTTTTTTTTTTTTTGTAGAAAATAAGATTGTTAAACGGATTTCTGAAGGATTGTGTGTCTGGAGTAATGATGCAAGAAATTCAGTTTGAAAGTCAGCTTTGATTGTTCCTAATAAACTGTTTAACTGCACTCACAAGTGAATATTAAATTATGTTGTGGGATAATTAAATATATTCTAAATAAACTACAAACATAAAATTATATACATTTATTTTGTCCTCACATTCTTTCTTGTAACTCATCCCTCTCAGTCACACAGCTGACTGAATGGCTCATTATGCAGCTCATTATGCAGGCCTTTGTCTTCTCAGGTGTGAATTCATGATAGTTGACGCCTACTCGCATATGACTTTTACCAACAAAAAGTGTCTTAGAAAATTTAAATCAATATATTGTTTTCTGTAAGTGAGTAAACAAGATGATTTTCACATCATTTAGAAAAAAAAAAATTCTAGGCTACAAGCTCCAGTTCTCAAAAGTACTGTGAACCAATTTTCTGTATGTGTTTTATTGCCTTATTCAAGTGATTTAACATTTTTAGTTTTTCACTAACCACGCATAACATTTTTTTTCTCAAAAACACAATCATGTACATACATGCTGCTCACATATTATTATAGCCCAGTTTGTGCTGATTACAGTGAGATTAGACTTTAGCCATTTAGATATTTATAAGAAACTGAAAAAAGCACAAATGTCAGGGCATGACAAAACTTCTCCAGGCCCCAAAAATACCCTTAGACTCCAGAGGGTTAAAGTAAGTTGATATTTTCTTGTTTGTTCTTTCTTATTGTCGTTATATCCCCATTTGAACATTTTTATGTCATAGTTAGCCTAAGCTTTAGCCTTCAGCGTGAACACTGTTTCCCAATGGTAGCCTATTATTTCGTGTTTGTCGGGGTGTGATTTTCAGATGAAGGATTTGGTATATTTCTGAAATATGAATACTACAAATGAAAAAAAAAAATTTGACAGATACTTACTGGGACTGTATTTACTGTCTATCTACTGTCTATTTTATAAATAACAGAGTACCAAAACCATGACATAGCGTTGTCAAGTAAGCAATTTCACTGGATCTAAACAAATCAATCTTATCATAGTATTCACCATAGCAGTGGCTTTCTTAATCTATTTAAATAATTTTACAACGTTTCCAAGACGTTCGTATATTTTATTTACACAGTAGGAATCACATACTACAACATATATTCATACCAACACGATCAAATTTTATTTTAGCATGACTTTCCTCCATAAAAGAGACCAGCATGTAACTTCATAGCATGCGGTTAAAATCCTTAAATTCACAGACGTGTCTTGGCTTTATTTTTGAGGCAAAAAACGTCACTTTTAACAGCCGCCAGTCTTTGATAAGACATGAAATATTCACTGAAATTTTGTTTCTTTCTATTACACCTGCCAGGGAATCTGTGTTATGTGGCTAAGTTGCTGCCTAGCAGGTAAATCACGTTTAAATGGCTATAGCCTACATTTAAAACAATTAATTAGCTAGAAACGATCCCACATGTCTACATTCAATGCTATGAAGCCACTTCAAAAGTTTGTTTAGATCCAATGACACTACCGTCATGGAAACGGAACGTCACACTTTGGTACTCTATTAATTTTTAAATAAACTTTTTTTTTTTGTGTGTCAATTCACAGGAGTGTGTTGCACAACTCAACTTGAGACACCTGCTGTCTGTCAGTATGGATGGCCCAAATGTCAATTTCATGCTCATGAAGCTCCTTCGGAACGAACATTCAGAGCTTCATGGGGATGCACAACTCATCAGTGTTGGCAGCTGTGGCTTGCACACCCTCCACAATGCCATGAAGGCAGGATTCACAACATGGCAGGTAGACATACTGTTGCGAGCTATGCACTACATCTTCCACAATATTCCTGCCCGTAGAGAAGATTACACCGCCACCACAGAATCTTCTACCTTTCCCCGATCTTTCTGTGGCCACAGATGGGTGGAAAATGTCCCTGTGGCTGAGAGAGCTGTCGACATTTGGCCCATGCTTTTAACATACGTTGATGCAGTTCAGAAGAAAAAGGTGCCAAACCCCAACACTGCGTCATATGATACCATTTTGGCTGCGCGGGATGATGATTTAATAATTTCAAAGCTCCAGTTCTTCTTGTCAGTTGCACAAAGCTTCAACCCCTTCCTGACCAAATATCAGACCAATGAGCCTGTGCTGCCCTTTTTAGCTAAAGATCTGAAAGAACTCCTGATGGTAAAAAATGTAATTACTGTAGAATTACTGTCTTCATTTGAATGTGATTGAATGCTAACAGTTTTTTTCTTGTACTTGTAAGGCTTTACTGCGGTGATTTGTTAAAAGGGAACTTTTACAGGACCGAAGCTCACTGCAAATTATCACAATCCAGGTATCTGAGGAGAAGAACTGGGTCTCTCTTAAAAGTGTGGACATCGGCCTGAATCTGCTGAATCTGCCATCAAGGTAATTACTGTGCAGATAATTTCAATATCATGCGTGAATTGTGCTGTCGGCATAAATAGAGTTCCCTTTCAGTCGGTCACGTTCGACGTTACGAATGGGATCTCGCCCGAGAGCCCAATCACCTTCGAGTGGTACAAAACTAGCCAATGGTACACAAAGTACCTTGGTCTGTGGGATTTGCATCGCAAGCTCCGCCCCGCAAAGCGGGTATATAAGGAGCAACACGAGCAACTCGCATTCAAGCTTTCGCTTCGGAGCCGAGCACATCGCTTGCTGCTATCACCAGAGTGTTACAAGCAAGAGCTGGTGTTGGTGTGACGGCGCGATTCAGCGGTTCGTCTGGGTTTCCTGCGACAGCTCCCGCATTCCCCTGGGCGCTTCAACACCTCTGAAAGAGCAAAATTTCTTTCACAAAAGGGATACGGGCCGATTTGCGTCTTTTTAAAGATGTCATTTCGCCCGTGCGTTTCTGGGTGCGGTCGATACATCGCTCCTCGTGACGGTCACGATCGCTGTGTCACGTGTCTGGGCTTTCAGCATGCTGAGACTGCATTCGTGGATGACTCATGTCCTCATTGCAGGGACTTTACCATCTCGGTGTTAAGATCGAGACTTGATTACCTTAAAAGGTATAGAGTCCCCTCTGCCACACCCAGTTCTAGCTCCTCTTCTCGTAAGAGGGCTACTTCGGCTGGTGGCCAGGGTGATCTGAGGGTTACTGTGTGGGCTTCCCCGATGAGCCAACCTCCTCGGACCACACCCCCCTCACATACACCGCAGCCGGTTGAGTTTCCGGATGAGTTTGCTGGACCCTCTCAGGCTCCTGACATCTCATTCAGGGCTCGCGAAGAGGACCGTATGTCGATCGCCGCATCACAAGGCGGGCTTGAGTCTTCGGGAGATGAGGGTTCGGCTGCGTTGCCTCCCTCGGGAGTGCCAGCGTTGTCCGAGTCCGATCCCGAGCTGACGTCCGTGCTTTCCCGGGCAGCGGAGAGCATCGGACTTGAGTGGAATCCTCCGCCCTGTCCCGAGTGCTCGAGGCTGGATGATTGGTTCCTGGGGGCTGCTCATGCGGATCGCCAGCACCCCCCTCTGGTTCTTTTCTTCCCGGAAGTGCACCAGGAAGTAACCAGTTCATGGAAGGCACCTTTAACTGCCCGAAACCGTTCTGGTACTTCCTCCGCCTTCACTGCCCTCGATGGCGGGGTGGCCAAGGGGTATGCTGGGATTCCCCCGGTGGAGCGTTCTATTGCGATGCAACTGTGTCCACAGAGCGCCTCCGCTTGGCGTGGTGGTCCCAAGCTGCCCTCCAAGGCCTGTAAGTTCTCATCCACTCTTGTGGCCAAGGCTTACAGAGCTGCGGGCCAGGCCGCCTCTGCCTTGCATGCCATGGCCTCACTTCAGGTCTATCAGGCCAAGCTGCTCCGGCAGCTGCACGAGGGCAGTGCTGACCCAGGGGTTTTGCAGGAGGCACGCACTGCAACCGACCTCGCTCTCCGGGTGACGAAGGTCACTGCGCGCTCCTTGGGTCAGGTGATGTCCACTTTGGTGGTCCAGGAGCGCCACCTATGGCTGAACCTGGCAGATATGAGGGAGTCTGATCGGGCTCAGCTCCTCAACTCCCCGGTCTCCCAGGATGGCCTCTCAAGCAACCCCCTATAGAGCTTTGCCCAGCAGTTCTCTGCCGCCCAGAAGCAGTCTGAGGCCATCAGACACATCCTGCCCCGGCGGCCCACTGCTGCTTTCATCCTGCCGCCGGTGCAGCCGCCGCAGCCTGCTCGTCGCCGAGGGCGCCCCCCTGTGGCCTCCTCCACTCCCGCTCGGCCACAGCAGCAGCCTTCACCCCGGCCGCAGCGAGGAGATGGCCGCAGAAGGGCGGCGCAACCCGTCTCTGCCCCTAAGCCTGCCAAACGCCAGGCCAAGCGGCGTTCCTGAGACGGGCGACCCGGAGTTGGAGACGTCAGCTCGTCAGGAGATGGTAGCAGGACCACTCCTTCCCCCGGAGGAGGGCCAGGGGGAGAATCCTTTGTTCTCATTTTCATTTTGTTCCGCCACTGGCACTGCGGCCGGTGGTACCCAAACCTTCACTAAAAGAGCTGTTTCCTCTACCTCCGGGTCCCAAGAGGCCACGAACGACAGTTGGCGACGTGCTTCCTCGCCGCTCTCGTTCTCCTCTCCCCTTGCCAGTTTCCATGCAAAGCCGGCTCGAGAACGCTTCGCCTTCTCATGCCCTCTTTGCTGCTTGGAGTCAGACGAGTGCCCGCACTCCGCCCCCGCTAAGGGACGCTATGCCTCCCATGCTGGGGCTGTCTGCTCCACCACGCTGCCCCACCATGGGTACGCCTGTAGTCCCCTTGACCCCGCTGGTTCGGTTTCTGGGAGCCTGGCTAGAGCTCCCCAGGCCTTCCCGCTGGCTCATCCGGACGCTCAGGCTCGGCTACGCGATTCAGTTCGCCCGGCGTCCCCCCAGGTTTCGGGGTGTCCGCGCGACGATGGTGGGCAAAGATGCCCCTGTCATGCGCGCGGAGGTCGCGACCCTGCTGGCAAAGGGCGTGATAGAGCCGGTCCCTCCAGCCGACATGAAGTCCGGCTTTTACAGCCCTTACTTCATAGTACCCAAGAAGACAGGTGGGTTACGGCCAATCCTGGACTTGTGTGCTTTGAACCGAGCTCTGCACAGACTCCCGTTCAAGATGCTAACGCCCAAGCGCATTTTCGAATGCATTCATCCGATGGATTGGTTTGCAGCGATCGACCTGAAGGACGCGTACTTTCATGTCTCCGTTCTTCCTCGACACAGACCCTTTCTTCGGTTTGCTTTCGAGGGGCAGGCATATCAGTACAAGGTTCTCCCATTCGGGTTGGCCCTGTCTCCCCGCGTCTTTACGAAGGTCGCGGAGGGAGCCCTGGCTCCTCTCAGGGAACAAGGTGTCCGTATCCTCAACTACCTCGACGACTGGCTGATCCTAGCTCACGCTTGAGAACGGTTGTGCGAGCAAAGGGATCTGGTGCTCAGACACCTTGCCCGACTGGGTCTTCAGGTCAACTGGGAAAAGAGCAAGCTCTCCCCTGTGCAGAGGATCTCTTTTCTCGGTATGGAAATAGACTCGGTCGCCATGTTCGCGCAGCTTACAGACGAGCGCACGCAGTCACTGCTGAATTGCCTGAGACAATTCGAGGGCAAGAGAGCGGTTCCACTGAAACTGTTTCAGAGGCTCCTGGGGCATATGGCGTCCGCGGCGGCAGTCATACCGCTCGGGTTACTCCATATGAGACCGCTTCAGCACTGGCTTCACGACCGAGTCCCGAGATGGGCATGGCAACGGGGCACGCTCCGAGTGACCATCACTCCGGCCTGCCGCCGAAACTTCACCCCGTGGTTGGACCCCTTGTTTCTACGGGCCGGAGTGCCCCTAAAACCGGTGTCCAGACATGTTGTTGTGTCAACAGATGCCTCTGCCATGGGCTGGGGTGCCATGTGCAACGGGCATGCTGCATCGGGCTCCTGGACAGGACCCCGACTTCAGTGGCATGTCAATTGCCTCGAGTTGCTAGCAGTACGTCCTGCTCTGCACCGCTTCAGGGCCCTGCTGAAGGACAAGCACGTTCTGGTCCGTACGGACAACACTGCGACCGTAGCGTACATCAACCGTCAGGGTGGTCTACGCTCCCGCCGCATGTCACAACTCGCTCGCCATCTCCTCTTGAGGAGTCACAAGCATCTGAGGTCGCTTCGTGTCATTCACACCCCGGGCAGGCTCAATCGTGCAGCCGACGAGCTCTCAAGGCAGCAGTCTCGCCCCCGGGAATGGAGACTCCACCCCCAGTCGGTTCAGCTGATTTGGGAACACTTCGGAGACGCTCAGGTAGACCTGTTTGCCTCTCCAGAAAATTCCCACTGCCACCCTCGGCACGGACGCCCTGGCACACAGCTGGCCGCTGGGCCTGCGCAAGTATGCGTTTCCCCCAGTGAGCCTTCTTGCACAGACGTTGTGCAAGATCAGGGAGGACGAGGAGCAGGTCCTCATGCAGGTCCTCATGATTGCGCCTTTTTCTGGCCCGGCACCCACGTCCGGACCTGGTTCACTTCAGCGAACTTGATACGCCTACTGGAACCTCTCGCGACAGCCCCTCCCTGGCCAATTCCTCTGAGGAAGGACCTACTTCAGCCCTCAGCCTGTTGAAGGTAAGTCTCTTGGGAGGCACGATCTGATCATCAGGTCCTGAGAGGAGCAAGGAGGCTTAACCCTCCTCGCCCTCAGCAAGTCCCCTCTTGGGACCTCGCAGTGGTTCTATCAGCACTGCAGAGAGCTCCCTTCGAACCCTTGCTCTCAGTAGAGCTAAAGTTTTTATCTTTGAAAACTGTGCTCCTGACGGCTTTGGCTTCGGTGAAGAGGGTCGGGGACCTGCAGGCATTTTCAGTTGATGAAGCGTGCCTGGAATTCGGGCCGGCTAACTCTCACGTTATCCTGAGACCCCGGCCTGGGTACGTGCCCAAAGTTCTCACCACTCCTTTTAGGGATCAGGTGGTGAACTTGCAAGCGCTGCCCCTGGAGGAGGCAGACCCAGCCTTGGCACTACTCTGTCCAGTACGTGCGCTTCGCACCTATGTGGACAGAACTCGGTGCCTTAGGACCTCAGACCAGCTCTTTGTCTGTTACGGAGGCCAGCAGAAGGGAAAGGCTGTCAGAGGTTATCCAAGCAGAGGTTATCCCACTGGATAGTGGATGCCATTGTCCTGGCTTATCAGGCTCAAGACCTGCCATGCCCCCTAGGGGTGAGAGCAGCTCACTCAACTAGGAGCGTAGCTTCCTCCTGGGCGCTGGCGCATGGCGCCTTGCTAGCAGACATCTGTAGAGCTGCGGGCTGGGCGACACCTAACACATTCGCGAGATTTTATAATCTCCGTGTAGAGCCCGTGTCCTCCCCGGGTACTCGCCCCTTCGGGCCAGTAAGGACCTGCTCGGTGTCAATCCGCTTGCTGCGCCATTCCACTCCACGGACTGGATGCGTGCGCTATTCCCCTCAGGTGAGTTCCTCAGTCAGAACCCTGGGTTCCTCCAGCACTGTTGATGTCCAACACTTGCGTACATGCCCTTTGGTCAGCCCTGTGTGGGACTAGGTGCCTCCATGTGTTGTGATTCCCCTTTTCTGGGTAATCCCACGTGTGTATCTCCACAGTAAGTCTCTCTGCAGCATGTGTCTTTCCCTTGGCAAGCCCCTTGCCAGCTCTGTCGTTGAAACTTCCACCCTGCGGGCTGGGTACCTCAGAGTTCTTATGTATCACCGCCTTGGTAGATACCTGCCTTCGGTAAGTCCTCCCACGGGCAGGCGGCCTGCTAGCATACGTCCAGCTGGAATATGCTACCCAGTGTATTCTGTGTGAGCTATAGGCCCTCACTCGTGCTGGCCTCACGACAGGGTGCTATCACTCACAAGGGTCGCTGGAAGACAGCCATGTGGCATTTTGTAAGGGACCCCATTCGTAACGTCGAACGTGACCGACTGAAAGGGAACGTCTTGGTTACGTATGTAACCCTCGTTCCCTGAAGGAGGGAACGGAGACGTTACGTCCCCTTGCCACATCGCTGTTCCGCTGAATGGCCGGGTCACTGGCTCGGCTCCTCAGCGAAGACTTGAATGCGAGTTGCTCGCGTGGCTCCTTATATACCCGCTTTGCGGGGCGGAGCTCGCGATGCAAATCCCGCAGACCAAGGTACTTTGTGTACCATTGGCTCGTTTTGTACCACTCAAAGGTGATTGGGCTCTCGGGCGAGATCCCATTCGTAACGTCTCCGTTCCCTCCTTCAGGGAACGAGGGTTACATACGTAACCAAGATGTTCCCTTTCGATACTTCTCTCATACTGCGTATGAGGAAAAGCTCCTTTTTTCCTCGATACTGAAGCCTTTTTTCAATAACGCAGTGCAACTGCACTGCCATTCGTTTAATCTGTAAACTTTTTTAAACCAATGACAGTGCTGTGTAGCTGCGCGAGCCTGGGGCGAATGGCTATATAAGCAGGCAAATCGCCAGAGGAAATCAGATCTCACTCCTTCAGCGACGACTTCACTTCGCTGGATTCCTACTGAACGCCTTCGCAGGAACGAGCTCTCGCCCTCGAAGAGGCACCGCAGCGGACAAGCTGAGACCGGCGACTGCCTGCAGCACCGGCGCTCTCGCAGACAGCCGCTCTCCAGTGCCGATCTCCGGCGATCCTAAAAGAGCTTTTTCCAGCGGTTTTCACCGTTCTAAAAGAGCGTTTCAGAGCCCCTCTGTATGACGATGGCCATGGTGAGTGCGTCTCCTGCCTGGGAAAACCCCACGCCGAGGCGTGCCTCACCCTCTCCAATGAGAGAGCCGTCCCCTGTCCTCTTCTCACGCCCAGAGCAGCGTCCCTCGGCTGAAGCAAGTGAAACAGAGGATTGGGCCAGTGATTCTGACCCCTGCTGAACTTCTCCGCATCCTCTCCAAAGCCGTCAAGGAACTCGATCTAGAGTGGGCCCCCCCTGAAGAGCCAACGCGCAGCAGGATGGACGAGTGGTACCTGCCAGGACGCCGCCAGGCCCCCCGCCAGCACTCTGCCCCGTTCTTCCCTGAAGTTCATGACGAGCTGACCAGGTAGTGGCGCGCCCCCTACTCGGCCCACTTATGCACTACCTCCTCTGCAGCTCTCACTTCAGTAGATGGCTCTCAGGAGAAGGGCTATGAGCAATTGCCGCGTTTCCGTGGGGTGATTCCCACTTTGGTAGAGCTGGACAACGCTCAGGTCCTCCGCACCGAAGTGATGACTCTGCTAATGAAGGGAGCCATAGAAATAGTTCCTCCCTCAGAAAGTGGATCGGGGTTCTACAGCCCTTATTTTAATTGTCCCCAAGAAAGATGGCGCTCTCAGACCCATCTTAGACCTCAGACTCCTGAACCTCTCCCTCATGAGACGGAAGTTCAGGATGTTAACATTGAAGCAGATCCTCACACAGATTTGCCCTGAGGACTGGTTCTTCTCGCCGGACCTGAAAAATGCTTACTTTTACACCCAGATATCCCCCCATCACAGACGATTCTTGAGATTTGCGTTCGAGAGCGTTGCTTACCAACATGCAGTCCTTCCCTTCGGGCTGTCTCTAGCTCCCCGCACTTTCACAAAGTGCATGAACGAGGCGCTTTCCCCTCTGAGACAGATGGGAATCCGTGTCTCGACGACTGGCTCATTCTAGCCCAGTCGCAAACCGAGCTAGACCATCACAGATCCGTGCTCCTGAGCCACTTAGAGTGTCTAGGACTCAGGGTAAATTTTGCCAAAAGCTCACTGCTCCCCAGCCAATGTATTACATTCCTGGGAGCAGCCTTCGACTCAGTCCATATGAGAGTGATCATATCACCAGAGCAAGCTCTGGTAATTCAGCAGCTCATGGCTTCTGCCAGGAACAAAGCCTGTTTCCCTTTGAAGTTCTATCAGAGGATGCTCGGGCTGATGGCTTCTGCCTCCCCAGTTTTACAGCTTGGCCTCCTATGAATGCAGCCACTGCAATACTGGCTGAAACCCGGGGTCCCACTTCACGCTTGGCAGCACGGCCACTTTCGCATCAGGGTCAACCAGGCCTGTCTGGCAGCCCTGGAACCTTGGATGAACCTTGTTTTGTTCAGTCGTGGAGTACCCCTACAGGTGGTTTCCAGAAGGACGGTGCTCTCAAGAGATGCGTCCAACCTGGGTTGGGGCGCTTTGTGTGAGGGCAGACCAGCTTTCAGCTCGTGGTCACACGAGGAGAGCCATCTCCAAATCAACTGCCTCGAGATGCTGGCATTGGAATGAGCCCTTCAGGACAGTATGACAGTGGTGTCCTACATAAATCACCAAGGCGGCCTTTCGTCCAGTTGCCTGGACGAAATATTAATGTTCTCTATTTGTTAGGCCCTTCAGAGCAACCAGGAGGCAAGATATGGGAGCTTTCTGTGCTAACCTTCAGGAAAGAATGTTTGCAGTGCCTTGTTAAGGTGGTCAGAAAATTGCAGGACAAATTCCCCCTAAAGTTTCCTATGGTTAGGCACATTGCATACCTTGATTCCACAAGAATCCACCAAGAACCGGAGTGGTGCATCAAGCAAATGAAGAGTGTAGTGCAGACATTCCTTCAGGGAAAGAAACTGATAGATGGCATTCCAGCTGGTAAGAAAATATATACAGTATGTGTAGGGACAGTAGAAGTGGAAAGGTCATTCAAATGAAGGCCATGTTCTAAGGGTGTTCTACTTTGGTAATGGGCAGTTAAGCAGACTGAAATGTACTTAAATGTCATTAATGATTATATCTTTGTCAATATTGTAGGTGATGTTATCATTCAGCAGTTTGTATCCTTGACCTCAGTAGAACGACAAGATGAAGGTTTCCTGGCCTTTAAACCAATGAAGGACTGCCTAGATGTGTTTCTTTACACAAATCTCAGTACGCTTTACCCTGACTTACTACGGTTTTCCAAGAGTCTCCTTCTTCTATCCCATGGCCAAGCCACTGTTGAAAGAGTATTTTCAATTAATAAAGAGGTGGAAACATGCAATCTCCAGGATAGAATGCTGGAATCACTTCGATTAGTCTGTGACCGGATCAGCAGTTGTGGGGGTGTTTTAAAAGTGCCTCTGACAAAGGAGCTCCTTGCCTCTGCCTCATCTGCAAGATCTCAGTATAGACTGTACCTGGAGAATGAAAGAAAAAACAAGGAGAGTGCCGCACATGCTCTAAAGAGGAAGGCAGTGGAGGAGGAGCTTTTGGATCTCAGAACCCAGCATGAGGTACTAAGTCGTGTTTGTGAGTCTCTTGAAAATGACGTGGACAAGTTGGCCGAGCAGGCTGAGGGAAAGACCAGGTCCAAAATGGCTGAACTTATCATCAAGTCCAACACACTTCGCAGAAGGCAAAAAGATGAAAAAGAAGAGCTCCGCCAATTGGAGGAAAGAATTGAAGAGAAGTCCTCACAATTGAGACTTTTGTGACTGTGCCTTTCCCCTCCGTCTTAATCTCACAATACTTAATTCTCTCCCTTCTTATCCATTCATCTCTTGCTTCTCTCATCTCTTTCCTTCTCTGTCCTTCCTCTTTACATATGTGTCCATGTATTCTCCTGTTCTCCCACAGCCCCCCTCTCCTATTTTTCTCCCTCTCTCTCCCTCCCCTTTTTTCTCTCCCTCCCTCTCTCAGTTTGCCATCTTAAGTTATCAGCTGATGAATACAGGTCAAATTGTTACAACTTCTCTCTTAAAATTTGTTTTGGGACATGTTCAAACTGCCATTCATCAATGAACGAGTCCAGTGTAAGTTATTGTTACAAGTTACCCCTTGTGATGTATTTCTTGTGATGAAATAAATTGCTGTTTTGGGATAGTAATTCACTGCGTGTGTGAGAATGTATGTGGGTAAGTGTGTGTGATTTGACACACTTTATTATTAATCTTTATTAATGTTTATGGTTGTTAAGTGTCATTTGTTTTTAAGAAGTGCCAAGGTTATTATTCATCATATTAGGGCTAAGGGCTATGGTTAGGGTAACTCAAGGGCTATGATTAAGGTAAGGACAACTACAACTCAACTCAACACTACAAAAAAAAACATAATTCACAATGACAATACTAAATGATCACAATTAAACATAAGTGTACCTAATGTGTATGATGGGTGTGACAGTGTCACACTTATACCTTATAGTAAGTAGTAAGTGGTGCTTTGCATACCCCCCCCCAAAAAAACAGGTCTGCTGCTGATGTCATGTTGGTAGTAAAAAATATTGTGGAGGTGGTAAAAAAGGTAGTAAAAGGTAGTAAATTCATCTCTATGATTCCTGCATATACCCTGGTGTTCCCATCGCTTCATATAACCCAGATTACACGTCTGATGGCAGATGGAGTATTCAATGACTTTCATACCTTTTATGGACCTTCACACGGTTATTTACTTGGCAGTCTATGGGACAGTCACAGGCCTCCTGGTTTTCATCCAAAATATCTTAAATTGTGTTCTGAGCTTTTACGGGCTTGGAAAGACATGGGGTAAGTGATTAATGACAAAATTTTCATTTTGGGGTGGAGTATCCCTTTAAGAAATTACTGTTAAAAAATATTGTTTTTAATCATAATAATTTATAATAAATCCTTAGACCTTTCTAAACATTTATAGTTATAGTCCTCCTGTCTGTTAACAGTTCAGCTCGTGGTCACACGAGGAGAGCCATCTCCAAATCAACTGCCTCGAGATGCTGGCATTGGAATGAGCCCTTCAGGACAGTATGACAGTGGTGTCCTACATAAATCACCAAGGCGGCCTTTCGTCCAGTCGCCTGGACGAAATATTAATGTTCTCTATTTGTTAGGCCCTTCAGAGCAACCAGGAGGCAAGACATGGGAGCTTTCTGTGCTAACCTTCAGGAAAGAATGTTTGCAGTGCCTTGTTAAGGTGGTCAGAAAATTCCAGGACAAATTCCCCCTAAAGTTTCCTATGGTTAGGCACATCGCATACCTTGATTCCACAAGAATCCACCAAGAACCGGAGTGGTGCATCAAGCAAAAGAAGAGTGTAGTGCAGACATTCCTTCAGGGAAAGAAACTGATAGATGGCATTCCAGCTGATAAGAAAATATATACAGTATGTGTAGGGACAGTAGAAGTGGAAAGGTCATTCAAATGAAGGCCATGTTCTAAGGGTGTTCTACTTTGGTCACTGCAATTTCTGTAAAATATGTTGATGATAATTATTATGAATAAAAATTTTGTTTAATGTTTTTATTTAGTAATAACAACAATCAGAATTATTAGGTATCATATTGATAAATAAAAACATAATTTTTGGCCAAATTGTGCAGACCTATAAACAGACACAACAAGCTTCTTTATAACAAACAAGTGTTCTTTATAATTTTTGGTAAATAATAAAGGGTGTATATATATATATATATATATAACCAGTGCATCGACGCTGACTCAGATTTTGGTATTCACTTGATATTGCCTCTCAGAATAGTCTCTCATAATGTCAGGAAGTCTTGTAACACATCAATGCTATTTTTAATTAATTTGAAATGAAAGAAAGATAGAGAGTGTGGATTCTAACTTAAACACTTCTGATTGGTCACTGCATTCAATAAATCATCTCAGTTACAAATGGTTATCCTCGTTTCCTAATGGAGGGATTGGAGACTTGTGTTGTATGACGACATATGGGGGATCATTCTTGGGAGCGAATTCACCTCTGCAAATATCAGAAAAGGGTCAATGAAATGCGAATGAAATTGTCGTGTGAATTTTGCATGTGAAACCACGCCCGTGCTGATGGGTATTTAAGGGCTGGTGCATGCAGATTGCATTTCACCATCGTTCTGAGGAGCAAAGGTAGTGTCTTGGAGCATCAGAAATCAGTACAGAGTTGTGGCCAGAGGGGCACACGTCTCAATTCCCTCCATCAGGAAATGAGGGTTACCATTCATAAACAAGAATTTCCCTTTCTGTTGTACACTACGACATGTGTCATATGATGACATATGGGGGTCCCTTTACTAAACGCCACAACTACTGTACACAACTGCTGAGTTATGAGGTGACCGAAGCACATGTGGGCAAGCGGGAGCATACCAACAACCAGTGCATCAACGCTGACTCGTAACCTTCCAATGTCCAGGGTAAATGACCGCAGGTCTCCCTTTCTTACAAGGAGCGCTACTCACCTAGAAAGAGATCACTGCATTTGTCGGCCTTTTCTGATTATTTAGTAAGGAATAAACATATAGCTTTTCAGAATAGACAGATGGTATACAGCTGGTTGTTAACGTTGGAAAGCATTCTTTCCCATGAGGAGAAGAATGCTACAGAGACCACACCCCTGCCTGAGTGGAGGTAACGTGTGGAAATACACCTAGGGACTCGCCAGCTGGGACTACTGACCTAGGGAGATCTCTGTGGTGGGCTCCATCAAAGAGGGGAGGCTACCTATCCCACAGTGACCTTTACAGAGCCAGCTCTGTCGAGGGGAAGACACTGGGTTCACCAACAGGGGAACTGAACAGTGAGAAAATACATTGTAAGGGGTGACTGTCAGGGCATCCACAACATACAGATCTATAGCCATATAACAAGGGCTCACCTGAAAGGGGCAGCAATCTCGAATAATGGGCCTGGTTACTGAGTTTCTCCTCCAAACTCTACTGGAAGTGGTAAATGATGGAGTAAGTGGTATAGGGTTTACCATGCTGGGGAACTGAACTAGACAAAAGAGCGAACTTTGTCACCTAGCCAGGGGATAGATGCTACACGAGCCCTGCACCCAGCCAGTTCGTCAAGACTTTTACCTGGTGTTACCGAATACTGGAGATGAAACTGGTTCCATTCAAGGTTAAAGAACCTCGCAAAGGTGTTGGGTGTAGCCCAGCCCGCAGCTCTACATATGACTGCTAATGATGCACCGTGTGCTACAGCTGAAGTGGAAGCAATGCCACAAGTGGAATGAGCTCTAACTCCTAGTGGACATGGCACATCCTGGGCCTGGTAGGCCCTGAGAATGGCATCCACAATCCAGTGTGCCATTCTCTGTTTGGAGAAACCCTGTAGCATCTACTTAAGATCATGTACGATCGTTTGGGGTTTATGTTGTAGGGATTCCTTTAGCCTTTTGACATTTGCATATAAATTACAGAATCTGGCCCCATAGTATACATTTATATGAGTGCTTAATGGCAAGGTTTACCCCTATTATCTGGAAGATACTGAGCAGACCTTCTTTAAGGTCTCCCCATCCAACTTCAAACACATTCCGAGATAACTAGATAGCACTCGAGTGTCAGACACCTAATGGGCCCGGCTGAGCACCCAACTCACTCACACACACACACACACACACACACACACACACACACACACACACACACACATTTTATTCATTTAGACTATAATTAATCAGTAACATATGTATCTGGTATATGCATGTATTGTTTGTATGTTTCACTATGGTAGTAGCATAGTTACCATTCTTGATTTGTATTAGTTAGACTCTCAATGCTTATACTCAGGTATATGAGTGGATCTCTTCTTTAAGATCTTCGACATATGTTGTCCTTGGTATCAAAATGATCTGCTTTTTATTCCCCAAACAATTAGTATGTACATTATGTGAGCCTAAAATGCATCATACTATTTGTACCATAGTTTGGGTTACCAGATAACTAGTTCATCACTCCATTCATAAAATATGCAAATCAGGTGTCATTGAGACAAAGAAACACTTTCCGCTGAAACTATATGCCTTGTTATTGGTCAATCCAACCAAAAGGGGTGTTTACTGGGAAACCAGATAAAACCTCTTCCACACCCAAAAAGGCGTCTCTCTCAACTTGCGGTTCCCTGGAGACACCCATCACCTTGGACACCTCGCGACTCCCCTTCCGGGGAGTCCTGGCAGTTTTCAGCAACTTTGTTGATTCACTTTGGAGCGGTCAACCCATGGATGAAATGACGAAGGTTTCACCCCTAACAGGATTCAACAGGAATCTACGCATTATACATGCACCGGGACACTTTGCTCAGCAACTACAAAACCAATGCAAGTAACCGCTTGTTAACTATTTAGATGCGCTTCTAGGCTTTGACCCCTTTTAATCAAGGAGATGAGATTCTTTGATGGTTATTAACAGGTTGTGATTTAGTTTATGAGTAAATTCTGCCATGACTCTCTCTCTCTCTCTCTCTGCTGCGCGCTCTCTCTCTCTCTATCTATGTGTGTATGTTTGTGTCTAGTCAGATGTTGCATGTTCCCCTGTAGTGTAGTTTAATAAACATCCATATGTATTCACACTTGGTTGTCTGTGTTTGCTGCTCACAGGACGAGGTCACTTTAACGTTCTGGTTTCGTTACGTGCTCTGGGAGCAATGTATAAGTAGTAAAATTATTTTTCGTGGCCAGAGAAATTATTTTACTTAGAGTCAATAAACGATTAACCTGCGGACTAACAAATCATTTTATTGTACTATTAATGATATAATGCTACAAGTAATTCCTGAAGATGAATGTAGTTAATAATAACCCGTTATGATTAATTATCTACATCTCACTTTGAGCTAATTTGTTACAACCTTTCCCTTTCTCTAAAAGGGAAATCAAACAAAAAGCTGTTTAGATTATTTGAAACTCGTGTCCATTCCAAATAAGTTCGCAAAGTGCGAACTGGACATAACAGAGACAAAGCTTGGTTTCCTTCTTTGGAGGGAAATGCTTGCAGGTTCACCACTTGGTCCCTGAAGGGAGTAGTGAAAACTTCGGGCACATATCCATGCCGGGGTCTCAGGACAACATGAGAGTAGGCTGACCCAAATTCTTGGCACTCATCACTAACTGAGAGGGCCTGTATGCCCCCCACCCTCTTGAGAGACGTGAGTTCTGTCTTCACTGATAGGGCACTAAACACGATGGATTGCAAGGGCTCAAACGGTTCTTTCTGTAAGCCCAAGAGGACTACAGAAAGATCCCAAGAGGGGATGAGGTGTGCAGTCTTGATGGATTTACTCCCCGAGCACCTCTAAGGAACCTAACTATGAGCTCATGCCTTCCGAGAGATCTGCCATCAACCAAATTGTGGTAAGCTGCAATGGCAACAATGTAAACTTTTAGCGTGGAGGCAGACAGCCTTGTTGTAAAAATGAAAAGCATTGCCCCAAGGCCACATCTCTGTGGGTCTTCACCATGGGAGGCACACCACCTAGTGAACACGTCACTTCAGGGCATAAAGCTGCCTTGTAGAAGGAGCTCTTGTCTGAATGACATTTAGACAAGACATTTAGGATTAAATATTGAAATTGTCATTTTATGTGCTATCTCTTCACTCATCAAATTATGACAATTTTTACTCACAAACACACACACTATAACATATAAGCCATGCCATTACATGGACTCTTTGTGAAGTCTTGATTTGCCCTGGCTGTCACGTGTTTTGTTTCTAATCTATTAATGTATCCTGTATATCTGACCTTAGACTGTTTCCTGATTCTCTGATCATTATCTGCTTGCCCCGACTTGGATTGTTTCACCTGGACTCTGTTTGCTAGCTGCCTGCCCTGATCTCCTGCCTGGTTTACGATTCTGTCTCTGCCTGGTCTCTGCTGTGCTACCTTGCCGGTATTTGATCATGTATTGTCTGACTATTCTTAATAAAGCTGCAAATGGATCCAAACCCTTCTGAAGTGTCGCAACAGTGCCACTATGGTTTCTGGGCCCTCTGAACAGCAGATGGCTCGGGGGCCCCCCTGGGAATGCATTTCAGGCCCCCACTCCCTCGTCAGGCCCTTGGAATACTCCTAATCTTCCCCCTGTTATTTTGTCCCTAATTATATTTCTCAGCAACAAGGGTTTAACCTGCTACTTTAAAACTGATTGACTATTAGTAGACAGATGCTGAGCACATGCACAATCTCTCTCTCTCTCTCTCTCTCTCTCTCTCTCTCTCAAAAATGAATTCAAATAAATGTTGTAATTCATTCAAATAAATGCAGTCTTCCCTCACTAATTTCTCCTTGTGTCTGATTTGAAGTGAACAGAATGATAGAGTGCACTACTAAATAATAATGTGCATAATGGAGGGATGCGTCAGTTGATTATTGCCACCATGTCGTGCATTAAAATCGAGTAGTGCACTGTGCACAACTAGCCGTGGATTATTATCCTGTAGAAAGCACATAAATTTCAACTCACCCAAAACTCATGGTAATCGCTGGACTGAATGTGTTCCCCACAGAAGACTTTCACTGTCACTCTCCAGTCTGCTTACAGCAAAACAGCTCATGTAAGAAAGTGAGTATATAAATAAATACTATATTTAAATATTGAGAGATGCAATTTCACTATTAAATTAAAATATAAATTAATATTCTTACACAACAGCCTTTGTGTCAGGTGTCTTTTAGAACAAAAAGCTTTAAAGAAAATATAACAATTTAACAAGTCTAACTGGCTAAAGTGCCTCTAAACCAAACGTGCTTTCAATTTAATTTAGAATCTAAACAGTCTGAATAAAATGATGGGAACAACACTTTCATTTTATTCATGTCATAAATGTGTACGCTTCATCTCATTTAGGCTTTTATTCAGCAGTATCTGGCTGATCTTTTAACACCTTACATGCCAACTCACAATTTTTGATCTTCTCAGGGTGTTCTCTTAGCTGTTTCCAAAAACACACCTTCGGTTTCAGGGATGACAGATCCTTCTCATCATATGCTCCAAAACTGTGGAATTCTCTCCCAGCTGACATTAGGGATGCAAACTCATTAGATATTTTTAAAACTTCTCTTTTTCAGGATCGATTTTACTTTGATTCGCTTTCTATTGTGTTGTTTTTTTTTTTTGTTGTCTTGTTATATATAGTGTATTGTCTTATATTGTTGTGTTTGCCTTTGTTTACAGCTTTTATGTAAAGTGCCTCTCAAATTTACTGCAGACCCCCTTGCGACCCTCTGGGTGTCCCCCCCAATTTGAACCCCCCCACACTAAATGCACATTTGATCTCAGATTATGAGATCATGATTTTTAGTGTAACTAAAATATATGAGATCATGTTATTTTTTTTTTGTTTAATTATACTCGTTACATACTGGAAAAGTGCACGAAAAGTTCTCATACCTTGGCAAGTTTCTTTGCATGAAGTTCTTGTTGATACTCACTGATGTCCTTTACAGATATACACACTCATATCATTTATATATACTGCTGCTTTGCGGAGGGTGGAGACAAGGGGAAGAACAACATACTGCACATTCATGAATAACCACATATTTTGCTGCCATTGAAATTAGAATTTGCACTTTATGTTGTTCAAATTCCACTTTTAATTTTCCTTAAACAAGAACAATTCCAAATTTGTCATCCATGATGTAAACAGAAAATGTAATGTAATAATATATGTTAAATGAATATTTGGAAATTAGTAAATATAGAAAGAGGACTACAGCATTTCAAATAATAAAGAAACAAAAAGTAAAGCACACACAAACATTGTAGGTTGATAAATTAGATTATTAGATCCTCCAAATGGAAGAATCATTCACATTAAGATAGTAACATGTATTATATAAAAAAAAAAGTAATTGGGTTAATTTTGACTTCCTAAAGTCTTTGAAGGATAGTATAGGCAACTTCATGCTGTCTCTCACTTCCACATTTGACTTTTGACTTTCTGGAATAATACCAAACTGTTGAAACATGTCTGAGCATGACAAATGTTTTTACACAGGCAACTTAATCAGTCATCGAGTTTTATATGACACTTTATGTTTTAAACTGTTTATATGTAAAAATTAGCATGTATTAATCTTGTATTAATCACTTTCTCATTGCTAATGTTTAAACAGCTTATATTGAGAAAAAAAAAAAAAAAACATTTCCTGAGTTCCTAGGTTGTCTATGAAAGCCTATAAACTGATTTTATGTTAAGGAATGGGGACGTTTTTGCTGGTTAAAATCAAAAGGGTGTTTATGCGTGCTCCCAAGAGCCTCTTTTTGTTCTGACACATAAAAAAATAATGCTAATATTTTCAACAGTAACTTTAGAGGATGATAATAACACATCTTGCATATTTTAATAGAAAATATTTCATATTTAATGCATATAGTACACAAAAATGGAACTTAACATAATTGGTCCCAAACCTTGAATAGACTTACCTCATTAATTTGAGATCTCCCCCACAAGATTTTTTATACTGTAATCGTGTTCTTTGAATTTTTTCACTCAATGCTAATATATTATCTACATTGTTTATTATCAAATGCAGGAAACTGTACCTTTCTGTGAGTGTTTTAAATGCACACAGCTTAGAGCATTCATCATCCAGAACCCTTGATTGGCATCTACCACCGAGAAGATTTTGACATTTAGCATGTTTGATAAGACCTCTTTTACCATGAGTAGTGGGTAGTGTTCATGTTTTAATTCCCTTGTTTAGGTCCTACATGCAGATGTTATCCTGGCACAGAAAGTTTTAAAGTATGTCACACACCCTTTAAAGTATGTCACACAGCCTATTAAAGGTGTGTAACTGGTTTTTTTAATACAAGCAGTCTTTATTACTTGCAACTGAAAGGACCTCACCCACACACAGACACACACGCAAAGCCAAAACAAACAAAGGCTGTAGTTAATTATGACTTTCTGCTATTAAATGGACCGCCAAAAGGCATAAAATCACATGTGGTTCTTAGAGCACTAATTCACTAGTTTGAGGCAAAAACAACATCAGTGCTTCTCAAAATCATGATTTATGCTTAAAATATTTATTCTGTTTTTATTGAAAATTAAGACAGTATTGTGTTTGTGGTTAGGAATTCATGTTGATAGTTGGTAACCAATGCAATTGCCGTAAACACACGTGTAACAGTAATATTTTGAAAATGATCTGAAAAAAAAAAATGGTGGTTGAAATCACAATGCTGCATGAACTCAACCAATCAGCATGTTTAGCGCCCAAGTCCCACCCCACAAAAGTTCGGACCTTTGAAAAAAAAGTCTACCTCACGAGCAGGGACTTTCTGAGGGGCATTTTTTTTTTTTACCCAGAGCTTTATTTAGATCCTGGTTCATGCGGTGGAAACACACAGAGTGCCAGCCCAAAGTCCCTAGTTCCTAGGGTAAAGTTCCAGCAGTGGAAAAACGGCTTTAGTGTCACATATTCAACTATTACACATATAACGTCTACACAAAATATCCAAAGTTTCACATTCATTTAAGTAAGTGAGGAGTCATAATCATAAATGGACTATTTGTTTTTCCAAAATGGTTTTAAAACAAGAGTTTAATAAGTAATTAATTAGTGAATGATGTTTGTTTCAAACCATTTTAATCTGTCCACACCAGAACTTTGACATTTTAGGTATTCACATGGCTTCATCCGGCAGCCACCTCTACAATTATGCATTCATCTTACAGGTTACAAAGTTGTCAGGCTTTGTTGTGTAAATTTTAAATTTAAATTTTTTAAATTGATTTAATACATAAACAAATAAAATAATTTGTTTAGCATCAGCTCATATTCAGTTGTTAGCCAACAAATGAAGGTGAACTATTTCATTACTATTAGACAATCTACAGAAAGTGAAACAAGCTAACAGCCAAAATTTTAGGCTGTAGTTAAATTGAACCTTTTACCTGCATGTGTCACAGCAGGCCAATTGTGGTTCTCAACTTCATCTCATGGATGCAAGTACAAATATAAACCACACACCTTTTACAATAATAGTCTGACTATGAAACCAGACCAAAAATTTAGCTAGAACTTAAGGACACGTTTACACAAACAACAATGTCAAAACATTCCGTTCACATGGACCAATGAAAATGACTAATAAACACTGTATTATGCATGTCAGGCCAGTAGTTGGCAGTGTCACTTGGTAAAGAAACACTATGCGCCTGCTGACATACTCTTTTTGAAACACATAATATGCATGGCTATGCATTTTCACAAATTTGAGTTTCCATTGTTTAATACAGATGTATCTTTTTCAAAAACCAGTATAATATTATTAAATATTTGCATTTTCAGGCTCCCAAAAAACTCATGTCATGTAAATGAAACAGCCAAAATGGATGGAAGGTTTTTAGTTATTAGTTGAAAAATAGTGTCTTGTAACTGATCCCTTAGTTGTAAGTTTTAAGCTCTGTATTTTTATGTTTTCTTGATTTTGTTTGAGCTGTTCTCTATTGTACTGTAATGTGTTTATTTTGGTTCATTTAAATGTGCTTGCTTTCTCTGTCAACTTTGTTTTACTAGCTTTTCTGTATTGTTATTAAGCTCAACGTGTTCTTGGTTTTTCTTTGTTGAATAGTGTTTGTGTATTTGCTAAATTTAATAAAAGCATATATTTGCAACCAAAACCACTTCCTGCACACAAGAATTTTACATTACATTAGCATTGCTGATTAAAAAGTTGTGGAAATGAGTTAGAAGTTTCAGATTTATATCTTTACATAAAAATAGTGTTGAAAAATGGCTAAATAAAATAATGTCTGAAAAAAAAAAAAATTATATTGAAGCATCCCTATAAATAATGTTTCCTGAGAAAAATAATACACCCATGATTGGTGATCCTGACCTGTGTCAGCCAATTTATCTTCCAGTGATCGATGTTCAACCCAAAAACTTCTGATCTGGAGCACCTTAATTTTCTACCAAGCTATAGTATATACTTCTTGTAGAAAACAAACCTGAAGTTGAAGAGGTCAGCTGGCTTGACTCTGAAAACCTTGACTGAAATAGAAATAAAATATACTGGTAAAATAATAATAATAATAATTAATTATAGCCTGAATGCACTGTAAGTCACTTTGGATAAAAATGTCTACTAAATGCATAAATGTAAATAAAGAAAATATCAAGTTTGAGATGTCTGAAATTTATTTTAATTTTAGCAATTTATATATACAGACAATCTGATAATCTGAACAAAATAACCATAAGCAAAAAGAAAAATACAGGAAAGGATTTTCAGAATTTAAAAATACAAAAATGGTGAAACAAAATTACTGTTTGTTGCAACATTTTTCTTTAGTTATCATCCAGTACCCAAAATACTAATTTAAAATAAGTCATGAAGTATTATTGATTGTAAACTCTTTCCCCGCCATTGAAGGAATTTCAACTTTGCCCACGAGGAAAAATGTTTTGTCAGACCAGCTTTAAGGTAACTCAGAGCATCTTTATTTGCTTCCTCAGCTTCAGCGGTTCTCCTCATTTCCTCCAGCTCTCGGACCCAGTTTTCTTTCCCAGCCTCCTTCAGTCTGGGGATGAAGAAGTCAAGATGCTTAAGAGTGAAGGCAGAGTCTGGCTTTAATGCGATCTGTGATAGATGCTTGATGGTCTTGTAAGCATTGAACAGAAGAATTTGCTTTTGATCCTCAAGCTCCTGCAGATCTTTGTCAAGCGAATCCATTATAATCGAAAACCTCTTGGATTTTTCTTAGCTTGTTCATATTCCTTATTAATGTCATCAAATTCCATCATCATAAATGAGGATTTGATTATGTATTTCTTGTTTTCTTTTACATGTTTGCTGTGATGGACACTTCCCAGTGCAAACTGTGCAGTAGCCTTTCTTCATGACTTCACAATTGCTGGGAATCAGAAACCCACCAGCAGTCAAACTCATGACAGTTTTCCTCACAGACGGTTGCAGGTCGTCGCCTTCCTGTTTCTTCCATGAAGCACTTTCAATGGGCACCTTCTCTTTGATAGTGTTTTTGACTTTAATAGCAAAAGTTTTTACAGTTTTCAATCTTTCTCCTTGTTTTGTTTTATTGCCTCCTGAATCTGAAGTTTTTCGGCTTTTTTCTGCTCCTTCTCCTGAATTCGCAGCTGTAAGTTGCAGATGGCCGCTTCTAATTGAATGCGCTCTATGAGGACATCTGAAGTCATTTCTAAACTTCTTCTATTCATTTCATTCATAGACTGAAGGAAATGCTCCATGCTGTCCATGCTGGCTTCCCAGGCATCGCTTTGAGCACGAATGTGCCGCTCTTTAGTAGGACGGGCGTCAGCCTGCCGATTGTTGAATAAGAAATAAAACAGGTTGGTTACTGCGATCTCGTCTACAAGGGATTTTAACTTTATTGATAGCACTGAGGACGTTTTTTGGGTGCCATACCATCAGAGTGTGTGATTAAAAAAATACAATGTTGTTCATAATGTCTTTTCCTAAACAAAGACAGAATTGAACCGATAAATGTAATGCTGCCTGTCTGAGAGACGATTCTTAGATGCTTCAATCACAAAACACACGGCATCAACTTCACGAACTCCACTCAATGCTCTGAAACAGAGTGGCTAAAATTCGCAGCAAACATCCAGATCTTTTTCAAGTCCTCTAGTGTCTCCGTAGCCTGGAGTATCAATGATGGTAAGAGTTAGGGACACTCTCTACAGGAAAAGACCCCCATACATGGTGATTTCAGGGGGTTTTGTGATTCGGATGATCTCCAGCTTTCTTCTTCTGTGATTTCTATACCATATTTCTTCATCAAAAGTTCACTTTAGTAAGTAGTTTACCAGTGGGTGATGAGAGTAGTACTGCCAGCTCAGTCTCTCCCACCTAAAAAGAACAATTTTGTTTTTGCTTACTGGTGTCCCTTTTCCCATACGTCCAATTCTGACTTTCCCAATTTCATTAAGCACTTTCGTTCTGTATGTAGACGGATTCGTTTTGGAGGTTCTTGATGTATCCAGAGTTGAGAGTCTGATCTGCTGTGGTGAAGACTTGGCTGTCTGTAAAATATAAGGCAAATGTTTCTCAGAATTTTTTGTGTTTGAATTTGACCTAATATAGTTGTAGGGCCCCTCTGTTCTGCCACTGTAAAAAATATCAAAGTTGTAAATAAAACTATTGTAGCATTTTTTACAAGAAAATGCAGTTTCAATATTTCTGCTTAATTGTTTCACTTTTTAATTTCAGTGTGCTACTTGCCATTTCTTTGTAAATTGTTTGTGAAAACAATGTGTGTGTGTGTGTGTGTGTGTGTGTGTGTGTGTGTGGTGTGTGTGTGTGGACAACAGGGCTCATTTCAAAAAAAAATATGATCATCAGAAAGACAATGGTTGCCAATGGTTCTACAATCATTTGGCTCAAAAAATATTGAAAAACACTGCACAATGTCATGACAGTACAAGAATGTGATGCGTCAGTATCATATGTACTTTTCTATGTTGATGCCTCTCTGACATTTAGATGCTGCAGATATGATAACGTGTCTGCCATACTTTGAAAGGTCTAATGTCTTTTATGTAAACCATGCAAAACTGAGGGAATACCAAGAAATTATGGTCAACTAATGTAAATGCACCCTATGGAGCCCCAGTCCCCTCTGAGTAATACAAGAAATGGCCAATGAAATATTGGTAAGAGGATTTGCATGCCAAGCCACTCTCTTGGACATTATGATTATATAACGATGTTGTGCATGCATCCATCTCTTTCAGGTTTGATGAGAAGCCTGCAGACGCCCATGTGTCCAGGGTCAATCAGAAGTAATTCAGTGGGATTATAACGTCTCTGTGTTCTCTCCTTCAGGGAGAGAGGGCTAGGTACATACATAACCTTGACGTTCCCTTTCGGTTAGTCACATTCGATGTTAAGCTGATCTTGATTATAATGGGGTCCCTATGAAAACACAAATTGGACGTGGCAAGTACCAAATTAACTGTGTTACGATTACATCACCTGGAAAACTGCAGATGCTGGCACAAGAGACAGAAGCAGTTGCAGTTGCAAACTGTAAACCTTCCCAATGCCCCAAGAAAGCCAGATAACCCTAGTTTAGTTCATGAAAGTCAGTCGGCAGAAACTTACTTAGGGGAAGGCCCATTCCTTTTTTTCTTTTTACACCGCTTTATGTTGTGGAGCAGGGCAACATTCTGCCCAAGAGGAGATTACATGTGGAGGATACACAATAAGGATTGGCCAATGGACAGTACTACATACTGCATGGAGGAGGCCACTGCTGTAGTTCCTAAAAGGGAGTGGATATGACTACAAAGCAGGGATGACAGAAGGAAATCTGTCAAGAGCAAAGACCTGGGTTTACCAAAAAGGGAATACTGTGCCATGTAAAAATTACCCATACAAGATTGCCAAAAAAGAGAACACTCGCGCACCTCTGAAAATGCCTGCAAGTCCCCCAACCTCTTGATGGAAGTGAGCTGGTTAGGAACACTGCTTAAGGGACAGGATATTAAGTGCAAAGGGACTGAGTGGCCTCAAAGAGAGCTGCTCTGTAGTCCAGCCCATGACCACAGATTGACGAGATCAGAGGAGGGGATGGGGTCTTGAGCGATTTACGCTCTCCTGGCCCCCCACTTAGTCAAATCTCTACGATATCACTCAAGTGCCTTTCCACAAGGTGCACAAATGCCAGCAACATAACATCGTTTCAACCTGCAAGCAATAAGTGAAACACTTAACCTGAATCAGGTTAGTCTGTCCTGGGGTCTTATTGGTGAGAGAATCCAACGGACCACCCTGCAATTATAACAGACTCCACTTCAGAGAATAAACCTGCCTAGAAGAGGGGGGTGCAGCCTGAGCAGTCTCCAGTGTAAGCTCATGATGTGTGTGTCACCACTCAGCTGCATGATTGAGCACTCCACTGGGGTATTGTGAATGGCATATAGTGATTTGAGGGCCACACTGTGGAAACCAACCAATGGGGACACGCACTGCATCACTCAACATTATCAGAAACTGTACATACCGGTGTGACACAGACTTAGAGAAAACTGTGTTTTTTGGTGAACAACTGTGGCAGAACAAGTGACCTGTCAATAGTTAGTCTGTCCCAATCACGGCCCATCCTCCGTGCAGGGAGTGTGGGAGTATCACCAACCACCTCTGAACATAAGAGCAGTTCCATCTATCCCTGGGTCGCAGTTTTCCTGGAACACTTGGGCAGTGCCCTAAAGAGGGACTTGACACAATGGCTACGTCCAAGCTGGCAGCAGATGTTGATGCCCCGAGGGGGGCGCCATCTCGCAACAGGCTGGACAAAGAGGTTCAAGCCCGCGGCAGGTTTGTCATAGCTCAACGACAAATCACACCAGAGGTTTAGGATATGATGCAAAGCCTCTGTGTACAGCCGTGTCCGTGATGAAACGCCCTTGATCCGAGTGGCTCTCGCCCAAAAAGGCCAGCCTTGGTAATAAGGTGCGTCCCGTGCGTCAGAAAGTGAATTTTGTTGATCAGCTGCAGAGATGACATTCCTGCAATACTTAAGGTAGACATTCTTCCTGTCTGAGTGACGATGCCGTGACTTTCATTTGCTCAGAGAGCTTGGCTCTCTAGTGGTCATGGATCCAGATTGATTGTTCCTATATGGTGGACAGCTTTATGCCAGGAGTTCTCCAACTGTCATGGCAAAAACAAAAAAGATGGACTCGAGCTTCCAGTTTCCCGCAATGTTTAGCTCCAACCACAATCAAACTACCTCTGAACCAAAAAGCACCAATCTCCAGTGTTAAATTAACAAGTCAAGTGATGATTGAGCTGGCATTTAGTGATGCGCCTAGAACACCCGCTGTTAACAAGAAGAATCCACTGTTGGGACAATACAACACCAACACAACCAGAAACCAGAAAAAAAGAGGTGCCCTGCGAAGACAGAGATTTCAGCGTCCCTAGCAGCAAAACACAAGACGTACTATAACTAAGTTTCAGCCACCACACTCTAGATTCATCAAACCTGAACATAAACCTAGGCAACGAGGTTAATTAACCTCTCGTCAGGAGGATTATTCTATATGCGATGGAGGCGATGATGATAACAACGTCCAACAACTACTCGGTCATTGCGTGCACACACGTGATGTTCACTATGACGGTTATCACCATAAACTACGAAGTTTCGACTTATCTGTCCATGCCCCTACAAATAGGCAAGTCTCCATCGAATTAATCGTACGATCCAGGCGTAGAAGCAGACTGGTACGTGACACGGGTTTTAGCCATGTAGTTCCATGTGGGTTTTTGAGTTTAAAATGTTTTTCTGTCTCTAGGAATTACCATTATAGATGATGTGTGGTTCCTTTAGTTTAAATACGAAAATTAAAAAATTGCAATAGTGGTTTATACAGAGTGGGTCGGAGGCAAACTGGGTAGCGATGCATTGCTAAAGGAAGTCATGCATTATTCCGGTAATGACGCCCTAATACCCAGCAGGCCAAGAAATCTTGCTGCCAGAGGTGAAAGACCTAACTCAAAACCCTTAAAGTCACCCTTTGTAAGTCAGTCTTGCGCACCTATTAGAGAGCCAGTTTACTAGACGGTAGTTCTCTTTAATGTCTCTCTTAATATATATATATATATAGAGAGGAGAGAGAGAGAGAGAGATCACGTTGCAACAAGATTTCCCAGTTCTG
Organism: Cyprinus carpio; assembly: GCF_018340385.1. Classification (NCBI taxonomy): domain Eukaryota; kingdom Metazoa; phylum Chordata; class Actinopteri; order Cypriniformes; family Cyprinidae; genus Cyprinus; species Cyprinus carpio. The sequence goes on along the minus strand of NC_056575.1, from coordinate 26,079,093 downwards.
AATTTTAAGTGTCCATTGTTAAAAAGGCTTTATTGTTGCTGTTGCATAATATTTGGTTGTTATGCTTTCTAAAAGTATGCCATATAGGCTACTGTATACACATTGTGATTTGTGTTTTTGTATACTTGAAAAGTGGTTGAGATATTCAAAAAAAAAAAAAGAAAAATACTTGCTGCACAGGTTTCAGAATCGTTCTCACACTCAGTGTTGGCGACAATGGGTGTGAACTCTAAGATGAGATTGCATGTTTCATAGAAAAGCTGTAAAAGAATATTCGGATTATAATAGGAACGAGCTGATATGTTTCATGTGTGTGATTTTATTCTCATTGAATGGAAATATAATACGCTACTTCATATATCCCTGTCTGCAGTTGTGTCGTAATGTTTGTGTGCGTACTTGTTGTCTTATTTTAATAATTATAATATTCTCTTGTCTTGTCTAATCAAACCAAGGAATATTTGAATTATACTTCCCCAGACTTGGTTGCAACTTTTACTTTATTGAAGTCTTTGTGTCCACATTATTGGTAGCGAACCACAGAACACAAAGCGCATGAAAACAGTAAAGTAGGTGCTTTCAGCCTGAAGGTGGCAGGTTTTCTGCTTTTAAACACTGTGAGACAGCAAGCAGGTGGTGAAATGGCCCAAAAGGCATCATTAGTGGTGATTTAAATATTTAAGACTCTGCATAACGGTTTTAAAATTTTGGGTATCATATGTGAGATTCTGCAACACGATGTGAGCAAATGTGGTAGATCGAACCCCTTCAGTAAGTGTGATTTCACCACATCACTCTGGCCTGAACTACCCATCGCGTTGCTAGCCGGACAGTGCCAGGGTTTTGCATTCCTAACTGAAGCTCCTAGTGCTGGAGCATCTGTTGCAGCACATCAGTTCTTGAAATACTGGTTTATTGAACAAGCCTTCTTAAATGGTTGATTAGTCCTCCCAACCAACTTTCCCTTCTGTCATTCTGAATCGTATGTCATAAACAGCCACGCAATGGTAAAACTGTTGCGGTATTGTGCGAAATTTGGCACTCTCCTTCTATGGTGTCAGTTCTTATATGTCACTTTATATAGTCATATGTACTAAATAATCTGAACGAAAAACTTATCACTCCTAAACCGTTTTCTGCTTCATGGTTTTGTCATATTTGGTGTGCGCTTTAGTTCATGTTGTTTGTCCCTGTATTTTATCGCGAACAACTAGAACAAACCCCACATAGGCCTAAGTACGATGATTAGATGTTACATGACCTGAGATTAAAAATGCTGTAAGACTATTGTTCAAGACTTTTGTTATTTATATATGGTTAACTACTGTAACTCACTAATGTATAGTTAACATTAGTAAAGAATTACTGCAGATGAGGCATTAATACCTGGGCACTGCGACCAACTCCTGAACCTTTCTACAGGTCTAATGTAGCATGTGGTTTGCTTCATGTGTTTCAAGAGCAGTTGTAATGTTCACTTTGTTATAGCATTGGAACAAAGAAATAACAGCGATTCTATGCAAGGCCGTATGGATTGCAAATACAAAAACAGACCGAGTAAGAAACTGACAGGCGCACTTATAAAATATTGCACCTTTACTTAATATCTGAACACAGAAAACCGCCGCTCCGCAAGGCTTAACACCGACCCCAACCGCTTCCTCACATTCTCTGACTAGTAAAATAATGGCATTATTGATGTACATGTCACCTGGGGTAGCATGCGAACATTGTGCTCAGTTCTTGATGTGCAGATGTCAGCGTTACAGGCCCCCCCCCCAATGCTAAAAACTGCAACCGGGGAGCTGAACCAAGGTCCTGGAGTGGTAATATTTACATGCCGTGGAAATCTTAAGCCAAGTGTTCATTGAAAGACTTATTGCCATAAAAGATTAATGCGAATCCTGGTGTATATACCATAACAGCATCTAAAGTTAACACGTATCGCTGAAAGTGCTTACCCTGCCAGCACAGGGAGCGCCATTACCGTGCTGGCCTGACACGCCTACCAAACCATATGGAAAACTTTCTCCATTTTACAAATAGAATTAATGTACGGGAAAAAAAGTCAGTAGTACCACGTTACACTGAGGGGATACAGAAAGGGACCCTGCGTCAGAAATTGGCTATGATAATCAAAGACATACATAAAACGAATAGATTTACAGAATATACGGGCCAATAATGTTTTAACACTTTTTAGATTCACTTTGGCGTTTCTGTCTGAAACTGAGTGGACTGCAAATCCTTCATACCACAGGCAACATTTTGACGAACCATAGACTGGTTCAAACCCCTAGGACTGTTTGATGTGTTACTAGTCCCAGTCTCATCAGTTGATTACTTTGATTGTTAATATTTATCCAGGTGTGTCATCAATCTAGTACCTACGTATAATGCAACAGAAAAGCGCTCTCTCGCGTAAACAGGTCTGTAATGTCATACTTGTTCCAGGTATGTGTATTACCCTGTGATTCCATGGACTTAAAGACTGCCCTACTTGTTATGAATTCCTGCTTCTCCTCAGCGTAGCGCGACATGCCATGCATCAAATTGTGACAGAGGGAAACACCAAAGTTTTCCCTCCCATTAACCGACGACAATAACAGTACCAATCCTGTTAGCAACTAAAAAGTATACGCCTCCACTTGTTGTTTGGAGGTTTCTTTGTTTTGTTTTTTTTAACAGTTAGTGTTATCAGAGGATCCCGTCCTATCGCCCAGAAGACCACTGTGCAGAATTCACTCGGGGCCCACACCAGTACGGTTCATGTGTACTGGCAAAACCCATCACCCAACTACCACGGCCCGAAGCACTCAGTAAGTGGCGTTCTACGCACGCCAATTTGAACATCGCGTTCAGAGCAGGCTTGTACATCACTAGAGACGTCAAATAGAGCGAATTTGAATGCCTTTTTGGAGTGGACCTACGTGTGAAGCACAAATTGATATGAGTTCCCCTGCTGGTTTCCCAGACTTAATTATGAATGGAACCAACGTAGTATTACATCTGTACTATGACCCAGGAACCATGAAACAAGGGATTCCCCCTGTCCAGGAAATCGACCCTTGTAGTGCCATAACCAAGCAATATCATTAGCAGAATAAATTAAAATATAATACACACTAATCGGAACTTTACACAGTCCTCTTCTGGGGTTGTGGACTCGCACACTATCTGTAGCGACAGCACCGTTTGTGACGACTATTACGCAGGCCCGGACTGTTTTGATGTGCTGTATTGTCCCAGTTACTCCTCCAGTCTATCATTAGTTGATTGGTTGAAATTCGTAGGTCGTGTCTCTAGTTCGCTCATGAACGCCGTCTTCGGTGGTCGCTCTCGTCGGCTCCTTGAGGTGCCAATTGAAATTGGTGTGTATTCCGCTGGATCCTTGGATAAAGACGGTGTACTGTGAAATACATCGAGCGTAGCCCGTTCCCGATCCTTTGAAATCACAAATGGATAAGACAGTTGCAGGACTGACCCCAAAACCGTAACCTCCCTATTACCCCCATGTGCTTGAGTTTTTTTTTTCAGTTTCTTGTATATATGAATATGGTTCGTCGTGTTTCCCCAGGATCACCTCCTTCGCCACAATACCCGTTTCGAGAATCACTATCGGAGGCCCCACACAGCCTGTTCTGTTGTATGGCAAACCCACAGTCAACTCCCGAACGATAGGCCCAATCTGTGATTCTACGACGCCAAGTCCTGCAAAATCGCATACAGCTCCGCGTGTGTCATCCAATAACGGCTCAAGAGCGATATGCGAAGCCTTGTGAGGGACCCTGGTGAGTACATTATTGGTCGCCCTCGAGTACCCTGCGGTTCCCAGGACCTTATCACCAGTTGCACTATGAACCCAGCGCCAAGCCCACCATCTCCAATGGTACTGGAGAATATAAGCCCGAGCTCCTCACCTTGCGGTTTGAAAGACAGCAACTTACGGGGCGTGAGAGCCGGTCAGGAAATGACGCCCAAGGAGGCAGTATCCCTTTGCGGGCGCGTAGGAAAGAGACGATGGGTGCCAAAAACCACGGAGGGCGATCGCCAATAGACTGCCGGCAATCTGCAATAGAGATCCTGACTCTCTCCTTCTCTCACGAGCTGCTCCGGCTGCTGGTCTCCCTCAGCCCCCTCACCTGGCCTTGTCACGCCAATGTAGAGCCGAATGTCTGATCCCCGGGCCAGTGCCCCCGCCCGCCCCCACTGTCAGTCCCCGCAAACCGCTCACTGATATAACCCTTGTATACCCGTATCAAGACACGTCGGCCTTGGGTCCATACGTTCTTACTGAGCTGAAACCCCTTTTCCTGCTGCGTCCAGCTACCCTCACCCTCTATTCACGCCCCGTTCTCCTTTTGTTATGTCTAGCTATGGGACTTGCACATGTTCCACCGAATCGACGCCCGGACGGTCAGAGTATCGCTCACCTCAACTTGGTCCATCGCCATCCCTCCCCTGGACTACTCTCCTTGGTGTGCACGTCGCTCTCATCCAACGTATCCGTGGGCTCTTCCTAAAAGCAGTCCACATGGTCCTCCACATGCACAAAAAGTTTCCGACAGCCGCATCCCCCTGGTAACTCTGGCTCTGTTGCGCAACTCACTCGCCTTGGTCTCCCAGAGCTTCGGCTACATCCACTGTTCTCCGGATGATCGGCAACCCCTGGACTCGTTGGCTCCACCATCACGCGCCTCATCCATGGCTCAACCTCCGTTGGCTTGAACGGATATGGACATCTGTCCCTGGTCCAGGTCCTGCTGGACTATCCTCTGCTCCGACGCCGCATCGATCGGCCACTACTCCACAGTTTTCTCCCTCAGTACTTTGCCTGTTGCCCGCCTCCCAGATATATCTGTCCTCCTGAGTTCCTCCCTATTACACCCACTAACCTCCCCATTTGTTTCTATGGTGCAAAAGATACAAAATACAACCTTATGGGAGGGGGGGAGTAATGTTATGCTCCTTGAGCACCGTTTGGTTGGTTTCCATGTCCCACAGTTTCTCCCCACCAGTCTGATTAGTTTTGATTGTTAAAATTTTATTCCGAGATGCTGTTCTCCTTAGTTCCCTTGTATCTTGGAAGAGTTTAACAATAACCCTCCTGTCCAAATATCCAATTTAGTGTTTGTTGATCCTTGAATGTCATACTTGTTGGATTGTGTGTAATCCCCTGTAATTCCTTGGATTAAAGACTGTTTACTGTGAAATTCATGTAGATGGCATTTTGTTAAAATAAAAGAAAATGACAACACAGGCAGTATTTATATCAACATTAATGTTAACATCAACATTGAAAATAAAAATAATCTTGAAAGTAACTAGTAAGTTATTTTAAAAGGTGGGTTTTGGGGGGGCACTTTGCCTTGAGCCGAATTGTTGAAAGCCGGAACAGTGATGAATTAGCCCTCCGCGATTTCGTAAGCAGCAGTAATAGTGCAACTTGCGTTTATACTAGGGAGTTTACACAGACATAGAATCTATTAGTCGAGTGATCGACTACTTTAACCCACTAGTCGTCGCTGTCGGAAACAACATCGAACTACATCGACCGCGTCGCATTAAACATAATTCATGTGCACCAGTCAGGTTGCCTACACTATACACAAACTCCTAATAGGATTACAACGACATGTGTGTATCGATGGTACTTTCTATCCACTTCCTCTATGTTACATGATAAAATTAAAATATTGGAATTTACTAAGTATCGGGTGATGCCCGAGAAGTCCGAATACCTCATTCCGAATGGCACGGATAATGGCTTCAAAAATGGAATAAACGATAAGGGAATAATTCTGCTGGAATATTCGGCCCTGAGGCGGGCACACTCTGCTGTGCTGCTTTGATAAATAACAGTTTGAGCCATCAGGATCAGCAGCCATAAATTAATAACACATACCTCTAAGAGTCACGCCATAATGACGTGTCGTGACGTGAATGAATATAAAACTTATGAACGAAAAGGAGCAAACCAAAACACTGCATTATGTGCCCTCTCCGATGCATCTTTCAGAAATCAGAGCTTGGCAAGAGTAATATCACCTTTAATAATACATCATACACGGTCTATTATTTGTATTTATTAAAAGGCAATTATTTAAACCGTAGGCTACGAAATAAATACATGAATGAATGGAATAACACAGCGCCACTCACCAATCAAATCCGCCAGTTGCGCGCCTCAGTTCTCTCAAAAAACCAAACCAGTTCTCTCTCTAAAAAAGTAGGCTAATAGTCAACTTAGATGCCAAATACATTTTCTATGTTTGCTTCTTTATTTTTGGCTGGTTTGCGTTGGCACAACGCACATTTGTTTAGTAAGTTCAACAAAAGAACTCGCTTAGAGAATTCTGCGTAATGAAATGAATGCAACCTTGAATTCATTCAGTCCGTACAACTTCGTTCTCAAATGATCACTAAATCGTTTGTCGTGACATCTCTGCTTATATCAATTTATTTTTTAGAAATGAATAATTATTTTACTTTAACGCAGCATATTTGTTCAGTGATAACTACGGGAAAAAAGATAGTCATAATGGTCTTATCAAGTAACTGTACGACACCGATGGTTTTATCCGAAAACAGATATATAAAATAATTTTGTGACTGTTACAGGATCCAAATACTGGTTACATGAAAATGTAAAATATGTAATGTCATAATTATAAAGTGTTGACAGTTAATCGTTATGTAATTGTGCATTAGGCTATTAAGTAAATTAGTTAATTAAATAAACCGTTTATGATAAAAACTATTAATGTCTCATTCATTTACAGTAGCATGAACCACGAGTCGCCTCGGGTAACTCGAGTATTTGTTAAATAAGTAATCGACTAGCAGAAAATCAGTAGTAAGTGCAACCCCTAGTTTATACTGCAGCAAAAAACAGTCTATTGTATGTAACTGAGGATATGAGAGCAGGTAAAGTAAAATAAACATATTTAGCTGAGTAACCTCAGTGAAGCATTGACTTATTTCCAAAGTGTGATGTTTGTTCATTAGGGGGGGACCATGCGAATTATGCTTAATATGTGTGGTTGATTTCAGCTGCATGGAGTGTCAAGGGCATGTTGCTGTCATTTATTATTGCTCATAATGGCTTTTTCACCGAGTACAAATAAGAGCATAAAGGGTTATGTCAATGGCAATTTCGAATGACTTGAAATTATGAAACTTGATCAGGGTGGTTGTTTTTTTTTTCCCTTATCTCTATCAGATTGCAACATATTGTTAACGACACAATGCACGTTTCAAGCTAAAGCCAAGTCATTCGGCATGGTAGTACATATGTTTTGGCAGTAGTTCGTGCTCTGGCTTGTTAGGGTGTGGTTTGTCCAATCCAGGGGTGTTGTTTTTGCTGCATTAAAACAGCTCATATTCTTACACATACCGCAGCATAGCATATTTGGCTACAGTATATTGTGATGTCTGTGTCTCCTGCTTTGTTTAGGGGTATTTATCTGATGTCTGTGCCACACAGCAGCGGAAGCGTGGCAACCAGGACCCCTCAGCCAGATCAGTATAAACTTTTCCGACCTAAAAGTAATGTGTAGAAGACCCTCTACATCTTTCCTCCTACTCAATTCTCTCTAAAACAGACACCTATACTGCTATAGGAAACAACTATTTCATTAATTTATAGACAATTTTTTCTATGAGACCTTCCTATCATGCATATCCCCCGGTCATGTTGTTACTGTTGTTGTTTATTGTCTTTTGTATTGTATACTGTTTTATGCATGCTCTCATGATGGAACCGTCCTTGTTCATGTAATCTTATCTACAGTATACGGAAATCTTCATAACCCGTGTTCAAGAATCTAGCCTAGCACTTGGTCTTCGTGATGAAATAAACGACGAGTGTAATTCATATGTTTGGTACAATAGGCAATATATAAGTGTTCTAAGAATCTTAGTAATTTTGCAATCAATTACGCAATACGAGTTCACATGTGCAAATTTGTTTAAGCATACTCACTCAGACAAAGGCAAAAAACTCCCCAGTATATCCAACCTCCCCACTTGGAATGTGAGACTTTCTCATTGGAAAAACCCATCCTGAGAGGCGTTTAGAATCTTCTCAGACCTTAAAGGGTTCACACACAGTTCTGCCTGTTCATGTTCTTTCTGCTTCTGCTAGGTATTCCTGCTAAAATCTTCTGATTTGTGGCCCATGTGGAGAGCCTGAGCCGGTGCGGATGTGCCCGGTGGGACTTCCAACACAGAGCCTTTCAGTCTATGGGTGAGTCAGTTCTTTCTCTTTTCTATGCTCCTGTACTTGAAAAAAAAAAACAATTCTCGCTCTTGAACTTAGAGACGCTCAGAATTCGAATGTTGTTAAGGTTCAACTTATACCTTTTTTTTTAAACGTGCATTTTTGCGTGTTGATTTTGTATTGGTTTTGTATTGTATTGATTAATATTGTGTTCAGCCCTGTGATAATCGGCTTTTAAAGGAACGTTTATATAAAATAAAGTGTATTATTATTTATTACTGGCAGCTCCATAATAAATGTATTAATCATCAACTAATTGTAATTATTTAGATACAGTTTTCCGTTTGAGCTAATTTTGCTACAAACGTAACAGCTCTATAAACTTCAGGTTGTGGTTCAATTGTCCCGCCCGCCTGGGCAAATTTTAGCCACCTACTTAGAGGAGCTGGATTGCTGCTGGGTCCCTCATTCCCGGAGGATGGCAGTCCACTGGTAGTCTTTGGCGACTTCAACACTACGCTCATCTAGACAAGCCTTATCCTACAGACTTTCCATTCACTCCTTGCTTCACTTGGAGCTGAAACGCCTTACACCTAATAACACAACCAAATCAGGCAAAAACTAACTTTGACTTAATTTACAACACGTATTTTTACATGCAGACAACATTTTTAGTAAAACCCCCAAATATCTCTGACCATTTCTTCTTTACATTTAAACTACATTTTGCTACTTGTGTGCCACCAACCCCTAAAGTTATAACCAGTTACTTTTAGATGAACACACTACATTCCTTTTCCTCTCCCCAATTCCATTTCCTCCGTAGTATCCACACATTTGCGACTCGGGTCTTCCCCTCACTACCCATTTTCTCATCTCTGGATGTGAAATGCAGTATCTGACACTGTATGATCTACTTTAACCCTAGTCTTGACGATCGTTAAGTCCTCTCTCCTCCAGGCCAGCATGGCCTGCCTCTTCTAACCCCTGGATTATCCAGTGTTCTTTGTGAGCATCGGACCAAACTCAGGGCAGCAGAGAGAAAATGGCGCAAATCAAAAGATCCATCAGACCCTGATTATGTATCAGTCTTTGCTTTCATCTTTCTCTGCTGAAGTCCATACTGCCTAATCTTCATACAAGATCACAGTGCGCCAGACACATGTTATCTCTTCACAACATTCAATTCTCTACTCTGTCCCCCTCCACCACCTCCCACCACTCTATAAAAGCTCTATGAGTTTTGCCACACAGTTCTTCACAGACAAACTAGAACCAACCAGTAGTCAATTCCTCAAGACCCCCACACTCAGAGCTTCAACCCAACACACACCAACTCTAAAACTCCCATCTTCTCCTTCTGTCTCCTTACTGAGGCAGAAGTCGTGGCCTAATGGTTAGAGAGTTTGACTCATAAACCCTAAGGTTGTGGGTTCAAGTCTCGGGCCGGCAATACCACAACTGAGGTGCCCCTTGAGCAAGGCACCGTGAACCCCCAACTGCTCCCCCGGGCACCCAGCATAAATGGCTGCTCACTCCTCCGGGTGTGCGTTCATGGCGTGTATGTGTGTCACTGCTGTGTGTGTGCACTTTGGATGGGTTAAAGCCTGCAGAGCACTAATTCCTGAGTATGGGTCACCATACTTGCTGTATGTCACATCACCGTTTTTTTTCTTTTAACTTTGAGAAATTTCAAAACTTCTCCTCTCCAGCCATCCTACAGCATGCCCTCTAGACCCAATCCCCTCACCACCTTCGCCAAGCAATCTCTCCTATGCTTTTTACCATCACTCTCACACATAATCACACATCTCTCCTCACAGGCACCTTCCCCACTGCATTCAAGCAGGCTCGGGTAACCGCCCTGCTCAAAAAAACCTACATTAACACTTCAATTACAAATAGGCTACAGACCTGTCTCTCTCCTTCCTTTCAAAGCAAAAACTCCCGAATTAATTGTTTTCAAGCAGGTATCATTGTTTCTTTCACAGAGCAACAAACGGGACGTGAAACAGTCAGGTTTTCAGAGTGGCCATTCAACTGAGACTGTGGGGGGGTTCATAACTATCAGTCATGGAAGCCTTGAGGATGGCAAAAGCTGACTCCAAATCATCAGTTCTTCTTATTCGGCTGGATCTCTCCGCTGCTTTTGATACTGTCAATCATCAGATCCTCCGGTCCACCCTCTCACTCACTGGGCATCTGAAGGATTCCACTTCGCTGGTTTGAATCCACAAGCATTTTGAGCATTATTCCTGCTTGCTGGCATTCACATCAATTCACAAGAATTCATTCTTTTAGGTTAGGCTATTTCAAGTCAATATAAAAAGCAATTAATGTTATGTCTAGCATTCTTTGACATTTACTGACCATAGTAAATAAATTGGTATCCACTGTATCCACACGTTTAACTTTTAGTCTGCTTGTTACGGTCAAAAAAACAAAAAAATCGGTCACATAACTATGCAATAGCCTATACGACACAGCCCATGATCACTAGAATGTTATACAGGTGTTACTTAATTGATTTTGTAAATGATTATGATGATAAAGGATGATCAACAACCAAATATTGATAATGTGGAAGCTACTGCCTTTTGCCTTGGTGTGACTTCTCACGTTTTGCAGACAATGCAAGGCAGAGTACATTAACTTCAAAATAGGGTAAAAATCAAGCTTTTAGCTCACAATTCTTAATGTAGATCATTTTCATTACTAAAACATCTAATTGTTAAATTTCCAGTGTTCTTACCTTTAATTGATTTGGGCTGGACAAGTAAAAAACTTTAAAGTCATTTTTTATCAGTTTCACACTCAAGCGAGTTAAGTACACCTTGCTAGTACCGGGGTTGGACCCCCTTTTGCCTTAGGAAATGCCTTAATTCTTTTTGGCATAGATCCATATTGACATGATAGCATCACACAGTTGCTGCAGATTCGTTGGCTGCCCATCCATGATGCAAATCTCCTGTTTCACCACATCCCAAAGCTGCTCTATGGATTGAGATCTGGTGACTATAGAGGCCATTGAGTAAAGTAAACTCCATTGTCATGTTCAAGAAAGCAGTCTGAAATGAATTGAGCTTTGTGACTATGTAGTATCCTGCTGGAAGTAGCCATCAGAAGATGGGGGTACACTGTAATCATAAAGGGAATGGACATGGTCAGCAACAATACTCAGGTAGACTGTGGCATTTAAATGATAGTCAGTTGGTACTAAGGGGCCCAAAGTGTGCCAAGAAAATATCCCCCACACCATTACACCACCACCACCAGCCTGAACCGTTGAGACAAGGCAGGATGGACCCATGCTTTCATGTTCTTTACACACAAATTCTGACCCTACCATCAGAATGTCGCAGCAGAAATCGAGACTCATCAGTCCAATCTTCTGCTGTCCGATTTTGGTGAGCCTGTGTGAATTGAAGCCTCCGTTTCCTGTTCTTAGCTGACAGGAGCGGCACCCGGTGTGGTCTTCAGTTGCTGTAGCCCATCTGCTTCAGGGTTCGACATGTTGTGCGTTCAGAGATGGTATTCTGCATACCTTGGTTGTAGCAAGTGGGTTATTTGAGTTACTGTTGCCTTTGTATCATCTCTAAACAGTCTACCCATTCTCCTCTGACATCAACAAGGCATTTTCGTCCACATAACTGCCACTCACTGGATATTTTCTCTTTTTCCGGACCATTCTCTGTAAACCCTAGAGATGGTTGTGTATGAAAATCCCAGTAGATCAGCAGTTTTTGAAATATTCAGACCAGCCCGTCTGGCACAAAAAACCATTTCACATTCAAAAGTCACTTAAATCCCATTTCTTCCCCATTCTAATGCTCGGTTTGAATTTCAGCAAGTTGCCTGCCATGTGATTGGGTTGATTAGCAATTTGTGTTACCAAGCAATTGAACAGGTGTACCCAATAAATGGGCGGGTGAGTAGGTGGCCCAACCAGAGTGTGCCTTCTACCGCCGCGAGCGCTGCCGTCGCGTCTGCAAAGGGCATTTGCAGCTTTTGACTGCTGAGTGGTGCTTTAACCACAAGTTATCAGACAAACGCATCAAAAACACTGTAGTTAAAATATTTAATATTCACAGATTCACTTTAGTAGCCAACTTAAGTTATGTTCTCAGAGGAAAATGAGAGAAAAACACTGTAGTTAAAATATTTAATATTCACAGATTCACTTTAGTAGCCAACTTAAGTTATGTTCGTTTCTTAGAACGAATAAAACAGAATGAAAAACGCACATACTTTTTTTTCGTTACCTGTCATTTTATTTTGACAAATAACTACTTGGGAAAAGATATCTGTCTGTACACTGATTAAAAAATTGTTGCCTGTTTTATAAAATTATTTCCATTATTTTAGTAAAACGTGAGGCACTGAATAATTTCGCTCCCCATTATTTAGGCCAAACTCAAACAAGAAACGAATATATTTTCACCTGGCCACAATTTAGCTAAATCATTTAAAGCTCTAAAGGAATGGACGGATTAATAAAATGTCCTCAAACTCACTGTTAAACTCAAGTTCTCTAATTATAATCAAGAAAGGGCACACGATGTAAAAAAGAGCTTCATTAATTGACAACTTCAGGTGATTTTAAAGGAGCCTTCTTTACTTGCTTTCATACAATTTAATTAAAGCTCAAAAAAATAAAAAAAATAAATTGCAGCCGCATTTAAATGCAGAAGTGTATTCTGTTCCTTAAAATATCAGAGATGCAAGATTTGTGTGGCGCGCATGATGCTGAGTGCCATGCCCAACATTTATTCTTATTTGTCTACATATTTTTTCTTCATCACAAATCTTTTTTGGTTTTATTTAGTATCATTGCATGTAAAAAATAATTAACTTTGTAATGCCATACGCAAAATGTGAAACTGAAATCTTATTCGCAGTCTATAGCATTTTATAATTATTTATACCATAATATCTAACTTAACCTGCTTTGGGTATCTTTCTTATATAATGTAAAAGAGATTTATTTAAAACAATCTAAAATCAACGAATTGGAGCGACATCAGCCTTAGATCATTTTAAAACGTCAACTAGCCTTTAATTTAAAGGTTATAACTGCATCTGTCTCGGTTGTAGACTTGTTGAAGATTTATTTTTAATGCGGATCCCATACTGTACCCTAAAAGAAATGTGCTCTTTACTATTCATATTCAAGTGTTTGTGCGGGGAAAATTATTAATGCGCATACATGACAGGTGAGGTGCCCTCCCATCTTTTTTTTTTCTTTACTTTTTTCCTGATAATGAAATAACTTAAAACTGTGGTGCCTTACATACATGAGAAATATATCTAAAGAAAGCTTGAAATGTTTTCTTTTAAATAACCCAATTCAAAACAAAAGCATATACTCCCCTGATTATGTGCATCCTGTCGAGATTTGGAGAGTGAGCACCATGAAATTCATCTGTAGCAACATTAGTTTTATTAAGGTAAATAATTTAAAAATATCCTCCTTTTTCACAATTATTAGGCTACTTATGCCTGGCTTTGGGCCAAACTTAATGTGTGTGCTGAGCGCAGAATAATATTAAGGCTCATTATTGATTAGACTGTGTTAATTTAATATAAACGTGCGATTAGTTGAATAATGACTTAAATGAATGACTACTAGTAACTAGAAAAATCTTACGTGGGGGGCAGACCTATTAAATATCCTCTAGACATCTCTGTTAAAATTTTTAAAGCATTTTATACACGTTTGCAAAAATTCTGCTTTCAGAACGGTCCGTAACGGAGAGATGCCTTAACATTGATTTTTCCTGTGAAACACAAAAAACAAAAGTTTAATAAAATTATATTTTTATGTTTTGAGAATGGTCAAGCCTTCTCCATTCTGCAGATATTGTTGTGCTTCTGGTTTGTCCGTTTGTAAATCACAGAAAGTCTACAAAATGTGTCTCAATAATATTTTTAATGTTGCAATATATTTTTACATTTGTATTGCCAAAACGACTGCAGTGTTGCTGCATACAATTAAAAATGAAAATAGTACAAAGCAGCATAGGCTATAGGCCTACATTAAGAACAAAAGTTTTTGTCTCTTTGCAGATGTGCATCTCTTTCCCAGTTTCTTTGTCTCTCTCTCAAAAGTGCCTCATCTCTCCTGCGATAAAATAAAAACATATTATATTGTAATGTAATACTCTTTAGGCTACACCGTTGCAAAAATTTTAAAAGCCAAACCCAAAGGGGGATGAAAACACTTTGCCTAAACCTGCTCTGCAAGTTTAAAACCCTCATCAGACACTGTCCATATGAAAGAACAAGAGATTCACACCATTATTTTTCAACCCCCACAAGCTATACAGAACGACCTCCAAACCCCAACCCCCTCCAGCTGGACTGAATTCAGTCGCTACTGGTTGCTTAGTGTAAAAAACAAAAACAAAACAAAAAAAATGGTGTAACATAAACCAGCGAACTGCATAACACATTTGTATTAATCATTTCATATATTATTTTATTATATATAAATAAAAAAAAAAAACACAACCCGGGATTTGAACCTGTGTTGCTAAAATCACTGACTAACTTGATAAACGAAACCTCCCTTCTCCAGACACGCTCTTCATTCATCTCACTTCGCAATAAAAAAATAACCGTGTCATCAGGCAGACAATTCTTGTGTGTTTATTATAGTGTTTAAATTGCTGATCTTATATATTATATATATATATATATAATATATATCACACACACACACACACACACACACATCAGGCCCGGATTGGCCGGTCTGTTTTTTGGCCGCGAGGGCCAGTGTTGTCATGCTACTGGACTGAAATATGATACCTGCCCTCACAGCAGCCCTACTCTTTTTATTTATTATTTTCTCGCAGCCCATATTATTATTTTCACCAGATCATAATAATAAATTCTCAATTGATAATTAATCATTCTTTTTGCAAAAATCATTGTTATTTGTGAACATAGGCATTTGAGAGCCTGCTTCACAGCGAGCGCGACTAACTTCACCCAGGTTCAAAGTCCTCAAGTTTTGATTTTACAAAATCAGTTTGAGACAAACACTTATTTATCATGAGCCCAACATTTAGCAAGGCAGGAAAACATTGTCTACCAGGGGAAGACGTATTTCATTGTAAATTAATGATGTTAAATAGAGAGAGAGAGAAAAAAATATATTGAAAAAACAAACAAACAAACAAACAAACAAAAAACCTAGTGTTGGCTATTCTTAAAACTTGGACCTCATTATATTGAAGTATCAAATCCAAACACCAGAAGCAACCCTACACTCTCTTTAATTGTTCTTTCATTGAAAAGTATGCATTTTACTCATTCACAGGCTATATGGTTGAAATAATGTTTTAGTTCAAAACTTTAAGTGCTTTTAAAAAATGCTTTATTGACTGACGTTTCATAGACCTTCAGGATTTTTTTTGTTATTTTTTTTATACTAGATTTAACTTGAATCTCAATACTAATAAACTGACTTTAAAATCTCAAGGAGTTTATAAGGTTAAACGGGTGAAAATGTCACAATGCATGTTAAATAGCCTAACTTGTATCTTGTATAGTAACCGAAGACCTTGATTGCATGTTACCATGAAACTAACAATTTAATTTGATTAATTTTTTAAAATGAACAATTCCAGTATAAAATGTGACAGCAACCTTTATATCAAACATATAAACAAAAATAATTTGTCCACAGATGAGCAACGCGGGAGGCAGGTTCTGTGCCAGTGCACACAAAGTGAATGTGCATATGCACAATTTTTAGGGGGGAGGAGGCTTTTTTGTTTCTTAAAATAATTTTCAGATGCAATGGAAAAAAACGGGATAAACACAAACACGAAACTTGTAAATAGTTAATAACATATTATCATATGTTATCATCATATATTGCCACCATGAATTTTCACTTTGTGTTATCAGTAATGGATTGTGAATTGGGAACTGTGAACTTGAAATGCCCTGGGTACAGAACACTCCCGTCAGTAACCATAATTTCCTCAAAAGGGGTGACATGTCTCAGACAGATTAATACGTTCCCATGCACCTGCAGACTGCCTGGTAGTCTACACAATATGCCAAGGCCAAGCAGAGGCTGGGAGACTGGCCCTACCCCATACTGCAGCCAATACATCCGTACCCTCAATGTTTATCATATAGGTGTGGTTTTTTTCTCAGCATAGCAACTCCATGCATAGCAACTACCCACCTCCGATAGTCTCTCTCCTGTGTAAAAGAAAATTACCATAATCTTTATTGTTATCAGGTATTGCAGTTATCTTACCCTGTGTCAATCACAAACTCAATTTTGAATCATCAAAGTTGTAGCATAAAACCCATCAGGATGGTGATCAGTCACAGCTGATAGTCTACCCAGGACATGAACAGAAATGGATTGTTGTTTCTCTCTGTCTGAACAGCTGTTTATAGTAAGGGATACATCATTGATGCTTTGGCTTAAGGTTTTTACCCCTGTTGTGGGGTATCTTTGTCACTTGCAGCCAGTTGGCACACAGTTGTCATTTCGAACTTAAGGTGACTATAAGCCTGTAACACAGAGTCAATAGTGTTACCTTGCCACAAATGAGGGTCATCATAAGTGCCCTCCAACATTTTGAGAGTCTGACCTACACTCTTGTATATTCCTTTCACCCACATCTGATACCAAGGGCTATTATTAGCATTTTTGTGCCAGCAATCTGTCTGCCTCCCTCCCAATTCTGTCCTGGCCTTGCCACTATATTTCAGAATGGCAACCTTGAATCTGCGTGTGTAATTTGCCTGGCCTCATTGTTTTATTGATGCGATCTGCCCAAAATTAACTTTGTCTTCCCTCAGCTTCTTCAGAAATTCAGCAATGATAGTTCTGCCAGCCTTTTCTACTTTGACAGTGTGCGTGGCATCCAAATGCTCATTCAGATATTTGACCAACTGGTGCCTGTCTGCTTTTATCAAGACAAGTTTTAGCATCACTAACATTTCCTTAAAGGAGTATGAATACACATCAGCATATGCTTATAGCTGTTCCATTGTCTCATAGGGTTCTCATAATGTTTGAGAGATTTAGAGAGGTGAACTATTTGATCTGGCTGTTAATGGCTTGTATTTAAACATAAGTGTATTTTTCTTTCTTGTGGTCATTTCTTCACTCTCCCCCAAAACTACCTATTGATCGCACAGCCCACTCAGATGATGGGAATTCTAGTTCCTCTACCGACGAAGAATACTCTTCTTCTTCTACTAAATAATTCTTCTGTCCCTCCCAAAAAGGAGAAACCCACTCAAGAATTCTGTGTCTTTGACTGAATTGTTCTGTCCCTCCCAAAAAGGAGAAACCCACTCAAGAAATCCAAGCCTGGAATCATTTGAGTGGAGGCTTTTGGAATTAGGGTTTGAAGCGTGAGCTGTTTCTTCATTTACTTCAGCCTTTTGCATCTCCACATTTTTGTGATTTCTCAATTGCTCTGTTTGCGGATCAGTAGCTTTTTGCAGCTATTCAGTTACTCTATCATGAGCTTCTTCTAACTCTTTCTTTTGTTGCCTGTCCATGATGTAAATCAGAATATGCACAACCTCATCTGAGCATTTCTTTTTCATGGTTTCTGTGAAAACTTTCACAAGCTCATCAACTGTCCAAGGTTGCCGATAATTTTTTATCTATTTTGAACTGCTTTAATAGCTTCTCCTCATGTTTCTTAATGTTTAAACTCTTGTCAAGATGTTGTAAACATTTCAAAAGCACATTTTGCACAATAATCAGATTCCTCCTCCCAAGCCTTTAACTCTTCCATTGTTTTGATGTCTAATTCAGCCTCAAAGCAGCAGCAAATGGTTACACTCATTCACTGGCAGTATATGCAGAGAGATGAGCTAAAGTCTCCTGTTCCTTTAACCTCTGGAGGCAGCTTTTTCGGTGTCTGCCTAGGGTTCAAACGGCCAGCGTCACTAGTCTGAACATCAAGACACAATGATCAACATCACCTCTAGTCCTTCCTGGCCCCTTCTTCCTCTGCTTTGAATATTGGCTGAAATTCTGTGCAGACGATGAAGATGTCTTTTTATCAATGTTGCTTAGTAGTGAAGTGTCAAAAGAGAAGTTGCTAAGAACAGAAAAAACAATCTCCCTCTTTGCCTGCTCAGGCACTGGCAAACATCCCAGTTCCCTGGTGCACTGGCTGTGTATTTGTTTATACACTCACCTAAAGGATTATTAGGAACCACCATACTAATACTGTGTTTGACCCCCCTTTCACCTTCAGAACTGCCTTAATTCTACGTGGCATTGATTCAACAAGGTGCTGAGAGCATTCTTTAGAAATGTTGGCCCCATATTGATAGGATAGCATCTTGCAGTTGATGGAGATTTGTGGGATGCACATCCAGGGCATGAAGCTCCCGTTCCACCACATCCCAAAGATGCTCTATTGGGTTGAGATCTGGTGACCGTGGGGGCCATTTTAGTACAGTGAACTCATTGTCATGTTCAAGAAACCAATTTGAAATGATTCGAGCTTTGTGACATGGTGAATTATCCTGCTGGAAGTAGCCATCAGAGGATGGGTACATGGTGGTCATAAAGGGATGGACATGGTCAGAAACATTGCTCAGGTAGGCCGTGGCATTTAAACAATGCCCAGATTGGCACTAAGGGGCCCAAAGTGTGCCAAGAAAACATCCCCCACACAATTACACCACCAGCCTGCACAGTGGTAACAAGGCATGATGGATCCATGTTCTCATTCTGTTTATGCCAAATTCTGACTCTACCATCTGAATGTCTCAACAGAAATTGAGACTCATCAGACCAGGCAACATTTTTCCAGTCTTCAACTGTCCAATTTTGGTCAGGTCGTGCAAATTGTAGCCTCTTTTTCCTATTTGAAGTGGAGATGAGTGGTACCCCGGTGGGGTCTTCTGCTGTTGCAGCCCATCCGCCTCAAGGTTGTGCGTTTTGTGGCTTCACAAATACTTTGCTGCATACCTCGGTTGTAACGAGTGGTTATTTCAGTCAAAGTTGATCTTCTATCAGCTTGAATCAGTCGGCCCATTCTCCTCTGACCTCTAGTATCAACAAGGCATTTTCGCCCACAGGACTGCCGCATACTGGTTTTTCCCTTTTCACACCATTCTTTGTAAACCCTAGAAATGGTTGTGCGTGAAAATCCCAGTAACTGAGCAGATTGTGAAATACTCAGACCAAAATATGACTCTTTATTTTTTATTTTTATTTATTATTATTTTTAATGTTTGTATCCCCCAGAACATGGCAGCCTTTTGGGTGTATAAATTAACTAAAAAAAGGATGCTTGTTTGGCAATGCGTATTACTGCATGTTAGCATTTAAATTGTAACATTTTAAACATTTTAAAACATGTATTTTTCTCATAAGTTTAAATTAAACATTCTTTATAAAATTTTCTAAAACAATAAATATAATGCCTACTTATGAAAATAGCCTGTATACTTGATAATATTTAATATGCAAATTTTGATGATTTTTAAATGATGATTGAAAGATTTTTATAAAGTAAATTTAAGATAAACATTTACTGGACTGAACCAGTTTGAGTGAAAATGAAAAAATTGTCACTTCTGAAGGAATTTGTTTAATTTTCTCCCAAAATAAAAGAGTAAAACTCTATGAAACTTGACACAGACAGAGTCACAGTCACCCATAAATAGAATGTATTGAAAATTTCATGTCACCTCTGAAGGAATTTCAATAATGCCTGTATAAAAATCATGAAATGGTCAGTGTCATAATGCATTGATCAGACTTTGTGTTTAATTTTCTCCCAAACCATACAGTAAAACTCTATGAAACTTGACACAGACAGAGTCACGGTCACCCATAAATAGAATATATTGAAAATTTCATGTCACCTCTGAAGAAATTTCAAAAATGCCTGTATAAAATTCAAAAAATGCTCAGTGTCATAATATATTGATCAGACTTTGTTTAATTTTCTCCCAAATTAGACAAATTGTCTGATCTGTCTAAATTGTAATTTCATGGCAGACAGACCAGTGACGTCATAACTTGCAATTAGCTCCCCTTTTGTTGGGGCTACGTGGGAAACTATCATCTGGAGACGCTGTTGCTTTGTTTTAGTTTATTTATATTCTGTTATTTCGTTTGTTTGTTGAAGCCTGGTGTGTGTGTGTTGGTTTTTTGTTTGTTGTTTTTTGTCACTTGGTTTATCCATTTTTTCGTTTTTTCTTTGGTAATGATTGGATGTCTTTATTGTGAAACGTGTGTTGATCGTTGCGATTGTGCTTCTGAGTTTGTTTTAATTGTGCTCGATTACTTTGTTTGTTTTTTTGTAGTAATAGCAATAATTGATTATTGCTCTGTGTTAGCTATTTTGGTGGATTTAAGTATTTGTACTTTGTGGGTGGACAACTCTACTGTGTCTCCAAGTGTATAACCTGATTTCTGCTTGTTACAGGAGCTGAGTGCCTAAGGCAGGAGTAGGATTCCTGGTGTTGTGTTTCTTTCACGAGTGCTGGTTGGAGTGGTCGTGTGTGTGTGTGGATGTGTATCACAGGTATAAGTGAAGGGTGGTTTGCTGTGTAGGCTGATTGTGCCTTTTTGTCCTGCTGTCAAGCCTCGGTTCCTGTACCTTGATCCTTGAATGCCCTTGATGACCAATTAATCCTGAAGTTGGTAATTGAGTCAGTTATGTGAACTGTTGCATTCAACGACTGTTTTCTACCTCATCTATGTAATAAACCCTTTTTTTATTGTAATAAAATTTATTTTTGTATATCTGCATCCCCTGCCAATTAATCGTGAGCTGACCTGTGTTGCCTAAAAAAAAAGGAAGAAATTTACTTAATAAATGTCCCTGGGCTAGTCCCAGGGTGGCGTAGTCGTGCTAAACTTTTGTACCTTTACCACTCTGCCACATTTGGCGTAGTCGGCAGGGTCTCACGGTGGTTGGGCGGAGACGTGGTTATTTAGACCTTGTTTTTTTTGACAGTTGGCTTCTGTTTTGTTTGTTAGTGTGATTTTTGTTTTTTGTGTAAGCAACAGCGTCTGCCTGGATTGCGGAGAGAGCAGTTGTTTTCCCTTGGATCTCTTTTCTGTGGTGGTAAGTGCTAGGTTAATAATGGAGGACGAATTTAGGGAACTTAGAGAACTTGTGGCTCAGTTGAAGGCAGACAACGAAAGGCTACGCCAAGAGCATGCACTTGCTTTGCCCGTTCCTGTTGCGGCAGGTCCTGATGTGCCCAAGGCAGTCCCTGTTACACCTCAGCCAGTCAATGCGGGTGCTAGCCAACCTGAGAGATTTGTGTTTGTGCCTAGGGACCGTAAATGTCCCAAGTTTAATGGCAGGTCAGGTGTGGGCCTTAATGAATGGACTGAGGAGGCACAGGCCTGCATTTGGGCTCGTCATTTGTCCGTATCTGACCAGGCGTTCTTTCTAATTAACCAGTTAGAGGGGGAAGCACAGTCAGAGTTGGGTGAACTAAGGGAGATGTTGCAGCGCGAGGGCCTCAAGGTGAAGTTGGGGAAATGTGCGTTTTTCAAAGAGCAAGTAACATACTTGGGTCACGTGGTCTCTTCTCAAGGGGTGGCCATGGATCCGGGTAAATTCGAGGCGGTAATAAAGTGGAGCCGCCCAGGTAATGTTACGGAGCTCTGTTCCTTCTTAGGCTTTGTCGGTTACTACCGCCACTTTGTGGAGGGGTTTGCCAAATTGGCAGCCCCTCTACATAAGCTGTTGGCAGAGTTTGTTGGGGGCAGGCACAAGAAACCATCGTCGGGGCAGAACTTTTCCAGTGCATGGACTGAGCATTGTCAAATAAGCGACACTTTATAACAGAAGCTCACGACTGCACCCATCCTCGCATATGCCTGTGAAGAAGTAACCTTCTTCAACGCTGTAAGCGGCAGCACTGGCACATATTATATGAACACGCACACACATATACAATCATTACTCACCCTTCCTGTCTCAGTTTATGCTGCTATCAGTATAGCGGGTGCACACGCTTGCTTGGTAACACTCGGTCAGTCATCCAAACTCCTTTCTCTCCCTCAGTTATCATGCCATCCATATAAATCTTAAAGTGGATGATTAAATAATAACTGGTGGAACTTACCTATTAGTGGTCATGCCTGAAAATGGGCGGAGTTTGGTCTTTAAATCTTTGAGCCAGATTTCAAGCGGGACTTGTTAACCAAGTCGAGGAGACGTGCTGTTGAGGCGCCGTGAGCTAAGAAAAAAAAAAACCCTTTGTGTATTGGTAGATACAAGTGGAAAATCTGTGTGTATATTTATTATACCGTTATTTTGTTTTTATATATATTGGTTTGGACTGAGCACTTGTCAATATCTACACTGCTGGACTGTTGTTTTATCGCTGCACGTGTGAATAAAACACCAAGTTACACTGAAGAAAATCTGTGGGTTAAGTCATCTCTTTTGGTCTCGTTTAGTTGGGGTTTTTGGACATTAACACGTCCCACAGTAGACTGAGGAGACCCATTCTGGGCTTATCATAATCTGCTGCATCACAATGCCGATTACACATTGCTGTTTTTTTCTTGAAGTCGTAGCGAGTTACAAGGGACTGGGGGCAGTACTTTATCAAGAGCAGGAGGGAAAGGTCCGACCTGTGGCCTACGCCAGTCGTAGTTTGCGGCCCACTGAGTGCAAAATGGTAAATTATAGCTCCATGAAATTGGAGTTTCTTGCACTCAAGTGGGCTATGGCAGAAAAATTCAGGGAGTATTTGTTGGGGCACAAATGTATTGTTTATACGACAATAATCCGTTGAGTCACTTGGCGTCAGCAAAGCTGGGGGCTTGACTTTGAAGTTCGGTATAGACCTGAGAAGAGTAACGGTAATGCTGATGCTCTTTCGAGACGGGCTCCAGCTGACAGTGAGGCATTGGGACAGGTTTTACCTGCGACTGTCATCCCGGTTTCTGTCCAACATGCAGCTGGAGGGGACCAGAGATATCAGGTTACGCAAGCTGCACTTAAGGTTTTCCCTGGCCATTCTCCAGCTGATTTGAGGATGCTGCAAGAATCTGACTTGGATATTTGGAGGGTTTTATCCTTATGGCGGCAGAAGAACTTTCCCAGCTTGGAGGATCGCCGTTCTTTTTCTAAAAACAGCTTGACCTTACTTCGCCAATGGGGACCATCTGGTGGAACGTGAAGGGGTGTTGTACCGCAGTATTTTCCGCCTTGATGGTAGGGAGGAAACTTTTCAATTGCTTTTACCCACAGAGTTAAGAACAGATGTTTTGAGGTGGTTGCACCAGGAGCACGGACACCAGGGAATAGAACGTACAACTGAGCTAGTTCGGCAACGTTGTTATTGGCCTGGTATTGCGGAAGATGTTGTCCAGTGGTATAAGTCATGTGAACGTTGCCAGTCTGCTAAGGATGGGCAGCCTGTTCCCTCCAGTTTTATGGGAAATCTATTGGCATCTAGGACAAATGAGATCTTGGCCGTTGACCTTACTGTATTAGAACCATCCAGCTCTAGTTTAGAGAATGTGCTGGTTATGACAGATGTCTTCACAAAGTACACCCTGGCAGTTCCCACATGAGATCAGTGGGCAGAGACCGTGGCCCAAGTGGTGGAGTGGTTCTGCAAGTTTGGGGTTCCTGGTTGGATCCACTAGGACCAGGGCCGCAATTTCGAGTCTTCACTTATCCAGCAGCTTTGTAGTCTGTACAAAGTAGAGAAGTCCCGGACCACACCCTGCCATCTTGCAGGGAATGGCCAGTGCGAACGGTTCAATAGAACCTTGCACAACCTTTTGCGCACTCTGCCTCCTTCAAATAAGCGGGATTGGGCATTATGTCTGCCACAGGTACTATTTAGCTACAATACCACTCCCCATCAATCAACTGGCGAGTCGCCATACTGTTTGATGTTTGGTCAAGAGCCTCGTTTGCCAGTTGATTTTTTTGTTAGGTAGAGTGGAGGAGATGACTGCAGGAAGTGTGCATGAGTGGGTTATTAAGCATCAAACCCGACTGCAGGTAGCTTTTGAAGGAGCACAGGAGCACCTTAGAGTCGCTGCAGAGCGCCGTAAGGCACAACATGACTCACATGTGCAGGATACACCACTGGGGGAGGGTCAACCAGTATATCTCCGGGACGTCGGGGTGAGAGGTCGATCAAAGATCCGTGACCTGTGGAGCCCAGTGGTGTATAAGGTGGTGAAGGCCCCTAAAAAAGGAGGTTCAGTTTATTCTATTGCCCCTGTGGACGCTTTGGATAAGGTGAGGCAGGTGCATCGTTCCATGTTGAAGGCTCGAACACAGGACTTTCCTGGCCATACACCCACTCACAGCCCAGTAGTCGAAGTGGTGTCACCTTTGGGTGAGGAGGAGTCTGAGCAGGGGGATTTGTTGGTTGTGGCTTCAGAAACTTCTCTGGCTGAGGATGTTGGAGTACCAGTTGACTCAGGGCATTTGAGGTCCTCTGCTAGTAGTGGACTATGGGCCCCAGATGATTTGGGTCAGCCTCTTGAAAACGAGTTTGCCCAACTGCCAGAAAGTTTGTCCGATGGTGGGGTAGTACCGCGACGGTCTGGGCAAGCTACAGCTGGTCAAAATTCCAATATCCACCATCTCCCGCGGGCTGCAGGAGGGGTGGGTAATGAGGGTGAGCTGTTGGAGGGGACATCTAGGACCGTTTCGGTATTGTTTAGGCCTTGGAACTGAGTGGGGAATGTTTATTCATCGTCGGGGCGATGATGCAGAAGCAGGGGGTAGATTGTGGCAGGATGAGTAGGCCCTTCCTGCTTGCATTTGATTGGCTGGTTGTTCATTAATTGTCCTATCATTGGGCAGTGAGTAACTGTATAATTTAGTGGGTGAGGTACTATGGCATGACGAGTCATGCCCCTTGCTTCCTTTTCCACAATATAATTGTTCTCCAGAATGGCATGTGGAATGAAACTCTGTGGCTAGCATTTGGCTATGGTGGCCCATTTGCAGGTAAGGGAGTCGGCTGCGATGTGCACTTTGTTTATGAATTTGCTTTTGTTAAAGCAGTCTTTTTGTTGTATTTAGGCATAGTTTGAAGTTTGAGTGAGACTGATTCAGCATGACTGGTGCGGGTGTTCACCTGCAATTACAGACGCGTTTTGGCTCTCCGTCAAACCCATTGTTTCCCATATAGACTGAACGAGCTCTCATCTTTCCAGCATATTGCTCGTCAGCCTGACCGAGTTGATTTCAGAACTTATTTGTATGGTATTTTTTTCCCTCGTTTTATTATGGGTTAATATGTGGATTTTTATTCATATTTAGCACTTCGGGGGGGGGGGGGGGGGATGCTAAATATTAATCAGATCAGATGTCTTGTAATTTCATTGCTGACAGACCAGTGATGTCATAACTTGCAATTAGCTCCCCTTTTGTTGGGGCTACGTGGGAACTATCATCTGGAGACGCTGTTGCTTTGTTTTAGTTTATTTTTATTCTGTTATTTCATTGGTTTGTTGAAGCCTGTGTGTGTGTTGGTTTGTTACTTGGTTTATCCATTTCGGTTATTATCGTTTTTTTTCTTTGGTAATGATTGGATGTCTTTATTGTGAAATGTGTGTTGATCGTTGTGAGTGTGCTTCTGAGTTTGTTTTAATTGTGCTCGATTACTTTGTTTGTTTGTTTTTGTAGTAATAGCAATAATTGATTATTGCTCTGTATTAGCTATTTTGGTGGATTTAAGTAATTGTACTTTGTGGGTGGACAACTCTCTTTATTATAATCCATCTGTGATTAGGGACTGTCTCTTCAAGTGTATAACCTGATTTCTGCTTCTTACAGGAGCAGAGTGCCTAAGGCAGGAGTAGGATTCCTGGTGTTGGTGTTTCTTTCACGATTGCTGGTTGGAGTGTTCGTGTGTGTGTGTGGATGTGTATCACAGGTATAAGTGAAGGGTGGTTTGCTGTGTAGGCTGATTGTGCCTTTTTGTCCTGCTGTCAAGCCTCGGTTCCTGTACCTTGATCCTTGAATGCCCTTGATGACCCAGGTTGCCTGTTGTTGTATTTTCTTGAAGTTGGTAATTGAGTCAGTTATGTGAACTGTTGCATTCAGCGACTGTTTTCTACCTCATCTATGTAATAAACCCTTTTTTATTGTAATAAAATTTATTTTTTATATCACCCCTTAATCGTGAGCTGACCTGTGTTGCCTACAAAAAAAAGGATGAAATGTACTTAATAAATGTCGTGCTAAACCTTTGTCCCTTTACCGCTCTGCCACAAATACATGAGGATACTTAATGGGATTTTTTAAGCGAGCCATTAAATGACTTGAGACTTGACTCAGACTCCAGCGACAAAGACTCAAACTCCAGGTTAAAGACTGATGAACATCTCTGGCTGGAAGATTTGCTGCTCAACAGATCCTGAGCTCATTGACAAATATCTGATCTCGTAAGATGTGCTTCATTTATTCAGAGCATGCAAGATCGCAAAATCGAAAGTAAACATTAAGCATTCATTCAAAATGTCGAGGAAAAAGAGGACATAAGGTCACCCTTTGGTAACCTTTCATATGGGCAGCAAAAGGTAAAACCAATAAAAGTGTCATTCATTCATTCATTCCAAGATCAAGCTTTTCCCTTAGGCTACAGTGATATAATCCTAGGCCACATTCACAAAGCAGTAGAATATGGTTGTCAGTCCTGTATTTGAGTAATTAATATGGTTGTTCACACACAATATGGTTATTTCTGGGCGTGACAACTGTATTCTGTAACCGAACTCACACCAGTAAATTTTCAGGACTCGCAACTGGATTCTCGGAAAACACATACTGTGTGAACGGACCAGGACTGGATAACTGGTTGTCTGTCACAAAACTGACAGGAGCAGCTCCAAATAGACTATACACATCTAAAAATACACCGAAAATTCACATCTATATTAAAAAAAAACAAAAAAAACCTAAAAATTAACAACAAATAAAAAAAAATCAAAAACAAACACACCAAAAAAAAAAATAACACTCCCTCTCTCTGTTTTCTGTATGCTACACCCACAACCAGCTTCATATAACATTGATCTACTCACATACATTAAGCAAATAAAACTTGTGTTTAAATGCTGTATGTGAGCTTTAAATCTCTCGAGATCTCAGCAAAGGAGGATTAAAGAACTCCACAAACAGCATTACCAGCTTCATATATTACTAACCAGATCAGATGTCTACAGAAGCACTTATTGAGAATTAACAATGATGAGTAGTTTTACTATTTTAAATTACTAAATTTTACTACTAGTCTACAAATCCTTAAATAATCTTGCACCATCTTATTTATCGGATTTACTCCACCCATATACTTCAAATCGAGAACTGAGATCAGGAAACAAATCCCTCCTTCGTATTCCTAGAACCCGCTTGGAAAAGAGGGGAAATAGAGCTTTTGAAGTGGTGGGCCCCACTCTATGGAACAATCTTCCTATTCATCTTAAAATGGCTTCCACTTTATCTGAGTTTAAAACAGCCCTAAAAACATATTTGTTTGGATTAGCTTTTAATGTGTAATTTACTTGAACTTATCTTTTAATGCTCTATATTTGATTATTGATAGTGATGTTGTTGGTTCATTATGTATTTTGTCATGATTACTGTACAGCACTTTGGTCGGCTAAAAACCGGAAGTAAATGTGCTCTAGAAATAAACAAACTTGAACTTGAACTTGAGGTGAATTTCACTCAACAATTAGTAAAAGTTCATAGCACTTTCTAGAAATTAGTTGTGTAAACTTTTTTTTTTAATTGAATATGCAGAAGAAAGTGTTTAATGTTCTGTTGGGATTTAAAGGGTTTCTGTGGTCTTAGTTTGGTGGGCTCCCATTGTGCTGAAGAGCCTGTGTTTAGGGCGAGTATGGACCAAAATCATTGATGTTATAATGAATATTTCTTTATTTAAAATCAGTAACTGTGTAGCTGCTAATGCAGTGATGTGTATCATACGTCATTATGTGTCAGGAAGGTTACACTCCAGACTGTTGTGAATGTGCTCAGGAACGTTTGCAGAGGCTCTGGATTACAGGTAATAATGTTGTAAATAATGTTCAGTTTCTTGCACAGAACAATCACTTCACATCATAAATGACAATGTATTGTCAGTAAGCATGCATATAAATTTTTTGATTTTTTTCTCTCTTTCTCAAGTGACGGTGATGATTACATCCCCTCTATACTGTATGTTTAATCCTCTAAGGTATTTTGTTGTTTTTAGCACAGTATACCTATATGTTACATTCAGTTACTGAAACCACACATGAAAACACGCAACACGCGGTAGACATGCGTTTGTGCAGCAGAGCAGCTCTCTCGCACTGTATGACATGATGACAGACAACTAGTTGTCCAGTCATGTTTCATTCACAGTTTGTGTTTTCCGAGAATACGGTTGTAAGTCCTGAAAATTTACGGGTGTGAATTCAGTTACAGAATGCGGTTGTCACGCCTGAAAGTAACCATACTGTGTATGAATTTAACTGTATTAAGGACTCAAATACAGGACTGACAACCGTATGCTGCTGCTTTGAGAACATGGCCTGGACATCTGTCATGGTGAGAGAGAGAGCCACTCTGCAGCACAAACACGTCTACAGTGTGTTGTGTGTTTTCATATGTGGTTTCGGTAAGTTACAGTGACAGAGAAATGAGCTGTGTGTCATCTGAAAGTTTTAGATCCAGTCTCCACTGTAATGAATTTTTAGCTCTTTTCTTTAAAAAGAGGAATCGAATCTATAGATTTGATTTGCTTTAATTGAACTGATTCCAAATTTAATTAGTTTATTCTTCATCAACGATTTGTCCAGCGAATGTAAAAATCAGTATATCCTTACAATTCTGTTATATTACTTCATGGACAATGAGTATACAAACAGAATGATAATTTATAAGCTATGAGCTAGGTAGCACAGGATCTAGGCAAAGTTTAACTTTAAAATACACCACACAAGACAATACTTCTTTATAAATGAAAATAATTTATTGAGCTAAATCAATAAAAATACAGAATTGTTGACATTTTTGCACATTTATTAAAAAAGAAAAACTGAAATATCACATGGTCCTAAGTATTCAGACCCTTTGCTCAGTGATGGTTGGAACCGGGAACACTTCCCATAACACCCGATGTACTTGCTACATCGTTTGAAGAATGGCATCTATGCTGATATTAGTCTGTTTCTCTCTTATTCCGAGGTCACCGTAGCCACCAGATCCAGTCTGTATCCAAGTCAGAGGGTCACTGCAGTCACCCGGATCCAGTATGTATCCAGCCCAGATGGTGGATCAGCACCTAGAAAGGACCTCTCTACAGCCCTGAAAGACAGCGGAGACCAGGACTAGAGCCCCGAGATACAGATCCCCTGTAAAGACCTTTTCTCAGACGACCACCGGGACAAGACCACAGGAAACAGAATGATTCTTCTGCACAATCTGACTTTGCTGCAGCCTGGAATTGAACTGCTGGTTTTGTCTGGTCAGAGGAGAACTGGCCCCCCAACTGAGCCTGGTTTCTCCCAAGGTTTTTTTCTCCATTCTGTCACTGATGGAGTTTTGATTCCTTGCCGCTGTCGCCTCTGGCTTGCTTAGTTGGGGACACTTCATTTACAGCAATATCGTTGACTTGATTGCAAATTATTGCACAGATACTATTTAAACTGAAACTGAGCTGCATGATGACATCACTGAATTCAATGATGAACTGCCTTTAACTGTCATTTTGCTTATTGACACTGTTTTCCTAATTATTGTTGTTCAGTTGCTTTGACGCAATCTTTTTTGTTTAAAGCGCTATATAAATAAAGATGACTATTTAGTAGAAGCACCCTTTTGATCTAATACAGCCATGAGTCTTTTTGGGAAAGATGCAACAAGTTCTTCACACCTGGATTTGGGGATCCTCTGCCATTCCTCCTTGCAGATCCTCTCCAGTTCTGTCAGGTTGGATGATAAACGTTGGTGGACAGCCATTTTCAGGTCTCTCTCCAGAGATGCTCAATTGGGTTTAAAGTCAGGGGCTCTGGCTGGGCCATTCAAGAACAGTCACAGAGTGTTGTGAAGCGCCACTCCTTCGTTATTTTAGCTGTGTGTTAGGGTCATTGTCTTGTTGGAAGGTGAACCTTCGGCCCAGTCTGAGGTCCTGAGTACTCTGGAGAAGGTTTTCGTCCAGGATATCCCTGTACTTGGCCGCATTCATCTTTCCCCCAATTGCAACCAGTCGTCCTGTTCCTGCAGCTGAAAACACCAGGTGTGTGGCTTTCCTAATCAAGTCCAATCAGTATAATCAAACACAGCTGGACTCAAATGAAGGTGTAAAACCATCTCAAGGATGATCAGAAGAAATGGACGGCACCTGAGTTAAATATATGAGTGTCAAAGCAAAGGGTCTGAATACTTAGGACCATGTGATATTTCAGTTTTTCTTTTTTAATAAATCTGCAAAAATGTCAACAATTATGTGTTTTTCTGTCAATATGGGGTGCTGTGTGTACATTAATGAGGAAAAAAATGAACAAATTATTTTAGCAAATGACTGCAAAAAAACAAAGAGTGAAAAATTAAAGGGGGTCTGAATACTTTCCATACCCATGTACACACACACACACATACATACACACACAGTTACTGAACAGGAGGATTAACGGAATTTGAATGAAGTCCCAGGAGTCTAGTAACTTAAGTTATTCGTTAGATCGCACCAAGAAAATCACAGAAGCAGAGATTTGACTTATCTTTACTGCTTAAGATCAATTTGCACCTTTTTCAGCAAGAATTGAAGTTTGTTTGTTTTACTTGCATTTGCGCTGAAAAGCGGGGTTCAGAAGAGTTGGAGATTCGCTTGTTGCCTCGTCTTAGGGAATCCCAGCGCCTCGGATTGGTTGCAGATCAGTCGTTTGGATGACGTCTTTTGGGAAAACCCTCCTGATTGGTTGGTTGCCTGGTTACATAGGAGCTTCGGAAGTTCTTCTGAGAGTTTCATTGTTTGCAAGACTTTGAAGATTCCTGGCAGTCACAAAGTTTCAACGGAGTGTTTTGAGGTCTGGATGACAAAAACGCTAGCAGCGTGTTGGAGTAGGTTAGGGTTACCAAGCATCCTGTTTTCCCAGGACATGTCCTGTTTTCACATCCTGTCCTGGCCGTCCTGGTTGTTTTTTATAAAGAGATGAAAATGTCCCGGTTTTCATTGTTTTTAATTGGGCCATTAAATTGACTGGCAATAGGGCACTCTGCACCTGCGGTGCTGCATGTGACGTAATCCCCCAAAAGCACCAAATTTAGCAACTCTCTTTAAACTCACAAAGAGCGAGCAGACAGCCATCTGAACACTTCTGCCTGCAACATGCCGAAGCGCAAATGCACATTTACAGATGAGTTACAGAAGAAATTCCCCACTTACTCTCCCGGTCGGGAAAAGTGGGAGGCTGCATGCACCGTGTGCAAACCTGGCACTTATGTTTCGGTGCCCAGTGGGGGTGCCACAGATCTCAAAGCTCACATGGACTCCAAAAAATATAAAAAAGTGCGAAGTGCGAGGTGAGAGTAGTTCATTTAAGTTGGAGTTCTTTGTGAGACCCGGGAAATCAGAGGATGCTGTGAATGCAGCGGAGGGTGCACTGTCATTTCATACAGATCAGCTCTACAGCAAAATATAGATGGGCAAACAAGGAGGATGAGGAAGAAAAACAGGATGAAGAGGAAAACGAGGAAAACTAAAGATATAGATATTTTTTGTTAGTTTTTGTAAGTTTGTGAAAGCTATTTTTGTTAAATTTGGATTGCTAATATAGCATAGGTATTTTTTATTTATTATTTATTTATTTTTCTAATACAGAAGAGACATTATTTCTATCATTATTTCATTCGTTATTTTGGAAACTTGTCATAGTAAAATATGTTGAGTAACCTCTGAGAAACCTATCTGAATTTGTGTCTTCAATAACAAATTTCAATCCACAATAACAATTATCTTTTTTATCCATACAGAGGAGGCATACTTTAAATGTATTGAAATTATAAGGCATCTTTGAGTAAACTTCGAGCATCATTTGAGTATCTCATTGCCGGGCTGAGTGTCCTGGTTTTCGGTAATCAAAATATGGTCACCCTAGAGTAGGTAGTTCAAGCCATGGATTTGGTCCATCCCACGACGCGATCTTCCAATCGACTTGTTGCAAGGTGGAGCGTGCATACCTTAACATGACGCTTCAATTTATCACATGGGGAAATATCTTTGCAGATTTTGTTTAATAACTTCTATTAAAAGTGTCATTCAACACACACACCATTCAAAAATACCATTATTTTTCATTCATTTCACAGTCTTCCAAATATCGCAGCCATTCGTCCAACTCTAAACTTTCCATATCTTACACACATCTGATAGCACTATCTGCTAAAAGGGGTTATAAAACATTGGTTAAAGTTGCACCTATTACATTGAATACATCAAGCATGTATAAGACATAAAACATTATTTGTGAATATAGTTAACCCTTCCGATTTCTCAATAATTGTCCTTTTGAGATTATTTATTGAAAAGTTCAGTTTGTAGGAAGATTCACAAGCAAATCACAAGTCATGGGACACGCTGTATGGATCCTTTGTTGGGGTCTATTAATTATTGATGATTCCTGCGGGTTTGGATCTTGTGATCAGAGTTCATTTCATCAGCTCCTTTTGAGTGGATAGCAACATGGCTGATAGGAAACCAACTCAGGATATTGACGTCACATGATTAGTTTATGATTAGTTTTTCTGATGAGCGGGAGTATTTCAGAACAGACGTCCTCTGTTGTGGAATCACGTTATTACTTCTCTTAATGCTGACATAGGGTTTTAGCAATTCTTCTCCTTGACCCTTAGCTAATCATTAATGGCGTTTCAGACTGTAGATGGGAGAAAAGGACCTATTTCCTTTGGAAAAAGGAGCCGATTGTGCAGTTTATTTGTGTGTTTGTTCGCTGAGGTCCTACCCCACCTAAGCCACTCCCGTCAGTTTTGTGTTCTGCGTGTGACTCAAATTCACCGCTCTCCACCCAAATAGCTGTCAGTTAAAGAATTAATGCTGTCAATTAATAAGATTTGATGAAATTGCAGCTCGATTGGACTCTTGTTGTGTCAGAAGGTGATAAGACTTTAAGTTTTGTGGACGTCGCCATCTTTGATATTACTTTGGTCACTGTTGCTATAGTTACTTGGAAGGAATATGGACTTGAATCCCATTACATGTTCGTACAGACAACATTCGAGATGCTGCTGTAAGTTGCTGCATAAACAAGACATTCACACCTGGAAGTAAATCTGGTTGTTGATCCAATAAACTGACAGTGTGAATGTAGCCCTAAACCATAAATAGTTCCAAATAGTTATCAAGTATGTAACACACCCTCTTGTTTTAACTAACGTGTTACACCCTCAATTGTAAAGGCCTCACCTTGCTCTCAAACCATCCAAATACAATGTCAAAGCAAACAAAAATATGTAATTATCACTTTCTGTTATGAAATGAGCCTCCAAATGGCAAAGGTTGCATGTGGTTCGCTATGCAACATCATCAATGCTTCTCAATTCTTTCTTATTTCCTCACTCCTCTGTCCTTTAGCCTGTGACCCAGAATCCAATCAAACTTTGCCAGGGTATGTATATTTTTACATTGCTTTGTGATGAGGTGATGAAGGAGGACAGAGGAACAAAGACACAAATTTGCGTTGCAAAACCTTCAACCTCTCTTGTCCTTTCTGTAGAATGAGGTGCCACCTGAACTGCTGAAACGTCACAACGCACAAACCTCAACCAATGCACTTGCAAAAAACAAACAAACAAATCCTCTTCTTACTCTTCCTTGCATTTCTACTCTGCTTTAGTGTGTCTTCTAACTGACCTTTTAAATAAACGTGGAACTGTAAACTACTTATACTTTTGGCTTTGAAAAGAATTGTTTATTCTCTTTTATTTTAAGTCACTTTGGATGAAATCCTCTGCTAAATGCTTGACTGTAAACGTCACAAGCATCCTGAGAACATAAGGATACAAATCATGCACAATTTTTTTTCTTTTTTTGGGGGGGGGCGGGGGGCCTAAAGCGTAATGTTATATTGTATCAACATCATAAACACTACAAACATACAGGCTATTTTAGTTCCCCTCCACAAGTAGTCATTTAAATTTAATTGTATATGCCACAGTGGACAGGTGGTCACGCTGAATTGCTGCACTGTTTGCACTGAATATGCATTGCGAGACACTGGCGCGATCAAACAGCTGAAACATAAAATACTCCATTTTTGTTTATACTGTAAAGGCATAATTCGAAAGTGCAAAGAATTAGAAGTTTGAAGATTCAAGAATATACATATTAATTTTTATGCAAAAAAAAGTTTAGTTTTTTTCTCTCTTTCTCAAGTGATGATCACATCCCCTCTGCCTGTTTAATCCTCTAAGGTATTTTGCTGTTTTTAGCACAGTATACCTATGTGTTACATTCAGTTACTGAAACCACACATGAAAACACGCAGCACGCGGTAGACATGTGCAGCAGAGCGGCATTTCGTTAACAGTTTGTGTTTTCCGAGAATACGATTGTAAGTCCTGAAAATTTACGGGTGTGAATTCAGTTACAGAATGCGGTTGTCACGCCTGAAAGTAACCGTACTGTGTATGAATTTAACTGTATTAAAGACTCAAATACAGGACTGACAACCGTATGCTGCTGCTTTGTGAACGTGGCCTGGACGTCTGTCATGGTGCAAAAAAGAGGCACTCTGCAGCACAAACACGTCTACAGTGTGTTGTGTGTTTTCATGTGTGGGTTCGCGGTTAAGTTACAGTGACAGAGAAATGAGCTGTGTGTCATCTGAACGTTTTAGATCCAGTCTCCACCTAAGCCGCTCACGTCAGTTTTGTGTTCTGCGTGCGACTCAAATTCACCGCTCTCCACCCAAATATAAAATCAGCTGTCAGTTAATGAGTTTAATGCTGTCAACGTCAGAGTTTTTGTTTTGTAATGTTTTATTTTGGCCACTAGAGGGCCCCATGGTTACCCTCATGTCAATATTGTGCCTCTTGTAATCAGTGTTATTGTTTTCACATGTGCCTCATTCTGGGCTGTGTATTTAACCTACAGCAGGTCAACGTGTTTAGCCTGTATATGCTCCCACTAAGTCAAATAATGAGAAAGAACCAAATTGCCTATCACAGCTATGCTGATGATACACAGATTTACCTAGCCTTATCGCCAAATGTCTACAGCCCCATTGACTCTCTCTGCAAATGTATTGATGAAATTAATAGTCCTCGTTGGATGTGCCAGACTTTCTTCAGTTAAACCAGGAAAAAACTGACAGGTCATTGCCTTTGGAAACAAAGATGAAGTTTTCAGGTGAATGCATACCTTGAACTCTAGGGGTCAAACAACTAAAAATCAAGTTAGGAATTCTTGGTGTGATTCTGGAGGCAGACCGTAGTTTCAGTAGTCATGTCCAAAGCACAGTAACTAAATCAGCATACTATCATCTTAAAACATTGCAAGAATTAGATGTTTGTTTCCAGTCAAGACTTGGAGAAATTTGTTCATGCCTTTATCACCAGCAGGGTGGATCGCTCTAATGGTCTCCTCACCGGCCTTCCCAAGAAGACCATTAGACAGCTGCAGCTCATCCAGAACGCTGCTGCCAGAATTCTGACCAGAACCAGAAAATCTGAGCATATCACACCAGTCCTCAGGTCCTTACACTGGCTTCCAGTTAACATTTAGGATTGATTTTAAAGTACTTTACTCATTAAAATCACTCAATGTATCTCTCTAGGATAAATCCATCAGATCTGGACCAACAATATATTGCAGATTAGTCATGAATATAAACCGAACAGAGCCTTACTCAGATCAGTAGATCGCAGGATCGAGTCAGTTAGAAATACCAAGGGTTCACACAAAACAAGGGGAGTCCGCTTTTAGGTACTATGCCGCCCGCAGTTGGAATCAGCTTCCAAAAGAGATCAGATATGTTCTAAAACATTAGTCACATTAAAATCTAGACATCAAAACTCATCTGTTTCGAGCTGTGCATTTATTGAATGAGAGCACTGTGCGATGTCCGAACTGATGCACTGTATTTTATTTGTAAAAGTCATTTTACTATTTTAACTGTTTTAAATTCATTTTAAAGTCAACTTTTAAATCATTTTCAAAGTTTTAAAATTGCTTTTTTTATTATTATTTAGCTCCATGATTATTTTACTTTCTTTTACGTGAAGCACTTAGAATTACCATTGTGTATGAGATGTGCTATAAAAATAAACTTGCCTTGCCTTGCCTTAAGCTGATCACTTCCTTTTGTATCTTTGCTTGGTTGTTGTTGTTGTTCTTGACCAAGTTACTGCCATAAGTCTGCTCTAGTTCCAAGAACTATACTTTGAAAGCCTTTTTGGATTGTTTTTGTTTTTGTTTTGGAGACTATTTTGCTCTTTTTGATCCTTTTTGGACTGAAGATTTTTCTATTTGTAACTTTACTTTAAGCAAAGGATTTTTGTTCTCTTTTTTGCTGTTTTTGTTAAACTCTTCTGAGGTAAGTTAAGAACGCATCTGACTATTGGGTTCAACTACCTTCTGTGGCTCAGTGGTAGAAATTAAGACTCTTGTGCCAGAGACCCAAGTTTGAGCCCCCGTTCTGACCGTCACATAATAAGATCTGATGAAATTGCAGCTTGATTGGACTCTTGTCGTGTCAGAGAAGTTGATCAAGACCTTTAAACGTTTTTATGGACGATCGCCATCTTTGATATTACTTTGGTCATGTTGCTATGGTTACATGGAAGCAATATGGACTTGACTCCCATTACATGTTCACTCAGACAACATCAACAGGACTTTCACACCTGGAAAGGTAAATCTGGTTGTTGATCCAATAAACTGACAGTGTTGAATGTAGCCCTAAAGCATAAATGAATTCCAAATAGTTATCAAGTATGTAACACACCCCTCTTGTTTTAAACTAAACGTGTTACACCCTCAATTGTAAAGGCCTCACCTTGCTCTCAAACCATCCAAATACAATGTCAAAGCAAACAAAAATATGTAATTCTCACTTTCTGTTATGAAATGAGCCTCCAAATGGCAAAGGTTGCATGTGGTTCAGTGAGCACTATGCAACATCATCAGTACTTCTCAATATCATAAATGGATTCTATTTTATTTCCTCACTCCTCTGTCCTTTAGCCTGTGACCCGGAATCCAATCAAACTCTCCCAGGGTATATTCATTTTTAAATTGCTTTGTGATGAGGCGATGAAGGAGGACAGAGGAGAACAATTGTAATATGCCACAGCGGACAGGTGCTCATGCTGAACTGCTGCACTGTTTGCAGTGAATATGCACGCGAGGCACCAGCGCGATCAAACAGCTGAAACATAAAATACTTCTTCATTTTTGCTTATACTGTAAAGGCATAATTTTAAAGTGCAAAGTATTAGAAGTTTGAAGAGTCAAGAATATTAGCAGTTTATTAAAATTGGTTTGAAACACTGTTCCATTTCTTATTTTGCTCTGGAGCCTGAACAGAAAAAATATTTTTGCTAAGAACAAAGTAATCAAAGTATTTGACAACCTACACCCACCCACTCGTACTTCTGAGTGGGAGATTTTCCCAGGGCAGCTTGCCCTAAAAATGTGTGGCGCTAACTCAGATGGCGGCACCAGAAGTGAGGGGATACAGTGACCAAGGGGGCAGGGCCGGGCCCCCTGTGACCCCCTGTGACGCTGACGCTGCACAGGTGCATCCTATGCAGAAGCCTTGTTGTGTTGAAACACAGAAATCCTCCTTGGCTCCAAAACTTGCAACTTTTATATATTTCCTTCTTATTACACTTATGGTAAGGATTAGGAATAGTGGTTAGAGAGCTTGACTCCTAACCCTAAGGTTGTGGGTTCGAGTCTTGGGCCGGCAATACCATGACTGAAGTGCTCTGAGCAAGGCTCCGAACCCCCAACTGCTCCCCAGGTGCTGCAGCATAAATGGCTGCCCACTGCTCCGGGTGTGTGTGTTGTGCGCGCACCTGGATGGGTGTTACAATGCAGAGCATGAATTCTGCGTAGCGGGTCACCATACTTGGCTGTTATGTCACGTCACTTTCACTTTCACCCCCCTATGAGATGGGGCTTTAATAGGTAGGTTTAGTGTTGTATGCTTTTATTTTGCCATATTATGATTTCTCAGGTCACTGGGTTGTTTGTAAGTGCAAATCTTAAATACATTGTGAGATTATCTTTTTATTGGTTTATATATTTTTCATTGTTGTGATGATAATGATGATGTTGTTTTAAGGTGTGGTGAGGTTTCAGCATTAAATCTGTCTTTAAAGACAAATTAACAGATGTACACAGTGGCATATTCAGAATTGCATTTTTTTACGGGGCAAAAAGTGAGACGGCACTTGGGGGATGTTGGTGGGCCTAATGTTAGAGTGTCAGACCATATGATCATCGGTTTCTAGTCTCAGTAGTGCAGTACTTGTAGGTGAATGAGCGACCTCCCAAACTGCTCCCTGGGCACTACCGCAAAAATGGCTGCCTACTGCGTCCGGGTGTCTGTTCACTGTTTACATAGTTAAATGGCAGAGGAACATATTCCGAGTATGGTTTATCATACTTGGCCTACAACAACTCATGTCACTTTTTTTCATGTAGACCCTTCACTTACCTAAAATATATCCTTTAGATTAGCTAAAACCAAACAACACAATAACACTATATTGTAAAATTACACTTTTTCCGCCTCCCCAGTTTCGTTGGATTGTTATGGTTCCACAGATTTTTCCTGTATTTTTCGAGTAAATACAGAAAAAGTATGAATAATTTTCATTGAAAAAAAAATTTGCGATTGTGTATTTGAACATGTCTAGGTTGTAAAATAACATGAAAAACCTGTAAGTACTGTTGGTCGATGCATTTAAGAACTAAGGATTTAACCCTTTACCCTCATTCACTATTCCACTTTACTCTAGCCCACTTGACAAGTGATGAAAAGAAGTGAGTGAAGTCATTGATTCTGAAACATGCTGTTACCAAGCAGAAAACACAAAAAGGTAAAACCAGTGAACACCACCGCATCCTGGACATTCCACAGTTCAAGCTCTTTTCACTTACCGTAGGGACCGTGATATAAACGCATTAACAGTTCGCAAATATTTTTGAAGTATGTAACACACCCTCTCTCTGCTTTCTGTATGCTACACCCACAGTTGTAAATGCCTCACCTTGCTCTACCCACATACAATGTTGATTAAAACAAAACTTGTAATTAAAATGCTGTATGTGATGATTTAAATCTCTCAAGATCTCAACGCAAAGGAGGGATTAAAAGCAACTCCCAAGAACCAGCCATTACCAGCTTCATATATTACTAACCAGACTGACTTTATTTCTGTCAGACGTCTACAGAAGTATTTATTGAGAATTAACAATGATGAGTAGTCTTTGGTGAATTTCACTCAACAATTAGGGAAAGTTCATAGCACTACCCTTGTGAAAAAGAATGTGTGTGCTTCTTGTATTAAAAGTGTACTTTGTTGTGTTTCTTCAATCTTAAAAGTATATATTTTTTAAAGTGCACTGCAAGATATATAATTTAAATTTAAAGAAGAAAAGAGAGTACACTTTAATGACAATACGGTCTGACAGCCTAAGTGCATTTTATAAAAACTGCACTTTATAAAATTTCTAATTTAAGTATTACTTAATATTACATTTTTACATAATTATGATTTTGTTTTTAAACTAAGTACAACTTATTTTGATATTATCAATATACTAAAGCTCAGTGTATAATTTTAATTAAGTTTTAATTTCAACTTAAATTTGTTCTCCAAATTAACATTTTGTTAATGTATTTTAAATGTATTTGTAACGAGCATTCAACAGAGTGAGAATCCATCTGCAGCTTTATTCCAAAACACGGGTCAACAGGCAAAGTTCAATCACCAGCAAACACAACAGAGAAGAACAATCCAAATCATAGTCAGGAGGAATGCAAAGGTCAGGGCAGGAAGTAAACAATCGATAAGAGAGAGAGGCAGTCAAAGGTAATTAACAGAAGAGATCAGGCACGGAAGGAAACCGCTCAGAAAGTGTAAACCGTGCCAATACAAGACTTCGCATGAGGAAGGATCTGGGAGTTGTTTGTGTATAGTCACCTAATGGGCGTCAGGTGCAGGAGTAATCAGGACCAGGTATATGTGTGTGTGTGTGTGTGTGTGTGTGTGTGTGTGTGTGTGTGTGTGTGTGTGTGTCTAGGAGTCCAAGTTGAGGATCAGTATACTTACAATATCATTATGTTGTAAGTCATTTAAACATTTTAAGTGTGTTAATTGCAAGCAAAAGTTTAACAAATCTAAACCAAATTAATATGCATTCAAATAGCCTACATTTGGTTTCCATTATAGGCTAACTACTGCACTGAAACATGACTTTTAGTTAGGGTGAATGAGTCTAACCATAGTCTTTTGGGACTAAACTACACAACAAATTAGAACATTACTTGAACTTGAAGGTAGAAATGCGAAAGCTTTAAATAATACATAACCACACAGTGGTCTCTTTTGGTTTAATGCGCAGCGCCAAAAATACTGCGTTCAATGACAGCGCATAACTTCACCAGATTTTGAAAAATGCGTCTGTGCGCCATGTTTGTGTAATTCCGCGATGCGTGAGGAAACAAACAAGAGGAACAAAGGAGCACCACGTTTGGATAATTACAGATGAGACTTTATGTACTGCAGACGATGAATCAACTAACGTAGATCTTGATGTAAGCTTTGTTTATTCTTAATTAGTCTTGCCATTCCGTGCGGCTCTTCACAATAACACGGCAGTATCTTTCTATATGAACTCAGGAGGTGAATTAATCGGGCATAATTTATTCTATGACGCTTCTGATTGATTGACTGATTGATAATGTTTATTTTCATTCATGGATAGTTTCCAAACACAAACAACCAAAAAAAAAAAACTTCATCAGCCCCAATATAATATTTATAAAACCATGATGAAAAGGGAGGCAGG
Organism: Cyprinus carpio; assembly: GCF_018340385.1. Classification (NCBI taxonomy): domain Eukaryota; kingdom Metazoa; phylum Chordata; class Actinopteri; order Cypriniformes; family Cyprinidae; genus Cyprinus; species Cyprinus carpio. The sequence goes on along the minus strand of NC_056575.1, from coordinate 26,037,815 downwards.
GTGAAGAATATCTTATATTTCCTGCCCCCTCAACAATAAAAAAAAAACTCAACATATCAAATCCCCGTCCATGCATGACAATAACAAATGAAACAAACTAGAAACAAAAACATCAACCTAAAAAACCGATTCCCAAAGCAAAGCCACCATGATCACAACTATCATCATCATCAATCATTTCATAAGTATTCTCCAAAACAAAGCAACCATGATCACTCCCATCATCACATCATCATCATCATCATTTCTATGTGTTCATGTAACCAAATCCATTTGTTTTCCTTTAAATCTTTTTTTAAACTGAAAATATATTTTACATTGCTTTAGTTTCATTTGTAGAGAATTTCCAAACTTTCACTCCCACCACTGAAGTACACATTTGTGTTGCTGTGTGTCCCTTACAGTTTTGATAACCCTAAAAGGTCCTTGCTTCTTTCCTTCATTTTTCTATAAGGACAACAGTGTTGAAGGTTTGTGGGCATACAGACCTATTTTTTAGCTTTAACATAACAAAAGTGTCCGTAATTCGCCATTCTTTAATTTTAAACATTTAGAGCCAAAAAAAATAGGCATTATGTGTCCTCTATAATCCTGTTTTAAATATAATTCGTATGACTCTCTTTTGTAATAGAAAGAGTGACTTTGTATTTCTTTGATATGTGTTTCCCCACACCTCCACACAGTAGCTGATTAGGGCAACACCAGTGCACAATACAAAGTTCTCAATGCCTTCTAATCTAACACGTTTTACCTTATTTAGTACAAAAATACTCTTAGATATCTTTTTTTGTATGTATAAGATATGTGGTTTCCAAGTCAGAGCCCGTCATCTAATAAACACACCCAAAAACCTAAATTCCCTAACTTTCATTATTTTTGTTCCTGCTGCTTGATAGTACAAATACTTATCATCTTTTTTTCTATTACCAAAAATCATAAACTTTGTTTTCTTTAGATTTAATGACAACCTATTAATGTCAAACCATTCATTCATTTAAACCTTCTTGTTCCATACTAAGTACCAATTCATGTAAGTCATTGACTGAGAGGTAAATGTTTGTGTCCCTCGCAAATAGAACAAAAATTCAATAACTTAGATACAGTACAAATGTCATTAATGGAAGGTATAAATACATTTTGGTCCTAAACTGAAACCCTAGGCGGTATACCACATTTTACTCTCTGTATATTATTGATTTTACATATTATACTGAACATACTGTTGTCTTTTTGTTCAAATAACTACTTAACCCGTCTCCATACGATTCCTCTCAATAACGTATATTTTTTAACTTTGAATACAAGATTGAATGATCAACTGTAGCAAATGCTGTCTTTCAGTCATTCATCACACCTATTGTGTGTTTCTTGCTTACCGCCGCATTTCTACTATATCCTCAACTATGTTCCATAGAGTCGCAGAAGACTGTAGATCTACCTGAACGAATCCATACTGACTCTCGTTTAACAACCTGTTTTTTTTTTCAATAAATTTCATCTAATTTTTGCACACATTTTTTTCAAGGATTTAGAAAATTGAGATAATAATGAAATTGGGTCTATAATTTGTAAACTCTGCTATCATCCGTCTTTGTATAGTGGACCACCTTTGCTTACCTTCTTCCTATTAGGGAAATCCTGTTGAATGAAGATTAAATATGTAACTTAAAGGTTTTAACAATACATCATGTTTTTTTTTTTTTTCACAATGATCATATCTAACCCATCCGTATCGATAGATGTCTTGTTTTTTAATGCAGTTACTGTAAATAGCATTTTATTTTCTACCAACATCTCCAAGAAAACCTTGTATTGGAGTACTCTATTCCCCCGTGTCCCTCCATTCTGTGAACCCTAAAGTGTTTCTTTTTTCAACATTCTCTACTAGCTTGGTCCTAAGCATTTTACAAAAAAAAGGAATTAAATTCATTTACTACTACTTCGCTTAAAAGCTCTTAATTTTCTTATTATCCCCGCTTATGAAAATGCGGTGTAAATTTCGTCCTGACATGATGTACTTTTCCCACTCAGCTTTATTTCAAAATATTCCATGTTCCTTTTAATATCAGCTTTCGAGCTTTTTTTTCTAAGCAACTTCCAAACTAATTCTTTTTTTTTTCGCTTGGCTCATTATTGTGGTTTAATTTTCTTTTTATCCAGCTTATACTTCATTTCTGCTATCTTTGACCTAAATTGGATAAAATCTCTATAAAGTTTATTCTTCTTTTTTGCATGCATCTGTAGTAGTCCCCCTAGTAATCCAAGGTTTTGGCTTAAAAGCTGTCCTTATATCTACACTGCCCATATGACAATGCCTTTCATAACATGTAAGATATATCAGCGAAAAGCTTCATATGCTGCCATTTATTCCCCGAGTTTTTTAATAATTGTTTGCCCAGCTCAAGCTCACCCTCTCACACATTAAAGCTCAAAGTGCCATTTAAACACTATCCTGTGGATTTAACACTGGCGTTCAAGCCAGCGCGCCTAAGGTCCGAAAAGCACGGTCAAGCACTCTATCCGCCACGTTATTTCGAGGGTCATGCATTACTCTGCCTATTAAGGTAAAACCGTCAGAGAACTGATCTGAATGCAGTGTTCTTCCAGTTGAACGCAATTTTTTTAGCCTTTTTTCCCCAAACACATAGTCCGTAACTGTCTGATGTTGAATACCAAAATAAAACCCCCTCCAATACTCATATTACAAAATAAGAGCAAGAATATACGCTTGCTGTATCTCTACATTAAAAAAAAAAAGCTATAAAAATAAAAGTTCTAAATTACACAGACCAGTTTCACCTTAGAAGGAGAGTACACCTTCCCACAGTGTCAGCTGCATTGTTTCAGGACTGTCTGAAGTGGAATTACAAAATAACAGCTCCCACAACTTTAATATATGTGGCCATACCCAGGGGACTTTTCATGGTACCACCTTCCACCTTTCAATGTGTCACATTGATTCTAGAAATTTGTAAGTCATAAATTATCAGGGAACTGCTACAAAAGCAAAAAGGCAGTAACTGCATTTTTGTTCAAAAATTAGTTATTGTCATTTTCATGACATTCAAAGGCATCCTTTGTTATGTGACAAAAACATCTTATCTGAAATGTGTCGTTTTGGAGAAAAATGGTAGTTGTTTGTACAGTAACTGCAAAAAGCCATAGTGAAACAAAGCATGAGTACAGTAACATCCATTACTGTATTCTTGTTATGTTTTTACCTAACAAAAAATAACCGAGTGTGCTGCGCAGTGAAGTTACTGTTTCCATGGTGAACACAGACAGCTGATTTCGCGGCATCCTCGCGAGTCGCGGGACACGGGCGGTTTTTTACATTTGCGCGATTTCACCCTTCTAACTTCACACAAATTTTTTTGAGATGGCCAAAGCCGGAAAGAGGAGAAGATGGTCGAACTGGCGTTGAAAAAGAAAATACCCGGAGAATGGTAAGTAACAGTGACAGATTAAACATTAAGAGGCTAGGCTATCACAATCTAAGCACTTGTCAGCTGCCAGTGCGGGACTTCCTCTCAGAGGTCCATTCGATAGCATTATGCTAATTAACCGGCGATGTTTTAAATAGTCTTTCCTTCCTGCCCCTGATCTCCTCCCCTTGCTCCTAGCTGTAACTTTATCTCTGTAACTTCACATCATCGCCGATGCCAGGTCATCATTTTGTTGATCATGTCACAAGTTATATCCAACCAGCGGTGGAAAAATATGTTCAATAACTAGAAAAGCACTCGGTGAGCACTAACCTGTCAAGGTAGCCTGATAAGGTCACTGAGGCAATACTAATTCCAAATGTCCCGTGTTTCGAGGATCACCACCACAAATGTAGTCATCTGGTCCTTATACCCATGTTGTTCCCCAAAATGTCATCCAAATCCATTTTACAGTACTTTTCGATGTATTGTTTACTAACGAACAGACAGACAGAAACAGCACCAAAGATAACCTTTGGCTGGAGAGAAAAAACTTCTACACAAGACATCAGGCTATCCCACTTAACATCCCAAGCAACCACCCGTGATCTTCTTACGCTTCTTATTAGGCTAACTTGCAGGAACGCGGATCTTTCTTTTTTTCATGTAGGCTAGACGTTAATCATATCACGGCGTTGTTGTCCAGCAGGAGAAGCCTACTGTCCATGCGCTTGCAGCTATCAGTGTAACGATGTTCAACTAAACACACTCTTCACAGCCGCGGTTTGAGACTATGTCCGCTGTTTAGGAGTCAGTTAGCGATTTGTGAGCACGAACTGACATCTTTCTCTTTAGTAAGCATCCATGCTTTCAACAAAAAACAAACTCCGCAGGTATTGTACGCCCGCGTCCCTCTCCCCCCTTAGCTCTCGACTCAAACCCACAACTGTCCTAGATCATTTATTTATTGCACGGCTCTTCTTCTGAATATAAAATTATATGTTTAATTTGGATTCCCTAATTATATTAAATGTTGTCCCTCTGCGGACTGCAGCTTCTATGTTTTATCACAATTACATGACATTTATGCAAAGAGTCCCAAATCTGACTGATAGCAACCCATTCTTTCATAATAACTTCTTGGGTTTGTCAGAATTAGTGGGTTTTGTTTGTCCACCGCCTCTTGAGGGATTGACCACAAGTTCTCAATGGGATTAAGATCTGGGGAGTTTCACTGGCCATGAACCCAAAATTCCAACATTCTGGTCCCCGAGCCACTTAGTTATCACTTTTGCCTTATGGCCACGGTGCTCCATCGTGCTGGAAAATGCATTGTTCTTCACCAAACTGTTGTTGGGTTGTTGGAAGAAGTTGCTGTTGGAGGGTGTTTTGGTACCATTCTTTATTCATGGCTGTGTTTTTTGGGCAGGAATTGTGGTGAGCCCTCTCCCTTGGATGAGAAACAACCCCACACATGAATGGTGTCAGGATGCTTTACTGTTGGCATGACACAGGACTGATGGTAGCGCTCACCTTTTCTTCTCCGGACAAGCCTTTTTCCAGATGCCCCCAAACAATGGGAAAGGGGCTTCATCGGAGAATATGACTTTGCCCCAGTCCTCAGCAGTCCATTCACTATACTTTCTGCAGAAGATCAATCTGTCCCTGATGTTTTTTTGGAGAGAAGTGGCTTCTTTGCTGCCCTTCTTGACACCAGGCCATATTCCAAGTCTTCGCCTCACTGTGTGTGCAGATGCGCTCACACCTGCCTGCTGCCATTCCTGAGCAAGCTCTGCACTGGTGGCACTCCGATCCCGCAGCTGAATCCTCTTTAGGAGGTGATCCTGGCTTGCTGGACTTTCTTGGGCGCCCTGAAGCCTTCTTTACAAGGAGTGAACCTCTTTCCTTGAAGTTCTTGATGAACCTATAAATTGTTGATTTAGGTGCAATCTTAGTAGCCACAATATCCTTGCCTGTGAAGCCATTTTTATGCAAGCGCAATGATGGCTGGCTGCAGCGCGTTTCTTTGCAGGTCACCATGGTTAACAATGGAAGAACAATGATTTCAAGCATCACCCTCCTTTTAACATGTCAAGTCTGCCATTCTAACCCAATCAGCCTGACATAATGATCTCAGCCTTGTGCTCGTCAACATTCTCACCTGAGTTAACAAGATGATTACTGAAATGATCTCAGCAGGTCCTTTAATGACAGCAATGAAATGCAGTGGAAAGGTTTTTTTGGGATTAAGTTAATTTTCATGGCAAAGAATGGACTATGCAATTCATCTGATCACTCTTCATAACATTCTGGATATATGCAAATTGCTATTATAAAAACTTAAGCAGCAACTTTTCCAATTTCAATATTTATGTACTACCGGCTGCAAAACCAGAAAGGAGAGCCAAGGAAAGCGTAGACTGCAAAATGTTTTTTTCCTGTCATCATTGGCTTATAACCCTAAAAATTACCAGTCTGGTCATTTCTATGATGGGGAAGTCCAAACACCAGGCCACTGGTTCCACCAGAGGACCAGAGAGGAAGACAGGCTGCAGTAGTACAAACAAGATGGACGTGAAGACCCTTGATGACCACATTGAGTTCTTCCATCCTTGTATGAGCCATTACAGAACGGGAGCACTGCCCCCAAATCCAGCAGGTACATGCCAAGTGACAGCACTATAAAAGATGCTGCATTCAGACTACCTGGATAAGGAAACACCATGCTCCTATGAAGATACAGAAGATTGTAAAAGACAAAAATCAGCTTGGCCAAACTGGGGGAAGGCAATGTGAGGACTGTTTGGAACATGCGGACATAGGAACTGCCACACAGGGGAGACTGAAAGCTCAGATTGCCCAGAGTGCCTAAGGTGGAACAAACATAAGCAGTCTGCCCTAGAGAGCCGCCAAAGCTACCAGGCAGATGCAGAGAGGGACTGGCCGGATATGACATCAGTTCGGAGCGTGGACCTCCAGAAGGTGATAATGCTGCCACGCATGCCAGGAGTCAAGTCAGCAGTATTTACTCGTCGCATCATGGCATACCACGAAACATTTTCCTCAGTGGGGAAAAAAACAAACAAAAAAAACACCATCTCTGTTTTGTGGCACGAGGGAATGGCTGGGTGAAGTGCAGCAGAAATTACATCAGCATACACAACTGCATTGGAGAAGGAGCGGGATGTACGCCACAGCATATTCTGGGTGGACAACTGCAGTGCACAGAATAAGAACTGGTGCCTTCTATCCTCACTCGTCACTCTTGTGAACAGTGACACCATTTCACAGGAGGACACCACACTAAAGTTTTTTGAGAGGGGACACACGTTCATGAGTGCAGACAGTTTCCACCATGGTGTCGAGCAGCAAATGAGGAGCCATCCAGGTGGTGTGGTCTACGACTTCGAGTGCACCGTATAAAATCAACTTGTTTATCTTATTTATCATCCTAAGAGTTTAAAAAGCCTTAGAAACACTTAGACACAATTATTTTGTTTTGCTCTGTTGAATTGGAGTTTAACTTGCCTATATTGCTCCAAAGAAAAGTTGTTTTGGAGTGCTTTAACATTAATGTGATTTGTAAGTATAGCAGATACTACATTACAGATACAGAAACACCCCCAGACACACATTAATCTAATACTCACAAATAACAATGTGGTCCTAAAATAAATGGTCCCCATTTGGACCTTGATACAGCTTAGCAATGTGAGACTTTAAGCAGCCGTTTCAGCACCAGAACAGCTTCTGGGTGGAAAATATTGACCTAAAATGGTCAAATTAGTTTGGGTTTGGTATATCCATGTTCAGGAAAACAAATGGTTCCAATTATTTCAAAAACAGTGTATCTAAGACACCCATACCCCAAGTTGTGGCAAAATAGTTTTTGGAGAATCTGTAGTTACTGCCTTTTTTCTTGGTATGGTGTCACGTTTTTGGTAAGTAATACAATGCAATAATAAAGTAACTGCAAAATAGGGGTAAAATATCAAATTAAATATGAGGATTGATATGTACAAAGAATAAGCTAATATAAAGTAACATAACAGCAACATGTCCAATAATCTACCTAAAACTACTTAGGCTGGATGATGGTGATCACTTTTTAAGTCATTTTTCTCATTTCTGCACTCTACGTAGTTACTCGCCCCTTTTTTGCTTTAGAAGTGCAGCATAGTTTAATATTGCTATTGCTTTTCAATTGTCCATTCTCTCTTTATCAAGTGGTTAACAAAATCACCCAATCTCTATCAAACGATGCACAGATCCAGTAGTCTTTTAAGTGAACATTACGGTACAGTTTTCGGCTTCATCGATCACTGCAATATTCATATAAACAAAATGAATTACTAACACACAAATATTTTACTGTCCATCCAGACTTTAAATCATCAGGCATTAAAAACAGCTCATTACCTCCAGTGACACAACAATGTGGGCGTGAGCTACTTGTTTTTATGGCTGATCTGGTGGCATGAAGAGAAACAATATGTTTACATCCCATTCACATTTTGAATACCTTAGGTAAAACATTCAGGGCTGCTGTTTATATGACATTGCAGATATATTTACCGTCATGTATTCAGGCTTCTGCATAGTCATCTGGCATCTGTAGTTGTTATTTTCCATAGTTGTTAACTTAAAAGTTTTGTTACCACGGATTACCCTTGATTTATAGAGAGACCTATCAGATGTATGTAGGTAATGCAAGATTATAATATACTGTATTGATAAACTATATTATAGTTTTTTCCCCCCCTTGACCTTATTAGCATGCGATAATACTGTGACATCCATGCACTCTGGCGGCGCTTTAAGTAATAGTGAAAAACCTTTGCTGAAAGTGACATTCTTATTATAACCTAACCAGCGAATTTTTGAATCTAACTGTAAGCTGCTTAACAGACTTGGTAAGCATGAGGGGTTTTCTTTCAAAAGCCATTAAAATGTTGATGTTTACAATATACAGTGCCAGTCAAAAGATGGTAAAAAGTAAAAATAATTTACAAACTATTTGATTATTGTAAACTAATAGTTAACAAACTGCAGTTAATACAATAATCAACTTCATACAAACACTGCTTTCGTAAGTCATTGTCACTGTAATCAACACTGTTAGTAACACTTTACAATAAGGTTCCATGACTTAACACTAACTATGATTGATAAATGATGTAGTAAGTATTGTTCATTCTTAGTTCATACTAACTAAATTAGTTAACCTAGTGTTCATTTTTAACATTTACTAGTGCATAATTTACCTTGGCTAAATGTGTGCTAGTTAACATTAGTTAATGCACTTTAAATTACATGGACTGACAATGACATTAAAATAATAACTGTTTCACAATTACTGTAATACTGTCCTCGTCTATCTGATCAATATATGTATATGTATCGTCTAATAAATTACCTCATTTATAAATAGTTACATAATGCTTTAGCAACTTATTTAACCATACATGTTTTTTTTATTTTTATTTTTGTGTTTTTGTGATTTTTTTTTTTTTTTTTGAAACACTGCAGGTAGTCTCAGGGCATGCTTGTTATAACATACACAAATTTTGGTCTCAATACATAAACTGTTTGGGAATATAGCCTCATCCATTTTTACATGATTTTGGTAAATTGGTTAGGTGCTCTTATTGGAGAATGGTTGAACAAATCAACTTGAATTCCCTATCTTTTTGCCAGCATGGTCTGAAGATGGTCTGATCCAATTTTGGTAGAGAAATCAGACAAAGCCATCTAGGATGAGTTAGAAAACTACGGCGCTTATGATTTTAAAATTTTGGTGTTCATTCGACTCAGCATGAGCCAAGGATTTTCCTTCTGTGGCGGCTTTACAGTTCAAAAGTTGTTAGCTTAAGCTTATGAGTGAAAATTTGGACAGAGTGATAGTGCTTCTGGGGAGTTTACAGGTTGAGAGACTTCGAGAAATTTAGCTGGTTAATGTTGACGCACTATTACTCTATAAGTGTACCCAATTCCCTAGCTTTCCCATAAAGCGGCTCTATGGGCTACCCGCAGACTTATGGTGAGGAAGAAACAAATGAAAACAGCTTAGTTGTAGCGGCCCCTAATAATAATTCCAGTGGACACAATGGGTGCATACTACACACCTTTGATTGCTTTTGCCCCCTAATAATCCCTAAATTGTTTTTTCTGATGCTCCAGCCGCCATGCTTGAAATATAAATTTTGCGCTTTACTAGGAATGCTGTTGCTTACACAGCTATATTTAAGGTACTATAAAAATATTAACTACTATCCAATACTTTGCAAGTGATTTGTTAGTGTATACAAATTGTTACCAATAACTATTAACTTAAGTTCATAAAATATTAACTACTATCCAATAATTTGCAAGTGAATACAAATTGAATACAAATTGTTACCAAATATTTTTTCTAATACTGTTTTACTCTTTATACTTGACTTCTGTTTTGTGTATTTGAATTTTGACTTGAGTCAGATCTGAAAGTTGCATTTTATTAAATATTCCAGCATACAGCAGACAAGAATTCTGCTTTACAAACCTGATGCTTTGAGTATCTGCAGAGCCATCATTTTCTGCTTTACTGTCATTTTCTTTTCTGGAAGTTCCAAAATGTAAAATGGGAACAGCTTTGAAATGCCTTCTCATCATTCCCCTTGCTATCTAAAAATATATTATATAAGACCATCATGTACTGTGTCAGACTCCAGCATATAGACTGCACCATATTGTGTTCACTGCCGTGTGTGCACTTTAACCGACATCTTTTAAATAATTTTGTAGTATATGAATGCCTATTGGGTTTTTTTGGTGTACCCCCCTGTAGTGATTGCAAATCTATTAAAATGTATCTTTAGTATCCCCAGCAACTGAACAGCTTCACTTCAGTCAATGTTTGTAATAGATGTCAAAACTCCCAAGATCGTAAACAAGTCTTGTCGTCACAACAATAACTTGTTCAAACGGTTATTGTTGAGTTGAATGCCAGCTCATGGCCAGCTTCTTCAAGTCAACCATAAACTTACTTGAATCTGCATTACACCAGTAGGAAAGTATGTATTAACAGAAATCCATCCATTGGTTATGCATCCAAATTCATTTTTCACACAGAAACACACTAATTAACCATATGTTTATGACCAACACAAATGGTCCATTTTAGTTAACTGTACAGGAAGTAATGTATGAGAAATAAGTAATTACATTGACTTGAGAAAACCAACTTACTGCTATTCTATTTAAGGTTTTTATTTAGTTGGCTTGGGAAATCTATCTATCTATCTGTCTGTCTGTCTGTCCGGCCATCTGTCTGTATTAACTCCCAAGCATCGTCAAACACGTCTGTCTGTTTGTTCTACAACAATAACCTGTTCAAACGGTTATTGTTGAGCCCCCCCCTGCACAATCGCCAGCTATGGCCAGCTTCTCCAGTCAACCATTAAAACTTATCTGAAATCTGCATTTAACCCAATATGAACGCATGTTTTAACAGAAAACTATCCATGATTATGCATACAAATTAATTTTCCCACAGAACAACATAGGTATAACGAACCACAGACCCTATTTAACATATGTTTATGACCAACACAAATGGTCCATTTAGTTAACTGTAAGGACGTAATGTATGAGAAATAGGTATTACATTGGCTTGAGGGGGAAAACCAACTTACGGCTATTCTATTAGGTTTTATTAAGTTGGACTTGGGAAATTGTCTGTCTGTCTGTTCTTCTGTCCGGCCATCTGTTGTATTTTTTTCACTCTGCTGTAATATGACTGTTCAGTTATTATTTAGTGAAGATTTAAAATTATATAATTATATTTATCTATTGATTAAATAGCTACTATTGATTTTGTTTTAGATGCAAATTTCATTTGTGCTGAGTATTGTATGTTTAATGAAAATAAAGAGGAAAAGTTGTATCTAAGATGATGGTAATGTCCCACCAATGTCAACACCTGGTACACTTCTATGCTCGTGACAGTGATGCACCCCCAAGCAAAACCTTTAATGGTTATATCACAGTAGACAAAGTCATTAAAAACAAAAATCTGCTGAAATGGAGAGAGGTGGGCTGTTTGTTTGTGGCGAGGTAAATAAATATAGAAAATTCTGTGTAACTGAATGAGTTACAGAAAGAATACCTGAATTTGCACAAAGAATTGAGTCCTCTTCCTCTGAAGAATCTACCAGGTACACAGTGTGGTTCACCGTATTTATGCAGTGAAACAACTGCTGCTAAGACTGAGTAGATCCAGACTTGGTAATGACATAGTGAAGTTATTCACCTACTCACCAGAAACTTCCAATGGACATTGACAATCCAGGGAAATGTTTCTTTGGAACGGACAAAGTTGATCTGTCAAAAGAACACATACATATATCAGCTTGGCCAAAACCCTTATTAAGTAGATTTCCTTTTTAAAGTTTATGAGTTAACCATCATCTGCATTGTAGTTTTGCAAACTGATTTTGTTTCATTATCGACATAAGATATATATATTGGTCTATGGAACACATAAAACAAAATTGCATATCCCTACTAGTAGTCCAATCCACTGTAAATTACCTTTTGACCAACTTGGCAGGCCAGCTGAGGTCTTTCCCAAACAGAACACACCTGTGTGTAGTGATTACGAATGAAGGATTCCATCTCCTAGCTCATTGGCAGCCAAATGAAACAGCTGGCTTTCCAATTCTCAAGGAAAAACAATTGCGTATTTTTAACATTTGTGTTTTACATGAGTCCAACATTTAGAAACCCTTGATCATATTATTTTTTACATCAAAAGAATATATATTTTTCTTTATTATTGTATTACAATGCTCAACCTGCAATACTGAACAATGTAAGCATCAATAAAATTTGTTTCGCAGTGCAATTTGTACTTTACATCTCACAATGAGCCATGTTTGTTTCCAATTTAGCCATTTTCAATATTGCAATGTATCACTCCGAAACACAAAGGCTATAAAACACAAGAGTATTTAACCCATAGGACCCTGGACCATAAAAGAAGCAGTCATAAAGGGGTAATTTTTTATAGAATGAGATTTACACATCATCTAGCTTATAGATAAGATTGAATGTTCGGACTTGGACCACTCTTGGCCGACGATACAACTATTTGAAAATCTGGAATTTGAGATTGCAAAAAATACAACAAAAGTCATCAAGCCTGGTGCAGACCCGACCTGAAGTAAAACAAATGTGTTTTAAGTTTCACTGGCTCTTTTCCAAGTATTCCTTGCTTTTTATTGTCCTGTGTAATGTTCTGAGCAAGGATACAAGACAGGTGAATTTCCTGTACATGAATTTAGCATCCTAAACGAGTTCTGACACAATATAGTGATTGGACGGTACAAAACTATATCATTATTGTCTTGTAAGCTTCTGACGGCCTTGACGCAAACCCAATTCCAACAAAAAAAGTTGGGACTGTACAAATGTGCGTAAAAAAGGACGAATCATTTACCAAATCTCATCACTTATATTTTATCACAATCGAATATAGCTAACATATCAAATGTTGAACAAGTGCGACCTTTTGAAGTCCTGCCAAATATTGGCTCATTTGGATTTCATGAGAGCTAACCACATCCAAAAAAGTTGGGAAGGTAGCTAGCAATAAGAGGCGGAAACGAAATGTACATATAAGGCACCGCTGGCGGACAGTTCGAAACTTATTTAGTGCAATGGAAACATGATTGGGTATAAACAAGAGCCTCTCAGAGTGCAGTGTCTCTCAGGCAGTCAAGATGGGCAGAGGATCACCAACAGAGTATGTGAGCGGAGTGGAGTGGCAACAATTTCCCCTCTGCGCTCCGAGCATTTAATAATCACTCCGCTCCAGCTGCACTCCAGGTTCACAATTTCCCGCTCCCGCTCCACTCCGCGCTCACTGAGATCAGAAACACCGCTCCGCCTTCGCTCCATGGCTAAAGTATTTCAGTATGTTTGAAATGTTATGTTCATAACGTAGCCAAGATTACATTTGTTTGAATGCATTATTGCGTAAGCGTTTGCATGTGAATGCACTGTACCTGTTTAAATCATGCTTTAACATGAAAATATTCAGTAAAAGGAGCAGACAAACTCCTTGAGATCTGGCCTATAACTTCCCGCTCAGCTATTCCAACCTTCTGATTTGAGAGATCCATGTATCAAGCTATAGCTAAATATGTTCAAATTGTGAATTTGTGTTAATATGCGTTATATACGGGCCGTTGGCATGAAATTGTACTTGTGATAGAGCGGTGGTGGACGCTCTTGGAGCGAGTGAAAAACCACGATGCGCTGACTTTTAAAAAATCCGCTCTCGCTCAGTCAAAAATCAAACCACTCCACTCCGTGCTCCGCTTCCACTCGCTCTGTCAATTGACTATGACCAATTCCCCCAAGCTGTGGCGGAAAAAATAGTGTAAGCAATATCAGCAAAGGAGTTTCTCAGAGAAAATTGCAACAGGGTTTGAAGTAATTCATTCATATACAGTGATAATTCATTAAAGATTCAGAGAATCTGGGAACAATCTCGGTGCGTAAGGGTCAGGCCGGAAACCATAATGGATGCCCGTGATCTTCGGGCCCTTAGACGGAACTGATCACCTAAAGGAATTCTGTTTTTATTCACAATTTGTACAGTGTCCCAACTTTTTTGGAATCGGGTTTGTATCTTCTGGAGCACTGCTTATATTGTGGTTCTGTCCCATGTCGTCCAAGGACACCTTTGTATTTAAAGAAAATACACAAAAACACACAGAAAACACACAGTCTGATATTTCAGTCCCAAAAGGGAAATGTGGCATAGTTATGACAAACCTGGCATTATCACAGTTCATAATCCAGCAAATGGTAGAATGTATTTCTTGAGGTGATCGATAAGCCCTTTGCATTGGTACACATTGAGCTCTCCATGCTTGTCCAGTGGGGCATTTGAAATAATTGCATTGCAAAGTTTTGCAAATCTGTTGCTTCCTGTAATGTCTTTAAAATAATGCAACAGTGTGTTATTAGAGGTGTTTTTAACAGTTTTTCTCAGTTGCTTTGGAGCATTTCTCAGATCAGAAATTAAATTTTCAAAACTACATGTTCAACCTCCACATAATGTAGTATCTTGTGCACATCATAAAAGCAATCTCTCACTGCTTCGAATAAATTGTGAACACTTTTGTACAACCATTTAATTGACTGTGCACAACTGTCTACTGTTTCCTACATTACAGTAGCCAAGGCAAGACAGAGGGTACAGCCAAATATTGGAGTTTATATTGTACTGTATGATGCTGCATGTACAGTTCTGCATGCACAAGGTTTTTTTTTTTTCTGTTTACTTAAGTAATTTTATATTTTTGTCCACTGGCTTTTGTGTCTTTTAATTTTCTATCACAATGTCATTGTAATGTATTTTTTGGTAAGACCACAAGTACAGTACAGTAAAAGTGTGAATCCTGTCCATTCTCTTGTAATCAATATACCACATACAGTAAAGTGTAAATTTGTGCTGTTGAAATTTATATATTACAAACATAAGAATTTCAGCCTTGTGCATTTTCAGTGTAACCCAAACCGTAGTTTACATCTGGACATACTGAAACCATGCACTGACAGACTGACAACATGCCTTAAATATTTTGACTCTGTCTTGTTTGTGAACAATGACAAAGGATTTGTCATTATGTCAATGATCTGTTTCTTGACACAACACACTTCTACTTTTGAGAGATTAACTATTGATTTTTAGCAAAGTGATTCTTTCTTTGTAGAAGTAATCTCATTGTGTAATGTTGTTTGTAGAAATTTCTGCTTGAGATGTGTTGTTTCGGTTTTGTAATCTTAGAAGAATGATTTGAGAGATTCTACGCAGCTTATTGGCTAACTGTAAATTGTAGGACTTATGCTATATTTCCAGAGTATATTACAGTCTTTGTGGTTACACAGGATGTTCCTCTCTCTAGTAGAATAACTAAAAAATAAAATAATAAAAAGTTCTCAGTTGAGCCTTTTTGACCATGACCATGACCATGTACTTGGGAAGGAAGGCACTTCAATTATCAGAATGGTAGATAGATGGATAGATAGATCAGAAGAATGGTCAGATGATAGATCTGACGCTTATTTACCTTCAAGTCCTCTGTATCACCTCTGAGACATAGTAGAACCATCCATCAGATGTCCCTTTTTTCTGCAGCCATGATCAGCAGGTCTTTGAAGTGCTTCTCCAACACTTGCAATTCACACACAGATGGACTGGAGAGAGACAACTGTAGCACTTTGAACCATCATCCAGTTCTTTAAAGTGCTTGCAGTTGTGAGGGCGCAAAACATGCATTACCAGGTGGTAGTGGTTTACATTAAAAAACAAATAAAAAACAAATAAAAAAAAAAATACACTAAAAATACACCAGAAAAATAAATTAAGAGGAATAAAAGAAAGACTATAAAAAGGAAAAGGAAAGAAAAAGAAAAATGTGATGGGTATGGAAGGGAGAGGACTCAAATGCGAGGGCAAAATGACAGTCTTTAATCAAACAAAGGAAAGCCACAGGAAAATCCAAATAAGGAGTACAAAAGGTGAAAACCAAGGCAGACCCGCAGGCTGGGTATAAGTAACACAGGAGACCTCTGTGGCTGGAACAACCAGCAGGCTGGCGAGGCGGAGGCTTGACCGGGCTCAGGGGAGATCCGGGGATCGGAGCTCGCAGAGCGGGGAGGCCGCGGCGTTGGACAGCAGGTAAGGTTCTGTGGGGTGCAAAGGGGTGAGCACAGAGACGAACGGGCAGTGATAGCAGAAGACTAACCTAACCCCGACTATACAGGACGGGACAGGACAAGACTAATTTCTTGTGCAGACGGCAACAGCTTCATTAGGAGATAACAATCTGACAAAGAGACACGAGAACGAGAGGGTAGAAGTAGCCCAGATAACAAGGCAATATGAGAAGCAGGTGGAGGGGAAATTATCTTAATGAGAAGTGAAGTCAGCTGTGACACAGAAGCGAAGAGCGGGGGAGACAGGAGGGGAGAAACCAGCAGGGGGAGACAGAGAGAGAAAAAGAGAGAGATAGAGACAGGATCATGACATGACCATGACAACTAAAACCCCATTATGCTCTGCATTAAATGCTTGCTGCTATATTAGAAATGGACTTAATGCATCATCATCATTCTATACATTTCGCAGGCAGAACTGATGTAGTGGAATCCTGATGTTAAGAGTCTTTTAAAATGTTTGTGTTTTGAAAATTACAATTTAGACTTGTCTAAAAGCAGTAGACTGATGTGCTTAATAGACATCTCTGTTATTATTTTTTGGTATGAGTAAAAGATGTTGCTGTTTTGTTTTTGCACATTAATAAAACTTAATTCATCACATAAAATCGTTATGAAATTCAGAACTTAGCAACTGTCAGTAAAAGACAAATTTCATAAACAATTTTTTTAAATGTATGCTACAAGGATTTTGCGATAATAATAGGTTCTACTTACTACTTTCTGCACAATTCCTTTACGTTCTTTATCACATGGCTGAGGCATTTATGCAGAATCGGCACATCAAAATCCTTCTGTTTCCCTTTTCCACTTGCAATGTTGTAATAGTGGTTTATTGTGTCAGGTAAATTGTGTTAATGCAGGCTATATGACTGTCACAAATGACCACGACAGGTGACTGCATACCCTTCCTTCTAAACCACCTAGCCACGTCTGCTAGAAATGCCTCAAGAAAATATATAACTGAGGCTGTGGTGTGGTCACAAGTAAGGTACGTGGCAACAGTCAATGGAGAACTCATACACATAGAACAGAGGTGAGCCCATCTCTTTCCGCATTATGCTTCCAGTCGCATTGAGATAAATGTCCTCCTGCCTTCGTTCCTGATATATGTGTATACTCCTTTGTGACCAAAGAAGGACCTCTTTTGGGTGTAGCATCACTTTCTGGAGTACCTCATCAGAACTGTTTGTTCTCTTTTGCAGCATTATTTGAAGGCTGATTATTTCATTATTGTGTTGGCGGCTTGACTTACGGGCTTCAAATAAAATGTTTTTCAAGACATTGGGACTCGGAGCAACATCCCTACAGCCGGACTCCATTACATCCTCAGGTATTTTGGCTATGTTCTCAAGGAACATTACTCATAGTAGCTTGTTTTGTAATTCCTTCCCTAATATTTTTCTGTCATTTGCTCTTACAGGTCTTCTTTTCAGTTCAGTGCGATTATGTATGCACTGTTCTCCCTGAAATTTTACTGTTGCTTTCAGGTCTTTGTCACGATCCACAGTCAATGTAACGGTGACTGGACAATATTCGAATCGGCAGTAGGCATGACATGGGAATTTTGGGCTGGCTTGTTTCAAACCCAATCCCTTCAGTCTGTGACTTTTAAAAGCAAATGAACGAATGCGGGTGTATTGTCCCCTCAGCCCTTTATGGAAATTACTTTGGTCCATTTGGAGTCCTGCAAAGCCTCTTTTTTTTTCTCTCTCTCTTCTTTTCCCAGGTTATCCCACTCACTTTGTCAATGAAAAAGAAAGAGGCTTCTGCTAGTATACCAGATTTTTGATCTAACCCGCCTTCATCTGATCTACTGATCATGAAGCCCCAATGAAAAAAATACAATGTTAATGGTTTGCCAGCGAAGAAAAATTAGTTTTTAAAACTTTTAATCTACACTAAAACTACTTACGTGTTACGTAGAAAGTTTAATCTGTACTATAAAAAATTTAATTATTTGTCTGTTAGCTTGAGGTTGGTGCTGTTTTTAAGGGTCACATTTGGACTGTTCATACTTGTCCATGTTGCCATTTTTCTTACATGCATGCGCTTAAATTTCAATAACAATTTCTTCTTTTATTAATTTGTATTTGAATTTACAATTTATGGTTCCAATCTATTCCAAATCCAAACACTACTATGTGGTGTAATTCTAAAATAGTTTTTGTGTTATTAATATTGTCCAAACCTGAATACAAAATGCTTGTAGTAATTAGAGACATCAAATATGTAAAGTGACATTACAAAATAGCTTAAAAAAAAATACTTCAAAAATATAGTTATAAAATAACATTATTATTTTTTATTGCATATTTTTTACAAAAATTAAAAGATGCAGAAAACAAAATGTAAAAAATGCTGTTTTTACAGAACGTAAGCAGCACAAAAAAAATTGTGTTCAATCAGAACAGTGGATGGGAGGTAATCATATTTTGTTGTTCATGACATTTGTTTGTCATGTTCCTTTGTTTTTCAAGCATTATATTACTTCCCTTCTGCTGTGACAAGTTAGTTAACAACTGCTTCACATGTTCATGTCTTTTGAGATTAGACAATGAAAGGGAGGATGTGTTTGTTTAGAGTTGATTTCAAATATTAATAAGTGTTCCAACAACGTTTTAGAGAAATCACAGAGTGCTCCTATAATTATTATAAGCAGAAACCATAATAGTTATAACCCCCAAAGTGGGACTCTCTTGTCTTTCTAAAGGACACTGTGAAAAACTCTCCTGAATATCAAAAGCATTTGGATCAGAACCTTTCAATACTAGACAGGCCTAGTGGCCTCACATACCCTGAACTGTTTTAAATAAATCACAAACTGTGATAACTCACTTGGTCTGAGACTTCGCTGACTATCTCTGCAGCAAGACAGAAAATACTGTTATTACAACATGGGGACGATTCTGGCTGGTGCTTTTACAGAAAGACAGAAAATGTTGGCATTATAAGGTAGGAAGTCTTACATGAAACAGATGTCAGTCCCAAAAAGGTTGACTAATTGGTTCAGATGACTCTCATCTTTCATCTACTGCAGCACTTTCACTGTCCTTGGATGGCACTGGAGATGGGGGACTCCATTCTTGGCACGAGATTCTTTTTATAGAAAGACAGAAAAATATTGTCATTACAACTTAAGGAAGTCGGGATTTGGAAACAGAGAGATGCGTCAGTCCCAAAAAGGTTGACTAACTGAGAAGTTCAGAAGACTTGGTGTTTCATCTCCTGTAGCACTTCCACTGTCCTCGGATGGCACTGGAGATGGGGACCAATCTGGCTGGATTGCCTTTTACAAAGTATATAACCGTGATGCTTCAAGTTAATCTCAAACAGTTAAAATTTAGGAAAATGAACAAAGGACATATAGGGTCAAGCTGTGACTATTTCTATATGAATCTCAAGTATATAATTTCACTAGTAAATATATAAGACTGCATGTAACTGATTAATTTTGTAACCTTAACAGATGGTGTAATATAACACAGTATAACAGCTAATACTGTTGACTGTTATCAGCAAGAGAAATTTAATGTACATACATATTTACACATAAAAGTGTGTGTGTGTGTTTGTTTGCAGTAATTGTATTTTAATTATTATTTTCTATAAATATTTGTGTCAGGAGTCTGATTTGAAAGCCCAGCTAGTGAAAACAAATAAGTGCTCACCTTACTTAAATGCTCTTAGCAGTTTATAGCAATTGTTTTTAGTGTTTGAATGGTAGTGCACTGCACACCCGTCCCCCAAAATGCCTT
>NC_056575.1:25984928-26017781 GCF_018340385.1 Cyprinus carpio | reverse complement strand
TCAGTTACGTATTACTTTGACCATTCTGGCTGAGTGCTTTTACAAAGTATATAACGGGGATGCTCAAGTTCTCTCCCCCGTTAAAATTAGTAAATGAACAAACAAAAGGACATATAGTCCAAGCTGGTGAATATTTCTCTGAAATCATCAAAATTAATAATTTCACTAGTAAATATATAAGACTGCATGTAACGTTGTTAAATTTTTGTAACCTAAACAGATGGTGTAATATAAACAACACTATATAACATGCTATCACTGTTGTACTGTTATCAAGGCAAGAGGAAATTTTAAATGTACATACATATTACACATCAAAAGTGTGTGTGTGTGTGTTTGCTTGCAGGTAATTGTATTTTAATTGTTATTTTTCATAAATATTTGTGTCAGGAAGTCTGATTTTGAAAGCCTGTTAGTGAAACAAATAAGTGCTCCACCTTACGAAAATGCTCTTAGCAGTTTATAGCAAGTGTTTTTTAGAGTGTTTGGAAATGGTAAGTGCACTGCACACCTGTCCCAAAAGCCGTCTTTATGTGTAACATTATCTTCAAAGTTGATGACATTTTCCAGGAATTCAGCGGACTCCACAATTTCCTTTACTGATACATGTTTGGTTTTGTTCTAAAGAGAAATAAAATTATTTACAATTCAAAACATAGTTGTTGGGACAACAATTCAGGACATAGTTTTTGAGCTGCATTTTCGTTGATGGATGGTACTCTAAAATTACTCACCCCAAACACTCTGAATGAGAGCACTCTGGGGAAAAATCCAAAGGGACAGTCATTATGATGAAAACTTACATGTTCCTGCTTTAGGCCTATATAATGCTCAAAACATAAGCATAAAAACAGGTTTCAAGTATACATCACGTGATTTTTTTTATGATTCAGCTTCAACGAGCATCGTCAGTTTTGGCAATTGATTACATCTTAGGACTGTCCCACGCTACACTACCGGAAGGAACACAGAGTCGAGAATAATACGAAGAGAGTATTTAATCCAACACAGGGGTAAATCCAACATGGAAAAAGGAAGAAAGACAGACAGTCTTATGTAACTTGTAGACCCGCCACAAAAACACAGACTGAACAGACAATGGGTATTTAAGGACAGGATAACGAAAGGGCAGAAGAAGGTGCATGGGATAACTACATTAAAAGGGGACATGGAACACATGGGGAAGAAACTAGAAACACCTAGAATCAAATTAACCAAACACGGGAGACAGAAACTGGGTCACAGGGGCAAAAAACATAAAGAGTTCAGGGGTGTGACAAGGAGTGGCCTAGTAAAACGTATTTTGAATGTGTTGTACTATATATAGATAGAAACCTTATAATTCCAAGGGACGACGTATTATCAAAAAAAACCTATGCTCGAGCGGGCTGAATTCAAATAAACCTACAATTAAAGTGTAACAAAATAGGATGCAGCAGGCTAGTCCACTAAGCTGAATTTCATTGCAGCAACTCAAAATGGTACTCAGTAGTTTTGTATGGGCCCTCGTGAATTCTTATGGCTATAAATCGATGCCGGATCAAACATCAGGGCACGCTCCTAATGAGACAAAAACTGATGGTGATCCTGGGTTATTCCCTCCGCAGAATCTGGACCAGGGCATCACTGAGCTCCCATGGACAGTCTGAGGTGCAACGCCTGGCGACTTCAGATGGACCGAAACATAATGTCCCACAGGGTGTTCTAATTGGATTTAGGTCAGGTCGCCAGCGTGGGGGACATTCAATGGTATCAATTCCTTCATCCTCCCGGAACTGACTGCATACTCTCGCCACATGAGGCTGGGCATTGTCGTGCACCAGGATCGCTGGAACAAGGACCCCAATGCAACCAGCGTTTAGGGTCTGACAACGGGTCCAAGGATTCCATCCCGAGGTACCTAATCATGGCAGTAAGTGTGCCATTGTCTAGCCTGTAGTAGGTCTCTGTGTTTCCTCCATGGATATGCCCCTCCCAACCATCACTGACCCACCACCAAACCAGTCATGGATAAACAATGTTAAACAATGGTTACAGGCAGCATAACATTCTCCACTGCTTTTCCAGACCATTTTTACATCTGTCATCACAAGTGCTCAGTGTGAACCTGCTCTCATCTGTGAAAAGCACAGAGCGCCAGAGGCGGACCTGCCAGGACTTCTGGTGTTCAATGGCAAATGCCAATCAGCTACACGGTACCAGGCAGTGAGCACAGAGCCCACTAGAGGACGTCCGGCCCTCACACCACCCTCATGAAGTCTGTTTCTGATTGTTTCTCAGAGGGCATTTACACCAGTGGCCTGCTGGAGGTCATTTTGTAGGGCCTCTGGCAGTGCTCTACATCCTGTTCCTCCTTGCACACAAAGCAGCAGATACAGGTCCTGCTGATGGGTAAAGGACCATTCTACTTAACGCCCTGTCCAGCTCTCCTAGAGTAACTGCCTGTCTCCTGGGAGTCTCCTACATGCTCTTGAGACTGTGCTGGGAGACACAGCAAACCTTCTGGGAATGGTACATATTGATGCACCATCCTGGAGGAGTTGGACTGCCCGTGCAACCTTGTAGGGTCCAGGTATCACCTCATGCTACCAGTAGTGACACTGACCCTAGCCAAATGCAAAAACTAGGTGAAAAACAATCAGAAAAGATGAGTAGGGAAAAAAATGTCAGTGGCCTCCACCTGTAAAACCATTCCTGTTTTGGGGGTTTTCTAATGGTTGCCCATCTAGTACACCTGTTGTTAATTTTATTAAGACCAAAGCAGCTGAAATTAATTAACAACCCCCTCTGCTATGTAAATCACCAGATAAATACACCATAATATCAATTAACCTAAATCTACACTCTTATCCAAAAGTTTTGAGAATTACATAAATATTGGAAATTGGAAATATGTACAGTCGTGGCCAAAAGTTTTGAGAATTACATAAATATTGGAAATTGGAAAAGTTGCTGCTTAAGTTTTTATAATAGCAATTTGCATATACTCCAGAATGTTATGAAGAGTGATCAGATGAATTGCATAGTCCTTCTTTGTCATGAAAATTAACTTAATCCCAAAAAACCTTTGCATTTCATTGCTGTCATTAAAGGACCTGCTGAGATCATTTCAGTTATCATGTTAACTCAGGTGAGAATGTTGACGAGCACAAGGCTGGAGATCATTATGTCAGGCTGATTGGGTTAGAATGGCAGACTTGACATGTTAAAAGGAGGGTGATGCTAGAAATCATTGTTTTTCCATTGTTAACCATGGTGACCTGCAAAGAAACGCGTGCAGCCATCATTGTGTTGCATAAAAATGGCTTCACAGGCAAGGATATTGTGGCTACTAAGATTGCACCTAAATCAACAATTTATAGTTTCATCAAGAACTTCAAGGAAAGAGGTTCAATTTTTGTAAAGAAGGCTTCAGGGCGTCCAAGAAAGTCCAGCAAGTGCCAGGATCGTCTCCTAAAGAGGATTCAGCTCCGGGATCGGAGTGCCACCAGTGCAGAGCTTGCTCAGGAATGGCAGCAGGCAGGTGTGAGCGCATCTGCACGCACAGTGAGGCGAAGACTTTTGGAAGATGGCCTGGTGTCAAGAAGGGGAACCAAAGAAGCCACTTCTCTCCAAAAAAAACATCAGGGTTTGACAGATTGATCTTCTGCAGAAAGTATAGTGAATGGACTGCTGAGGACTGGGGCAAAGTCATATTCTCCGATGAAGCCCCTTTCCGATTGTTTGGGGCATCTGGAAAAAGGCTTGTCCGGAGAAGAAAAGGTGAGCGCTACCATCAGTCCTGTGTCATGCCAACAGTAAAGCATCCTGACACCATGTGTGTGTGGGGTTGCTTCTCATCCAAGGGAGTCACAATTCTGCCCAAAAACACAGCCATACACAGCCGATGAATAAAGAATGGTACCAAAAAACCCTCCAACAGCAACTTCTTCCAACAATCCAACAACAGTATGGTGAAGAAACAATGCATTTTCCAGCACGATGGAGCACCGTGCCATAAGGCAAAAGTGATAACTAAGTGGCTCGGGGACCAGAATGTTGAAATTTTGGGTCCATGGCCTGGAAACTCCCCAGATCTTAATCCCATTGAGAACTTGTGGTCTATCCTCAAGAGGCGGGTGGGACAAACAAAAACCCACTAATTCTGACAAACTCCAAGAAGTTATTATGAAAGAATGGGTTGCTATCAGTCAGGATTTGGCCAAGAAGTTGATTGAGAGCATAGCCAGTCCAATTGCAGAGGTCCTGAAAAAAGAAGGGCCAACACTACAAATACTGACTCTTTGCATAAATGTCATGTAATTGTCGATAAAAGCCTTTGAAACGTATGAAGTGCTTGTAATTATATTTCAGTACATCACAGAAACAACTGAAACAAAGATCTAAAAGCAGTTTAGCAGCAAAACTTTTTGAAAACTAATATTTAGGTAATTCTCAAAACTTTTGGCCACGACTGTATATGTGTGTGTGTGTGTAGATATATATATATATATATATATATATATATATATATATATATATATATATATATATATATATATATATATATATATATATATATATATACACACACACACACACAGGCGCATCTCAATAAATTAGAATGTCGTGGAAAAGTTCATTTATTTCAGTAATTCAACTCAAATTGTAAAAC
Organism: Cyprinus carpio; assembly: GCF_018340385.1. Taxonomy (NCBI): domain Eukaryota; kingdom Metazoa; phylum Chordata; class Actinopteri; order Cypriniformes; family Cyprinidae; genus Cyprinus; species Cyprinus carpio. The sequence continues at coordinate 26,013,127 of NC_056575.1, read as the reverse complement.
TTGTGTATTAAATAAATTTAATACACACAGACTGAAGTAAAGTCTTTGGTTCTTTTAATTGTGATGATTTTGGCTCACATTTAACAAAAACCCACCACGGTTTATTTTAATCGTACTGTAGTGGGCGTTAATGCTAGGGATGCATATATCGATCAATACTGATGCGAGTATCGTTGAATATTGATACTCAAACAAAATCACTGGTAAATAAAACACACCTAAGTATCAATATTTTTTGTTTATTTAATAAAAAAATGCACTGAATTTGACAATTAACCAATGTTAGCAAATAATTGTGTAGGATCTGAACACATGCAAATGTTGCAATACAGAACCAATCCGTCACAGAGAGCGTTCACTCACTTCTGAGAGTGCATTCCACACAGGGCTGCATTTCCCAAAAGTATCATAAGAAAGCATTAAAGCTTTTGGGAATGGCAGCCTGAACAATGCTTATCAAAGGACAGAAAAAAAATACATATATGTTTGTTTATGTATTTCACAATAAACAAATTGAACTTGTAGCCTACATAGTGTGTGCAATTACATTTATTGAAATTGAACGTTGAAAGATAATATTGATCATGTTCTATTCTGTAATGTTAATATATATTATACACTGTCAGAAAAAAAGGTTGCATTTTATGCATGCAGCAGCCTGTCACTTGCAGTCCCTTATGAACATGAACCATGGTTTTACTAAAGCGACCATAGTTCAACTGAAGTATTTGTAGATTCGAATGATGTAGGGTTGCAAAAAGGCTGAAATTTTCCAGTATATTTAAGAAACATTCCAGAAATTTTGGAAACTTTCAAGGATTTTTGGGAATATTCCAGGGATTTTTTTGAAAAAAGTTTCTCTGGAAACTTACCTTAAATTTTCCATTCCTTTGCAACCCTACCTAGAACATTTATTTTATTGCTTTTTGAATGTATAGATACAGCAGTGTATTTATGAGTTTGTGGGGGGTTTTATTTTGTAATTCAACATCAGACAGTCCTGAAACGACGCAGCTGACACTGTGGGAAGGTGTACTCTCAATCTGAGGTTGAATTGGTCTGTGAAATCTAGAACTTTTATTTTTATAGCTTTTTGAAAGTAGAGACGCATCAGCATATTTATGAGATTTGGGAGGCTCTTATTTTGTAATTCCACATCAGTCCTGAAATGACATAGCTGACACTGTGGGAAGGTGTACTCTCAATCTGATCTTTTATTTTTACAGCTTTTTGAATGTGGAGATACAGCAAATGTATATTCTTGCTTTTATTTTGTAATATGAGTATTGGAGGGCTTTTATTTTTTTATTCAACATCAGACAGTTACGGACTGTGTGTAGGGAAAAAAAAAAATCATGTTCGCTGGAAGACCACTGAATTCAGATCAGTTCTCTGATGGTTTTATCATAATAGGCAGTTTATGCGTGACCCTCGAAATAACGTGGCGGCTAGATTGACTGTGCTTTTCGACTTGGCGGGTGGCTTGACCTTCGAATCTTTTCCATTTGCAAGTAATATATTCACACCTGTCCATTTACAGATCCCCCTCTAATCATCATACATTTTACAGGTAACAAACCAAAGGATGAGGACAGTAGCTTTGCTGTGCCAGCCATGCTAAATACAGGAACATCCTTCATGATGTGCTAGAGAAGCTTGTAAGGCAAGTTGAGAAAAAAAAAAAATTGAACGTAACTTTCTTTCATTTTCACGGATTTTGGGATATTTGTCTATTTTTTGGTAATTGATAAAGTTATGTTTTATTTCCTGTATAGTAGGAATAATAAATGTTTCCAAAAATGTTATCTATTTTTAAAGCCCAGTGTCAGTGAATATGGTATGGTCAGGAATTCTGCTGTTTATAGGAAATCTGAAGGAACATCTCCCAGCTTTCTACTACAATGTTGCCCTGATGACTGAGGTAATTCACCTCTTAGGTGATGCACATGTGGTCAAACGTTTACATACACCTTGCAGAATAAACTGCTTCATCAGAGGAGAAATTGCAATTTTTTTATGATTCTACCTCTTTACCCTCTTACTGCTTAAAATATTAACATTTTGCAGATTCTGCAAGGTATATATAAACTTTGGACTGCAATTGTGTCTAATGCTTTCACTCAACTGAACCATTTATAATGACTGGATATGTTTTATAACAATTGTTCTTCGGGGGTGGGGGTACATTTCCGTTCACACAGACTGTGGGGAGATGGTGTGCAGCTTCATGACGTGTGAAGTTTAGTGCCGATGGAAAGCTTCTGAGACATTGACAGACAGCACTTCCCAGCAAGTTCATTTGGAATTCTTTTTTATTATTATTAATTAATTAATTAATTTATTTAGTCAACTTGCATTCACTAATGCTGGAGTAAGATTTTAGAAGAAAACTTTCGGTCCTGTTTAATGTTGGTGCTACAGTAGGTGGCCAACCAGAGTGTGCTTTCGACCGCCGCATCTGCAAAGTGCATTTGCAGCTTTTGACCGCTGAGTGGTGCTTTAACCACAGGTTATCAAACCAAGGCATCAAAGCACAATTTGGCAAATAGCCATCAGCTTTGCTGTGCCGATGTGTTACATCTGACGGCTGCAGTAGGGGAAAATGAAAGAAAAACACTGTAGTTAAAATATTTAATATTCACAGATGAAAGTTTAGTACTTACGAAGTTGTGTGCGTTTCTTAAAAACGAATTCAAAAAGGATAAATGTCAAGCCTATGTAGTTTAGAGTAAATATACACACAGGCTCACAGTATTACACAAAAATTTAGATTTGAAACATTCACCAGGTTTGCAGTATTATTTATATAATATGAATTATGTTATATTATCCTAAAGAAATGGTAGTTTACTTTTAATCTGTTAATTAAAATGGTAGCATATTTTAGTGAGCTAGGCTACATATGCAATCTATATGCAAAATGTCAATATTCTCATATATAAGGCCTATTTTTGTGACAAGTAAATTTTTAATTTATATATAAAAATCTTTTAATAAAACAGCATGCATTTTTGACATGCACATACTTTGTTAAAATAAAGGACAGGTAATGAATAACAAAGAACTACATGGGGAAAAGATATCTGTTTGTACACTGATTAAGAAATTGTTGCGTGTTTTATTAATTATTTAATTTTAGTAAAACATGAGGCACTGTATAATTTGGCTACCAATATTTAGGCCTAATTAAAACAAGAAACGAATAAAATAAACCTGGCCACGATTTAGCTAAATCATTGAAACTGAAAAGAATGTACGGATAAAAAAAAAATCCTCGCATTTACACTCAAGTTCTCTCATTATAATCAACAAAGTGCACACAATGTAAAAAAGCTTAATTAATTGACAACTTCAGTGATTTTAAAGGGAGCCGCGTTTATTTTATACAGTTTAGGTAAAACAAACAACAACAAAAAAAAACTGCAGTCGCATTTAAATGGAGGAGTGAATACTATTCCTTAATAAAGTACAAGATTTGCGCAGCACGCATGATGCTGAGTGCGATGCGCAACATTTATTCTTATTTGTCTACATATTTTATCTTCATTACAAATCTTGTTTGGTTTTATTTTGTATAATTGCATGTAAAGAAAAAAATTAACTGTAATGCACATGCAAAATGTGAAACTGCAATCTTATTCGCAGTCTATAGCATTTTATAAGTATTTGTACTATAATAGTTAACTTAACCTGCTTTGTATCTTCATTATTTAATGCAAAAGAGATTTATTAAAAGAAGTTCATGAGGCAAATTATAGGCATGCATCCGTTTAATCTTGATCAAGAACAACTAATAATCAATCATTTGGAGCAACATCGGTGTTAGATCACTTAAACGTCAAATTGCCTTCAATTTACAGGTTATAACTGCATCTATTTCGGTTGTAGACTTGTGAACCTAAAAGAAATGTGCTCTACTATTCATATTCAAGTGTTTGTGCGGAAAATTATTAATGCACTTTTCTTTACAGGGAGGCACCCTCTTGATCGCTAGAATTTTTTCCTGATAATGAAATAACTTAAAATTGGGGTGCCTCAAGTACATGAAAAATATATCAACAGAAAGCTTGAAATGTTTACTTTCAAACAAACCAATTTAAAACGAAAGCAAATACTCCGTGATTATGTAATCTGTGAAGGTTGTATTTCTCTCTAAAGTTGCGTCCATGTGGAGAGAGTCAGCACCGTGAATGTCATCTTGCAGGTGACAAGAAAACATCAGTTTATTAATAAATAATTAAAATGTCTCCTTTTTCACAATTATTAGGCTACTTCTGCCTGTGCTTTACAAACTTAATGCACGTGCTTGAGCGCGGAATATATTAAGGCTCATTGTTGATTAGGCTGTGTTAATTTAATATAAACGTGCAATTAATTGAATAATGACCTAAATAAACGACTACTAGAAACTAAAAAACTCTTACGTGGGGGGCAGCCCTATTAAATTCCCTCTAGACATCTTTGTTAAAGTTTTTAAAGCATTTTATACACGTTTGCACAAATACTGCTTTTAGAACGGTCCGTAACGGAGAGATGACACATCCTTAACATTGATTTTTGAAAATTTAAAATAAAATTGATAGGCCCATTTTTATTTTTTGTGAATTGTCAACCCTTTTCCATTCTGCAGATATTGTTGCTTCTGGTTTGTGCATTATAAATCACAGAAAGTCTACAAAATATGTTGTCTCCCAAAAACTCGGGTCTTATTTGTCAGACACTTTGCCTAAACCTGCTCTGCAAGTTTGAAACGCTCATCAGATATTCTCCATATGAAAGAGCAAGAGATTCACACCTTTTTTAAAACCCCCACAAGCTATAAAGAACTACCCCCAAACCTCAACCTCTTCCAGCTGGACTAAATCCAGTCACACTGTTGCTTAGTGTAAAAAGGACATGGCTCTATCTAAAAGAAAACAAAGTGGTGTAACATAAACCAGCAAACTGCAGAATACACACATCTGTATTAATCATATTATATATTATTTTATTATTATCAAAAAAAAAAAAAAAAAAAACACCACAATCCAGAATTTCTGAAATCACTGACTACCTTCTACCACTGGACTATGGATTGATTAACTTGACAAACCAAACTTCCCTTTTCCATTGTGTGCAAGACAGATGTGCTCTTCATTCATCTCACTTCGCTATAATAAAAGCGTGTATTAACTTCCACTCTCTGCACAAACGCTTAGATATACCTCTAACAGTACACTTTTAAATGTTTAGACTAACACTGTAAAATGCTTTAAGCATTCTATATGTACAGATTTTATTTTAAGCAAGTCGTGATGATTTGCGAAGGCTAAATTGGTCAAACGTGATCAACTCAGAATTTTAAAAAGAAAGTTCCAAACATTTTTCTAAATTAATGAATAATGAAACAATAAAAAAAATAACTTTTCAATTAAAAACAAAACTGAACAATTTTAATGGCGAGAGAAAAAAAGAGACACGGGCTCCAGTCGGACTCGGGCCGAGGATACCGGTAATCTGTTGGCCAAAGGCTGCTATAGGGCTTAGGTTTGAGGCCCGTGCAGGGCTCTGCCTGATTTCTGTGTTTGGAAACGAATGTTGTGAGTCAGGGGTTGTTTTCTAATTAAATGACAAATCTTAAGTTGTATTGTGTTGTCTAATTCATTTATTATTATTATTTTTATTATTTGTTTACATTTTATGGATTCCCCCAATCTCCCACACAGCCAAATTCTGTAATAATACAAAACCGTATTATTTATTTATTTATTTTAAATGGATTAATTATTATTTTAACATTTTTATTAATACAAAGGACCGATAAAAAGTGATACATTTCTTAATTCGTGGACATAATTTTCGGCATGTCATGGGCTCTGTATATGGGAATAAAATGTGTTAAAAAAAGGCCAGATAACGAATAAATATGTGTGACCTCCTGAAATAAATAAGCAAATTATTAAATGTAAGTTTCAAGCCTTTCATAATTTGTGATATTAATGTGACTATAATGCCAAAATATGTGTTAGAACTAGGCCTAGCCTATAACACGCAACAATAAGTCACTCAAAAATATCACTCAAAAGTTAAACTAATTGCAATTAATGTAAATTTAAACTAATATATTTGAAATTCAGTACAAATAATATGCATTTATGTGGTCGAAAACATTACATTTAATTCACACTTAAGTGTATTGTTAACTGACATTAAAGTATATTTTAGTAGTACACTTTAACCATATTTTAAAGACACTAAAAGCAATTATGAACATATAATTGTACATATAAAGATGTACTAAAAAGTCCCACTTAAGTGGTTTTAAAAATCACTCAAAAGTTTATTGCATTTAATATAACTTTAAAATGTGATACATTAGAAATTAATTACAAATACAATGTACTTAAGCGGCAAAAATAACATTAAATTTGCACTTGTGTGTTCTTTTAAAGTATATTATTTCTGCAATAAGTACACTTTATAAAAGTATACTTAAGTGCACTTCTTTTTCACAAGGGCAACTAGACAACAGTTGTGTGAACTTTTTTTAAATTGAATATGTGGAAGAAAGTGTTTAATGTTCTGTTGGGATTTAAAGGGTTTCTGTTGTCTTAGTTTGGTGGGCTCCCATTGTGCTGAAGAGCCTGTGTTTAGGGCGACGATGGACCAAAATCATTGATGTTATAATGAATATTTCTTTATTTAAAATCAGTAACTGTGTAGTTGCTAATGCAGTGATGTATATCATACGTCATTATGTGTCAGGAAGGTTGCACTCCAGACTGATGTGAATGTGCTCAGGAACGTTTGCAGAGGCTCTGGATTACAGTAATGTTGTAAATAATGTTCAGTTTCTTGCACAGAACAATCACTTCACATCATAAGACGTCAATGTATTGTCAGTAGGCATGCATATCAATTTTTTTTCTCTCTCTCTCTCTTTCTCAAGTGACGGTTATGATCACACCCCCTCTATGTTTAATCCTCTAAGGTATTTTGTTGTTTTTAGCACAGTATGCCTTTATGTTACTTTCACAATTGTGAAGGCCTCACCTTGCTCTCAAATCACAAGCAAATCAAAGCAATCAAAGTAAATATCAATAATGTAATTATTTGTCACTTTCTATTTTGCAATAGACCTCCAAAAGGCAAACTCTGCATGTGGTTCTGCACTGATAAAAATTATTCAGTGGTGAAGTAAATAATATGGAAAAACAAAAGTAATTTCTATATTAAATAATTTAATTCAGGCAAGAGAGCAACTTCTATATCAGTACTCAATTCAAACTTGTAGAAATAAAAGTTTGAACTTTTAAGTATATTTTACTTGGAACTGTTTGTTATGTTTTACTGGTGTTCCCATCATGCACTGGGGCTATGAATAATCAATAAGCTTGAATTTTTCACTGTTTTTGAGTTGTATTTACACTGTAACTGGAAAAATTTAGTGTTTACTATTGTCCTCTTTTCATTATCGACATACTATTTTCCTGTTTAATAGGCCTACTGTAAAGCTGCTTTGGCACGATCTGTACTGTATAAAGAGTTATATAAATAAAGGTGACTTTACTGTTTTATGGTTGCTTTTGTTGTTAGATTTAGAATCTTGCTATTTTGTGACATCTCAGGTTCATTCTTTACTCAAAATGACCTGTTCATTCTCAAACACTATCCACTGATTGTTACTGTGTATATTGTACTGACGTCTCTGTGTTCATTTGATTATTAACTATATTGTGTAGACATATCTTAGAAAGTGTAACAGGCTGTCTACTGCTTTGTTTATTTAGATGTTTCTAAGTGAACCATAAGCTTTAATATCATGGTTTTTTTTTTCAGTGCTACATTGTTAAAGTAAAGTTTACAAATTATGATTAAGTAGAATATACTTGAGTATTGCAGAGTAAACTTCAAATAATTAAGTAGAAATTACTTAGCAAACTCTAACTGGCCAAGTTAAATTAAGTACATTTTACTTAACATCATGGAGTGATCCTCAGTGACACTAAAGGCGGGCGTACACGGTGCGAATTCGGATGGTCGGAAGATCGTATGTCCACGCACACGTCACGAATGAGTTTATCTAAAAATCGTACGGACGAGGTGGTATACAACACGATTTTATGACCTGCCAATTTCCGAAGCAATCGCACGAAGTTGACAGGTGCGTTCAACTTGAAGCAGCGCTGCACAGAATGATCACCGTATGACATCAAAGTACCGCGAGAGCGATAAGAGAGCACACAGATCCAATGCATTCGAATCGCTCTCGCGGTACTTTGATGTCATACAGTGATCATTCTGTGCAGCGCTGCTTCAAGTCGAACGCACCTAATATAACTGCTCTCCCGCTCTCATAACTGCATATTAAATATTGATACGAGCCGTGACTGTTTCCTACACATACAGGTTCTTTTTCAGCAACAGGAAACCAGGACGTCTGGTCACCTTAGTGTGTGTGTGTGTGTGTGTGTGTGTGTTCTTGTATATGGTTTATGGGGACACAAATGCCTATAATGACATGGGTATTACAACGTAAACATGGTTTATGAGGACACCTCCTATGCCCTCGTAAACCAAATGGCTTAAAAAAAAAAAAAAAAAAACGGTGTTTTTTAAAAACGGTGAAATTTTAAACATGCATTTTCTGTGATGGATAGAGGTAGTGTATGGGGATAGAATATACAGTTTGTACAGTATAGAAAACGTTACGTCTAAACTACATATTCGTGTGTGTGTGTGTGTGTGTGTGTGAGAGAGTGAGTGAATGAGTGAGAGTGAGTAAGTGAGTGAGAGAGTGAGTGAAATAAAAAGACATTGGAATACATTGCTAGAAACATCATACAGCACTCGCTGTTCCTGTCAGACTTCAGATTCCACCGAGTTTATCCTCTTAGTCAATAGTCCACATTCGCTGTGGCGCTGCCGTCTTCGTCTTTCTTCTTCTGTGGTTTTCCTAGTTCGTGATTGGTCAACTTCAGATAAATCAACAAATCGGCTCGTTCAACAGCACAAATGGCACGAATTCAAACCGATAGCTCACAAACTTTTTAGACATGTTTAAAAATGATCGGGAGGTCGGGAAGTGCTCGTAAGGCACTCTGCTCGGCTCGTAATTCCTTGCATATGATATGAGCCGCGACCATACGAGCACACACGATTTCCACACGATGGAAAAAAATCGCATGCGAACTAGTAAGACATAAAAAACCCCACCACACACAACCGCCTTAATACTGGTGACGTCTGTAAGGACCACCCATTAGCCCATAGACACAACGAAAAAAAAAAAGATAAATGATTTGGTTCCAGAGTCAAAATAAACTACTACTACTACTATTACCACCTCAACTAAAATAAACAAAAATCTATATTTAAATCTTAAACATAACCAATAATTCTGAATTACAAAATGATAATTACCTTTTTGAAAAATATTGTTAGCTGCTGCTAGCTTGAGGTACTTTTTAAATATAAACTCCAAATATTTTTATGCAACCATCTAGTTAGATTACATTTGATGGAAAAACAAAGGATGTGATGTTCAGAATCAGAACAGAGTAAATATAGTAATTATGATAGTGTATATTTTATTGTTTTACAGACTAGGTTTGGAAGAAAAAAAAAGTTATTCTGAAAATATAATTATTCTTTCCTTATTACATGTACTCCCTAACTACATTCTCATATTATACCATGAATCTGTTTTCTCCAAGGTACGTTTCCAGTGTAAGCTTTACAGTGAAAACTTTTACATCACTCTTGTCTAGTAGTCCATAGCAACAAAAAAAACATATCTTAACTCCATCTAGTAGTTATTTTGGCAAAAACAGTAGGGGTGTTTTCCCCCACTCTAGAAATCTTGAAATAAAAAGGTATTTTTTATTACACTGTATAGAAAATTGGACAGATGGTGGAAGTTAAAAGGGGTTTCGGTCTTCAGGAAGTGGCAGTCTCAGAGAAAATGGAGCTGGATCAGATCCTGCTGTAGTTTCAGAAGCACTGGCGGTCTCAGATACAGTGGGAAAAAAAGAAGGCATAAATTATAATCTAATCAATCTAGTTCATTTTTATCCATATAATGGTTACTGCAATTAAAAATGGTTTGTTACACATTGTTTGGAATATAAGTAATACTTTTCTCTCATGTATAGATTTCTTTTCAATTATTATATATAACAATTATAATAAAGTTTTCTAGTGTGTTTATGTGTGTTTATATAATATATAATATATAATATGAAATAAAATGTACATGGTTAGTAACTGTGGAAATGCATCATCATTCGTGATTTAAGACAGCAGTGTGAACGGGACTTTTATTTTGCGTTTGTGCTGTGACGTCATAAAGCTGCGCCGCGCTCCTGCATATATTTTGATTCAACTGAAGTCAGGTTTGTGGTTTTACGCATTTAAAGATTTTAAACCAATGCAAACTGTAATATTAATCTAATGGTTTTTACAAGCTTTGTAAAATAAATAGATCATTATTAAATGTAACGTTTAATGTTTTATTTAACGTTATTTTTGTGAGTAAAGCGCACCTGCACACGAGAATCAGAAAAGACGCGTCTCCTTTTGCTCCTTTAATGCAAAGTGAAAACGGATTCAGGTACTGGAAAGTGATGAGAGAAACTGAGTTTTTAGAAACAAGTCATTCTTAAATGATTTACTGTTTTGAATCGCTGCTCGATTCACCTGCTGCTCGAAACAACAAACCAAAACATGAGACTTTTACAAACAACTGCAAACGTTTTCATGACCGTTCAATCTGATTAAATAAGATTTACAAATAATTGAATTCAAAACAGTAAAACATAAACCTAAATATTAACTATATCTATGATAAGGCAAATTTTTTTTTTAATCAAGTGATTTAAGGCAAATAGCAGTTACTGAACTTGGGAGCTGATTGAGAAGCACCCAGAGATTTCGTTTTCATTAATTTTTCTCTTTTTTTTTTTATTAATTATTCTCATCTTAAACACACAGATAAACTAAACTGAGATCCATGTGACACACTATTATAAAGATGGCGTTTATTAAAGAGGAGAGTGAAGACGTAAAGATTGAAGAAACATTCAGAGTCAAACTTGAAGATACTGAGATACAGACAGGTTGGTTTTTATTCTCAAATCTGAACTCATTTGATCCTCATTAAAATGTCCTGTACATATATTTTTATAGAATGTCATCTGTGTCCTGTTTAAAGAGGTTTTATTTGGCGCCCATGGACTGACATTGAGATCACATGACCAGACAAACACTAAAGGTGCGTTCATGCCATAATATCGGAATTCCAGTAATTACGAGATTCCAACTTGTAAAAAGCATTCACGTCCTCGTAAAACTCGTAATTACAACTTGTGAACCAGGAGTTTTCTGAGAGCTGCAACTTGTACCACCTGACCACCGCAGGTTCTTTTTTTAGGTTTTTAGGTTCTTTCTAAAATAGAATTGTGTCACTGAGTGGTTAGCACAAAAACTACGTGGAAAAGATTTTTATTGCATCGCGTGACATCTGGTTGGCACCGCCCCACCCCAAAAAATATTCATGTTCAATCAGTGAAAGCAGTTTAACCTTCTGTTTATTCAGCTGCAGCCATAAGGATTTCCTGGAATGACGTGCATTTTCTTTCTTCTGCGGAGCAGATTTGGAGTTTTAGCATTAGAGCGCCCTCTGGCCTTCGGATGGAGCAGTATTTACTACTGACCAAGAACCCTGCTTCACTGACAAGTGAAGCACATGTAAAAAAAAAAAATCACAGCCTTTGCCCAATCGCGATTGCAGTTTAATTTTGATGAATTGTGCAGCCCAAGTAGGGTGACCACCTTATAATAAGCCCAAGGGGGGACAAGGGGTATGTTTCTGAGGGACAGTGTGGGACACTGCCTGGCAGGGCGGTGCCCCCACCCCACGGGCAGACTCACTGATAGTGGTTTACCCATTTCTAGCACATACCACTTTACATTGTATATTAACATGCCCTATTCCCTAAACATGTGTAATTGCTGATGTATGCTCATGATAGGGCCAACCAATGTGTATTTTTTTCTAAATAAAGATCATAATATTTTGAACATTCAATGAATTGACAGATGCACTTCCACTTACGATTTACTTTAGCTATTTAATTTTATTTATTTTTCATTACGAATTTATTCACTTTAATAAATTATAATAAAAAATTCAGGATAACAGAATTGTAGTTGCTCAACACCACAGGAACAGTTAACAAAAAAAAAGTCTTAACTCACAACTCCGAGAGGTTCACGGAACGAGAAGGGGGATAAGAATGGTGAATTATTTGCAATGTTAGTAAGGCAGGTGCAGGAAAAAAAAAAAACTTAATTCAGTGTTCTAGGGACACCTTAGGACAGAGGAGTGCAAACCCATCACCATCACAAGGTGCACCATACAAAAAGGTGCCAAGATAAAATCCTATGCAAACACATGACATATTTTGACCTAAAAGGCTACTGTTTCCTAAAAGTGACACATTTGCACCTCTGTAGAACTTTATCTTAGACAAATGGGGTCTTACATAACTAGGTTTCTTACCTTCAGGTTTCTACTTGAACTTAATTTCTTGTGAGATGCGTACAGCATTGAGGAAACATGCTTCTCTTTTTTCTACGTAGTGTCTGTGTCGTTTGACATCGTATTCCCCTCCATGTCCGATTGAGAAGGACGTTTTTGCTAAGGTCACATAAAAAGCCCTCTCGGTATCCCCTTCAACACCTTAGTCAGCCACAAATATTCATTTTCCCGAGTCTTTCTTGTACCCACACCTTCTGTTTTTTCAGCTGCAGCCATGGGGGTTTCCTGGAATGACTCAGTCTCTTTCTCCATTTTTTCGAATTTGGAAGCGTGCATCTAAAAGTTCCTTCCCCAGTGTGTCCTGGTATGCACGTGGATGTGCAGTATTTCATTGACAACAACGAAAAAGTTGACAACAACCTAGTCAAGCACATGTCAAAAATAGGGGTGGGTGTGTGCAACGGTAGCCTTTGCTGAACTGTCCAGTAATTTTTCGTTTAATTGCCTGGGGCCCGAGTCTATAGAGCGACCAACTTTTTTTTTTGAGCAAGCATTAGATGCGTGCACACGGTCTCCCATTTGCGGGACGCAGTGAATTGGGCTTCAAACGCTGTGCGCGCACAACAAAAGCTAAAAAGAGACGGGTGGTCACCCTAAGCCCAAGTCTAAAGAGAATGTGAACAGTTAGGAAAGAAATCAGATCTTGCAAAGTATTCATACCCCTTCATTTTTTCCACATTTTATTATGTTGCTGCCTTATGATAAACTTCTTTAAATTATTTTTTTCTACACAATACACCATTCTGACAAAGCAAAAACAGAATTGCCACAACTTAGTCAAATTTTTTAAAAATAAAAAAACTGAAATGAGTTCATTGCATAAGTATTCATACCCTTAACTAAATATTTAGCTGAAGCACCTTTACAGTCTCAAGTCATTTTTGTTTGATGTGACAAGCTTTGCTCATCAGCATTTGGCACTTATCTGCCATTCTTCACCTCGCCTCTTCACCTCTCAAGCTTTGTCAGGTTGGATGGGGGCAGGTGCACATTTTCAGGTTTCTCCAGAAATATTTGATTGGGTTCAAGCTCCGGATCTGGCTGGGCTACTCAAGGACATTCACAGAGTTGTCTATAAGCCACTCTTGCTTATAGACAACTTGGGTATGAATACTTATGCAATGGAATGATGTGTTTTTTATTTTTATACATTTGCAAAGATGTTAAAAGCCTGTTTTTTTTTGCTTACAATTAGGTGTATAAGTGTAATTGTTATGATTTTTTTTTTTTTTTATTTATTAAATATAACTTATTATCTAAAAAATGAAGGGGTTTGAATACTTACAAAATGTGAAAAAAATATAAAAGCAACACAAATACATTAACAAACCAACGAACATTAATTCATGTGAAGACTATGCAGTGTTTTAGTTTTATATTTGATTTTCTGTATTGTTTTTTACTTGAATGCTACTGTTAAATATAATGTAAACCTGTCTGAAAGTTAACACACTTTGTATCTTTGTTCTTTTTAGATTTGTGACATTAGCTTTTTATGTAATTCTAAAAACACTGACTGGTCACCTTCAGAAGTTGTGAAACACACACATTTGGTTTATAATCATTTTTAGTTTTTAAATATAATTAAAATTGATTTCACACACTTTTCTGGATGCATGGGAACCCTAGCCAATACCTGCTAGATTTGAACGCCAGTTGCCAAAGATAATACCTTCTAAAATTTTCCAAATCTGCTATATAACTCAAGTACCCGAAAATCGCTGTGTTCCTGGATGGTATTTTTATAATATAAATACATGTCACTATAAACAACAAAGTATGGTCATTTCCAGAAATTTTTTTTTCATAATTATGATTGCCAATTTACCATATATATATTATTTTAGATGCACAATAGTCATACATGACACAAAGAACAATAAATGCATAAAGCTTGTTTATTTTGGAAAGAATAAAAAGGATTAAAGATACAAACAGTGCCTAAGGCACTTCTTTATTTTGCTGCTGCTGTTGTTTGTTTCATTAATATTAACCACCACTACCACCTTTCATTTTCAATGCGGAAGTAAGCCCGCTTTCTGTGAATGTGCAAAGACTTCCTGGGTCATTAGCTGCTCTAGGGAAATAATGAGAAGAGTTGTAGATAAGCCACTCTTGGCTTATAGACAACTAAGAATACTGTTGCAAAGTGGCAATAACTAAAACTGTTTGCACTACAACCATAGGGTTCTAATTAAGATAAGACATTAAATGGTATGATAATATGGTAAGACACAAGCCAGTTTGCAATTCAATCAAGCAGCAAAACCACAGCTGTTTTTGTACAGCTAAATACACTTTTTTTAAGACATATAACTGATTACATGAATTACTCGCCAAGAAACGGACTTTTGGAAAGTGACAAAACAGAAATCCAGAGTCAGTCGCCTGACTCAATCGAGTTATCTTTCATGTTACAGCTACTACGCATTATTAAACCCTTTTTTTACAATCCACCATGTCATAATTTTTATTTTGTCTTCATCCAGGGGGTATCGTTTCTTAACCAATCTAATGTATTAACTTTAAAAGGTAGGCTACTGCCCACTGAAAACTGTGCAGATATAGCCTATATCAACAACACAGTCGTGAACAAATTAAACCAGTGTGAACAAACACACTAGCCAAAGATGCCGTTTCATTGCAATAATATCAGAGGCGTCTGATAAAGACCCGCAAGCAATTGATTTTGTTGGTCATTCGAACGGAGTTCAAATCCAACTTTTGCCACAACTTGTTTTTCTCTTTTTTTCCATTTCACATATCAGATTGCAGAACGGCCATTTATTTTCTATAAAATGAAGGAAATATTTGAAAAGTGGAAATAAACACAGTCATTAATAATAAAGAATTTTTATGGGGTAAGGGTCATGGGCAGGGCAACCATTGTTACATGGTGGGCACAGAGACCCACCCACTTTTAAGACAATGATATTGGAACCCACTCACTTTTTTACCATCTGGCAATTCAGTGCATATGTTTGTGCACTTTTCAGAGAGAATGTCAGTCAAATCTAGTCCCACTTAGGAATGCCCTATAAATTAAAGACTTTCTCATTCCGCAATTTAGCTACAGCCTTGACTTTCGTGCTGGCTGCTTCGTTCAGATAATACATTACCACTGGTTCATCAGAAGTCATATACACTGAACAAAATTCTAAACGCAAAACTTTTATTTTTGCCCCCATTTTTCATGAGCTGAACTCAAAGATCTAGACGACATTTTCTTGTACACAAAAGGCCTATTCTCCTCAAATGGTGCACCATTTAGAGTGGCTTTTATTGTGGCCTCAGACTAAGGCACCACCTGGTTGCAATACATCATTGCTGTCTAATCAGGCATCTTGATATGACACCTGTGAGGTGGATGGATTAATCTCTGAAAAGGAGAAGTGGCTCACTAACACAGATTTAGACAGAATTTGTGAACAATATTTGAGAGAAATTGGGCCTTTTGGTGTGAAAAAGTCATAGATAAGCCTAAGTCAAGTGTGAACAACACAACATTTTCCCAAAGATGTTCAGCTCATCAATAATGGGGGCAAAAACAAAAGTGTTTATAATTTTGTGTGTAAAGTACTCCATTTCTTGTTTTCATTACTCATTCCTGCTGCACTCCCCGCGTTACACAGCAGGATAAACAAAGCATCTTAGCATCTCTGCTGCTCAAGTGGGTCTGGCATTGGTTTTCTCAGATAGTCACTAAAACAATTGCTATTTGGAAGTAATGTTCATCATTTAGTCACCCATTGCTTTTAAGCGGCGGGCACAAGTCTTTGTTGCATGCATGGAATTACACACCCACTTAAGACTTATGCTATTGTTCAACACCAAACGGGAATATCTGCGGTTCTGGCGCGATGTGATTTCAATTTAAAGTCAATGTAAAGACGCGTTTCACCGCGCGTCTGAGGTCTGCCCGGCGCAAATGAACTGTTTCCGCGTCGCGCGGTAGACAGCGACTTTGGCGCTGCCAGTTCACGCCATTGAGTGTCCTTCGCGAATGGTGCTTTTAATACAATCTGAACAAAATTCTAAACGCAACACTTTTGCTTTTGCCCTCATTTTTCATGAGCTGAACTCAAAGATCTAAGACATTTTCTATGTACACAAAAGGCCTATTTCTCTCAAATTGCACATTTTAGAGTGGCCTTTTATTGTGGCCAGACTAAGGCACACCTGTGCAATAATCATGCTGTCTAATCAGCATCTTGATATGCCACACCTGTGAGGTGGATGGATTATCTCTGCAATGGAGAAGTGCTCACTAACCCAAATTTAGACATGATTTGTGAACAATATTTGAGAGAAATGGGCCTTTTGTGTACATAGAAAAAGTCTTAGATCTTTGAGTTCAGCTCATGAAAAATGTGGGGCAAAAACAAACAGTGTTATAATTTTGTTCAGTGTAAAGTAAACTCACATTTCGTGTTTTTCATACTCATGCCTGCTGCACTCCGCGACACACAGCAGGATAAACAAAGCATCTTAGCAATCTCTGCTGCTCAAGTGGGTCTGGCTGTGTGCTCAGATAGTCACTAAACAATCTGCTATTTAAGTAATGTTCATCATTTGTTCACCCATTGCTTTTAAAGGCGTCACATAGTCTTTGTTTGCAGCATTGAATTACAGTTACACTTATGCTGTGTTCACACCAAACGGGAATAGAGCGTCTGGCGCGAATGATTTCAATGTTAAGTCAATGTAAAGACGCGTTTACCGCGCGTCTGGAGGTCTCGCGGCGCAAATGAGGTGTTTAGCGTTTAGCGCGGTAGACGCGAATTTGCGCGCCAAGTTCACGCGCAGAATTGAGTGTCTGGCGCGATATGGTGCTTTTGTGCATTTATGTGTTTGACGCGGCGAATTCGCGTCTGCCGCCGAGTTGAAAAAATTTGAACCGTTTGCCGTCAATTCGCGCCCGCGTTAACCAATCAGGAGCCTGCTCAGGAGTCACTCATTCAACATGGAGAAACGACTGATGTTGTCAGTGAGCAGTCACCTGGAGCTATATGATGAAAGTTCACATTTCTATAGAGACAGGAATAAAAAGGACCTATATATAATATATTATATATAATATATATATATGGTCCATATATATATATCATAAAACATATTAATAGATTAATTGAATAAAGGCCAAAGATAAGATTTACCCCAAATGAATTATATTTTATCTTGAACCACTGAAGAGACATCAGAGCCAGCGGCAAATGTCAGAAGGTCTAGCTGAGAGCTCGTATGGAGCTCTTCTCCGAAAATCGGCTAAACACATTTTTAAATAGACGCTGTCTTTATAAATAAACCGCATATTTGAGTTTAAAAACAACTACATTCTCGCCTGAAACACTTTTAAAACTACATTTCATGACACGACAATCTTTTGAAAATTATCCGAATAAAAATGGTTGGTTGAAAATGCCTGCGTGAACTCAGCTGGCAGATGCCAGCCCCATGACGCGAATTCGCATTCTGTTGTGAAGTTAATTTCACACCGCGAATGATCTCAAAATGTTCAAGCGGCAAACTAGGCGCGGTTAGACGCGAATTTGACGCTCTATTCACGTTTGGTGTTGAACACCGCATTATACTATGTTGTTATTACGCAAACAGTTATCTGATGTTTTTGCTAGGCTAGATACGGTACATCCTTTATTTTAATTTTTTTTTTTTCTAAACACCAAACAACATACTAGATTTTTCTTTCTTTGTTAATTTTTGGGAAACCTTGCCAGGTATGTGGTAAACGTTTTAGGCTGTAAAAGCAATTGACCTATAGGTAAGCACTGCCCCCCTTAGTTACTGTTGCGAACTCAGACAAACAAATGGAATTGCTAACTGTTTTACAATGACAGCTGTCAGTGTGAAAACCTTGTCCCTATATCTTTTTGATACATTTTGGACACAGAAGGACCACCATCAAGTGGGACTTAATATACCATGGAGGGATATATAAAAGATTTTAAAATAAATATGGGGGTATTAATTTGGAAAAAAGCGAGGGTTTACAGATCACAATGCAGCGGGAGAAGCCTAATGTATGTCATCACGATCGCATCAACGACATCGGTTCAGAAACCAACATAAATTAATTTTACAGTAAAGTTTAATGAGAGATCTCATTTAGTGTTTTTGCCCTCACTGTACAAGCCACGGAAAAGGTCCGCTGTAATTTAGCAAGGGTTTTTTTCCCCAAATCTCCACTAAATGTTTTATGCTCTGCCTTATCAGACTTTGACCAATTCAGTTAGATGAAAATGTAGACTATTTATTTTTTATAGAGTATGCATTACTCTATTCAAATTCAGGGCAAAACATCAAGTTCAAACTTTCAACTTTTGAACGGAGTGAAAATCAAAAGTCAGATCAGCTCATTTTTTTGTCGCTCATTCACTACCCACCTAATCTGAGGCCCCCATTTTGATCGGATTCTGATCAGATTTGAAGGAGTAGCTAGAAAAAATGTATTGAAACACTGGTTGACTACTGTAATTGGACAAAGTCTATATAAAATGTAAAAACTATAGACTAAAAGTGAAAAGTTATCAAAAAAAAAATTTAATTTGCATGAACTGGGTGACATTATAAAGTTAGGATTTATATTACTTCATTTAGGACCACACCAGTCAGGTATTAGATTTGATCATTTTGAAAAGTTATAGTTCATAAGAAGCTTTCCATAAACCCCATCTAGAGGAATAAGAAGAAAAAGAAAGCCAACAGATACAAAAGGGATTACAACACAGTCTGTCCTTGGCCCCTAATAAACACAAAATAGTAATGAAGTTTAATATGCAATATAATATCAATATAATCAGACTACATTTCATTTGATAATGGGTAGGGGACACTGGCCCCAAAAACTTTGAGAATAACAATGTTTTGATGTCTGTCGTTTTGTGCCATTAAACTGGGGCTAACTTGTATTTGTCTCTTTTCACCTCAGACCTGGTGGCCTTGAAAGAGGAGAGTCCAGAACTGAATAATGTGAAAGAAGAGAAGCATCTGTATGAGAAACATCATAATTTTATAACTGCAAACCAATATTTTAGTTGGTGTTCAGGACTAAAAGGTCTTTCCTCACGAAAAAGAGCTCAACGACTAGGTTAGATGTATTTCAACTGCCAAACAGTGTGGAAAGAGTTTCACTAAAAAGGAAACCTTGATGGCCACATGAGGGGTGCACTGGAGAGAAACCTCACATATGCCCTCCAATGCGAGAAGAGTTTTACATCAAAGAGAACTTAATGTCCACATGAGATCACACTGGGAGGCAACCTTCATCCTGTCCTCTGTTGTGGCCGCGTTATCCCCGTTACCGGACCCTGCCGTCCCTCCCCTGAGGCAGTTCCCACTAGAACACGCAGTCAGTGTCTACAGTGTGACTTAGTTTACCCTCCCCCCACAAACTTAACCCCTCATTGCCCACTCATCTGTGCCCCGAAATCCGTGTGATGTGCGGTGTGCACCCCCCTAGACAATTTCAAAAAAATCATTTTGTATCCCTATTGCATGAGGAGTTCCTTGTGATCAGTGCTAAACCAAACGCTTCCCTGGACTATGCCGGGGTGCGACCGAGTTTTGTGAACTGTTCGTCCACCAGAATCACGTTTCACTGGCTAAGACTTTTAACAATGGGAACCGAAACGTGGTGAGAATACGTTTTTACTGCTCCACGCACTCAATAGGCCCCCACCCGGCTGAGCGCTAAAACATTTAATTTCTTAGCCGATAGACAAACGCAGGTAATTTTTTTTTTTGGCCCTTCCCACAGCTCAGCTCACTACGCGTTCTCAATAAATTAAGTGTGGACAAAGTAATGTTCCAGTAATTCAACTCAAGTGTCCTCCCAACCCACACATCTCGGTATAAATAAAGAAAACCATGCCCCACGCAGGATGAAGTAGTTGAGTCTGTGGTTCTTTTAATTGTTGTGTTTTGGTTCACACTTTAAACAACAACCCACCACATCTCAACAAATTAGAATATGGTGACATTGCCAATCGTAATCAATCACCCCTGCAAGGTTTCTGAGCCTTCAAAATGGTCTCTCAGTTTTGGTTCACTGACACACATAATGGGGAAAGATGCTGATCTGACAGTTGTCCAGAAGGACAATCATGACACCCTTCACAAGGAGGAAGCACCAACATGGCATTGCCAAAGAAGGCTGGCTGTTCAAAGAGTGCTGTACCAAGATGTTAACAGAAAGTGAGGGAAGGAAAAGTGTAGCAGAAGAAAGAGCACCTCAACCGAGAGAAACCGCCAGCCTTTGCGATTGTCAAGCCAAAATCGATTCAAGAATTTGCGTGAAACTTCAACCGAAGGTTATTGGTCTTATGAGTAGTCTAATTGTTGAGAGTGAAATGGTGGTTTTTGGTTAACACTGTGAGCCAAAATCATCACCCCCCCCCAATTTCCAAGAACCAAAGACTTAAAACTAATTCAGTCTGTGGCATGAATTAGATTTAATACACAAGTGGGTTTCGACAGCATTTGAGTGGAATTACTGACAATAAAATGATACTTTTCCACGACGCTTTTAATTTATTGAGAAGCAAATGTATATGCATAAATACGTAATATTATTTATACATCTGACATCTCTGTCCCCCTTATGTTCTGAAATGATTGCTATGCCCCTGCCCTGATGAACCTAAGGCTGAATATAAAAACAGAGTGTTTATCTTCTTTTTAGGGGATCAAATAGGTTTAAAAATTAAGCTGCGGGGGCCTGTTAATTTTTGGGGGCAATAATGGCTTGTTTTTTATGTTGAAGGTTGCAGACCCCTGCAGTAGAGGCTTGGTTTTATATTTTTAATTAAGTTTTATGTGGTCAGAATCTGGACCATGGTTCAGCTGCTGTGTGGGTTGCCATAATAGAGTAATCACTGTCTAACACCGCTATCAAAATTGATCAAGTATATGTTTGCGCAAATAACATTGTGTTTTAAATAATCTGGATGTCCTTTTTTTTTTTATCTTTTTACCCTTTTAATTGATATACGTTTAAATAGTCCATTTACAGTGCAGGATAGAGAAAGACTGTGAACCCTTAAAAAAAGTAAAATTAGATCCCTCATTTAGCAGTCAAATCTCCACCCCTAAATGTTTTTATGACTCTGGTAAATGCTTACCAGACTTTTGACCAATTTCAGTTTTAGTTTATCAATATTAAGGGAAAGCAACAACATGAAATGTCAGGATTCAGAAAAACCTATCACCCATAAGATTAAAATGATTTACAGGTGAAATGAATAACATTAATTGGGCAGATTCCCTCTGCTATCTGAAATCCACAAGAGAGCAGCCAAGTTCTGTGGTCATTTATCAGATATGCCAAACAGGATTTGGTACCATCTCTGTGCTGTTATTTATCGGCAAAAAAAAAACAACCACATAAATTAACCTAATCCAAAAAACATAAATTAAAAACAAAAAAACTAATAATCAATCAATCAAAAGTTAAAGAAACATCCAAAATAACCCGGGGAGATACCCCGAGGAAATACCAGAATACATCCATGGCTTTGCAGCACAAGTAGCAACAATTTAAGAAATTAACATTTACTTTTCACAAATAAATATACTGTGGAAATACAAAATATTTCACATAGTGGAGTAGAATGTGGGGGGATTGTTTGGAATGAAAGTCGTTTTAGGGGGGGACGTGGCCGAGTCTTAACTTGTTTATCCACAAGCGAACTATCTCTTTGGATTTGAGACTTCAGTCTTGGCAACTTACAAGATCTTGCTCGTAATGGCACCAAGAGCTTATAACAACTCAAAAGAAGAACAGGAAAAATTTAAATCGTTTCATATGACCCCTTTAAGGGTTTTCTTTTATTTAATGCTTTTGTTTTATGCATACTTTTGTCAATTTCAAAAAGAAGTGGAAATTATCTTTGTAATAAATTATTTTTAAACCATTCCCAGAAAATGTCTTTAATTGAGTATGTTTCTAAATGTAAAGTAAGGAAACTCTTCTACCAAATATGTGCATGTTCAGTGCAGTGTTGCCACCTATACTCGAATTCACTGTTCCCTCACCAAAACCTACTATGTATATTTTTTACTGCAGCTTTAAAAATAAATACACATTATATATCTTCAATATTAAACTTGTAAACAGTTGTGCAAAAAAAAAGAAACACAAAGACCACTTAAAAAAAAAAAACTTACAATAAAATCAAACCATACTCAAACAAACTTAAAAAAAAAAAAAAAAAAAAAAGTAACCTCCCTCCCAAAGCTGGTAGGCTAGCCACCATTTTTCGTCAAGGCAGCGGTAAGCCTATGGGGGAGACTTCCGCTTTCATTTAGCCACTATAGGGAAATAATGCGAAGAATAAATAACAGGCTGTAAACTGCTAAAAACTGTTTGCACACTACAAAACAATGTTGTTCCTCATGCAGATCATTACATAAAACTATATAGAAGCACACCCAACTTTCAAGTATCATAGCTTTACGCAGTGGATGTAGATGAGACCGGAAGCCAGACCTATAGAATTTACAAAATGGGCCGTGCCCATTTTCACCACCAAGAAAAATGGGCGTCATGCAGGGGGGCAACGCAGCCACCGTCCTTACCATCAATTGTAGGGCTGCAAACTTGGGGTTAGCAACCCACATAGCCAATAGGATTTTTCCATAGGCTTTGGATTATCAGATAAAAAACATAGGCTAACGTTTCAAGCCATAGTTCGTTGAAATGTACGTTGTGTCCCTTAAGATGATCTCAACAAAATATATAACTTTATGAATTTTGAAGCTAAAGTACAGGGCCCAGGGAAACTAAAGAATATAATAACGACTATCGGACGGAACGTAGTTTAACCGTAGTTGATGTTTCGATTCCTCCACCGAGTCTGCCTTTTCAGTACCAATTCGGACGGGTACTACATCTTCGTGTTATTGACCGTGGTGGGAGGGTTTTCTGTGTGTTTATGCAAGCTGGGCTTCAAAGATGATCACGCGCTCTGACGCGTCATGATATAACGTGGCATTGGATTGATACCATTAGTATTATAGCACAATAAATATAAAAACTAACATGCTAGTATAGCAAAAAACCAGTAAGTGTGTTCTTTAGTTTACTTTGTTTTTGGGTAGGCTAACCCATTGTTTCAATTTCATAAAGGTTACCTCTGTAATTTAAACCATTAGTAACTGAGGCATTAAATGAACTGTGAGTAACGTTAATCTACTGACGTGATATTCACAATAGCCAATAATCTAAAAGTTTACTTGATCTGGCTCATTGATTTTTATTATTGTATTATTAATTATTATTTCTTTGCCGGGAAGCAAATATATCAAACATGCTCGCTTGGTTAAGAGAATCTACAGGTTAATTAGTGGCCAAAACACACAAGGAACGCGTTGTGACTAAAAACTAATGCACCGGCAATACAGACATTTCGCAGTCGGCGGGATGAGTTTTTCAGAGGAATCACTGAGTTGCTGAAACACAGTAGCACAGTAGGTAATTCGCGCTGAATTTCACAGAGGTTGAGGGAACGTGGCAGCATTCGGAATATTATTAATAATCACCAAGTAGTTCTGTGGAAACACAGATGTCTCTAAATTTTTAACCCTGTAAAAGACTAGTCCCGTACGGAATAGCTTTAGTCAGAAATGAAACTTACACCACAGTACTCACCTCAACAATACCACACATTCTGGACAATTAAACTTATTTTAGAAACCATACAACCAAACAAGACAAATCATACAATGGCACAACCAAACAAAACACACAAACAGTATAAAAGGAAACAGACACTCCAAAACCAAAGAAACCACATCAACATGCTTACACCAAGCTGGTAATTCTATGATGGGAGGGCAGGCCAAAACACACAGCCCAACACATACAGCGTTGAGTTATTTGGGATAGCTACAACCAAGAAAACAACAACAACAACAACATTTAACGCACACAGCAAAACAGCAGCGTCGTCGTAATCCTGTTTTATGCAGGAAGCGATCACCCCAACCCCCACAAGGAGGAAGGCTCCCAAAGAAATTGTTTGTCCTGCTAAAAACAAACCATTAATTAACAAGTCAAATTATTTACTCATTTAAAAAAAAAAAAAAAAAAGCGTAACTATACATACCAGATTTTGGTCACCAGGACACATAGGTTATACAGTTGCTCACAGCACAATTCTCAGCAATTTACTCAAAGATGAATGGACTCAAACCCAGCTGGTATTAAAACTTAGCCTCCCTACTCAGAAGCCTAAAATACAAGAGAAAACAATTAATCATTCCGAAAGCATTCCTACAATTATCAATAATAAACAATACTCAGTGACAGTCAGTTGTCACAAAAAAATAAATAAAAAACACAGCAGAGAGTTTATGAAAGTAAACTACAAAATAAGCAAAATAGACGGAGGAAGAAAACCAATCATAGAGAAAAACATACAAACAACAAGGAAAAATCATACAATGGCAGCACATATCGCATAATAAAAACAAACAACCAGTATAAAAGGAAAAACAAGACACCCAAAACAAAGAAACCACATCAACATGCTTACACAAATGCTGGTAATTCTATGAATGGAGGGCAGGCCAAAACACCACAGCCCAACACATCAGTTGAGTTCTTGGGTAGCTACAACAAGAAAAGAACAACAACACACAACATTAACGCAACAGCAAAAACAGCAGCGTGTCAGTAATCTGTTTATGCAGGACGCGATCACCCAACCACCACAAGAGGAAGGCTCCAAAGCTGGTGTTTTGTCCTGTGTAAAAAGGGCAAACCTTAATTACCAAGTCATGAATTATAACTGGTAAATGTTCAATTTAACAAAAAAAAAAAACAAGTGCAACTCAAAAAATTAGAATATGCCAGGAACGGATTTGGTCACCAGGGACAACCTAGGTTATGACAGTTGTGTAAGGCATAAATTCTCAGCACACAGACTCAAAGTATGAATGACTCCAAAACCCAGCTGGAATGAGCAGCATGCAAGTTACAGCGACGTGTGCGCTCCACGCAAAACCATCTCAACAAATTGTAATACTTCATAAAACCAATAAAAAAGAAAACAAAACATTTTAAGTGAATTGTTGGCCCTTCTGGAAAAAATATGTTCTTATTACTGTACATGTAACTTCAATACTTTGTACCGGCTCTTATGCTTTTCATACCGCTCCAAGTCAAGGTAAGTATGGAGGCGGACTGAAGCTTCAGGCCCTGTTGAGGTGGGAGGGAAGCCCAGGTTTCTTTTGACAGTGGCCTTCAACTCATCTGCATTTTTTGGTCTCTCTTTGTTTCTCATTTGCCTCATTTGACAGTACCCCCTGTAGATTCTCTCTGGGGTTCAGGTGTCTGCAAAGTTTACTGGCCAGGTCAAGCTAACACAACAACACCATGGTTATTTAACCAACTTTTGCGTTTTTCTTTTTGGCATTGTGGGCAGGTGCCAAATCCTACTGGAAAATGAAACTTGCCATCTTCACAAAAGCTGGTCAGCAGACAGAAGGAAGCATGAAGTTGTTCCAAAATTCTCTTGGTAAACGGGTGCAGTTGACTTTGGTTTTCAAAAAACACGCTGAAACAACACCAGCAGATAACATTACACCCCAAATCATCACAGACTGTGGGAAAACTTTTTACACACTGACTTCAAACCAACTTGAGGCTATGAGCTTCTCCCACCCTTCCCTCCAGACTCTCTAGGACCTTTGGTTTCCAAATGAACTACAAAACTTGCTCTCATCTGAAATATATAACTTTGGACCTTATGGGGCAACAGTCCAGTTCTTCTTGTCCTTAGCCCAGGGTAAGAACGCCTCTGATGTTGTTCGTGGCTTCAGGAGTGGCTTAACAAAGAGGAGATATGCCAACCTGTAGCCACAATTCCTTGACATGTCTGTGCTTGTGTAGGCTCTGAGGCGAAGAGGGTTGCACACCCCCCAGCTAAGAAGGCCCTCGCCCTCCACACGGAGACGCCAGATCACTGCGCAATGTGAGATACATTTTTATCAGATATGCGGTTTGTCCACATCGATCCGGGCCGTTTTGGGAGACTGAAAACCGCTATTTTTTGTGAAACCGGGTCCTAAAGTGGATCAATCTGAAAATCCGACACCCTTTGGCGGCTCTCGGTGCAGGTACAGGCAACTGCATATATTTTGTTGAAAACGATGATACAATAGCCATCACGTGTCGGGCAGTGGTCACATCGGTAACCCGCAACCAACAATACTGAAGTGACTACATGATTGTGTTCGTGCTGCCAGACAGGCTACTAAGCCTACTCGCTTTAGTACAGCAACATCCTGCTTCTATTGCAATTGTGGTATGAGTAAACATCGATAAGGGACAACACCATTACGCACAGCGAGGCTCGTAGGATCCACCGGGGAAGACAACCAGGAGAGACAAACTTCAGGAGAAAATGTTGGATCAAGCACCATGGTAGACAGTGAGTGGTGGTGGGACCCCTTTCTGTCAATGGCGTTTGTGTGGAAGATGAAGGAGGGAGAATTTACAGCATGTCCAAAGCATCTTCATCGCCCTGAGTGAGGGAACGTCAGTCCGTATATTGAAGGGCAATCAACAAACATGAGGGCACCACTTATACACTCACAAGGGGTTGCGTTACCTCGCATTATAATTGAGGCGAAACGAGGCCGGCTAAGGAAGAAGCTAACGACTTCGGCGTGTCGTGACAGGCTGTGTCGTGTCGTCAGGCAAAAGTGCAAAGCGATTGCTGCCACCTGGGTCCAAAGTTACATCAAGTTGCCTTTTACGGAGTCCGAGGCCGAGGATCTGGTTGCGTTTCCAATCCGCTGCATCATGGCGACAGCAAATGCCAACCCTCACGATTTTCCGAGGAGTACTCCCGACTTCAACAGAGCCCCTCCAGAATCTTCCAGGGCGACCTTTCTCACCAGACTCTTCTCCCGCATTTCAACCGCCGGGTACAAACAGACCTGATCACGCTTACCAACGAATCCGTAATGGGCGCCGTATCAGACGTACGTAGTAACACTATAACAGGAACCTCAGAAGGTTCACGCGCTGCCAAATGCAGAGCGAATCGGACCACAAAGGGACGCAGAAGAGAAGGAGGGGATGAAAGGAAGAAAGAAGAGACATGGCGATAAATAGAGAAAATATGCCTGCAAAATCTAACTTAATGGAAAAAAGAATCAGGTTCAGCAGGACAGTCAAGGGGAAGGGATATGCGACTGCAAATTTTGTAGATCAGATTTCCATTGAACACGGTGGCGACACGGATTACACAACATCGGGTCGACACGCACAAGGCGCGGCTAATGCAGCACCGGTACAGCAACAGTATTTGGGCCTCTTTCCAAGAGACCCGATGTGTAATAGTATTTATCTGAACCGCTGCCTAACAGATGGCTACCTGCTGTTAACAGACGCAAACATCCGCTTCTCATTGCTGATTGATTTTCAACAATCCCGGTGCATCGAATATGGTTCCCGGATGTCGATCTGCCACCAAGTACACTGTGCCTTGACCAACCCTTTGGTCTGATTTGTGATGAAAGCACAAGCAGAAACACGGATAATGTATGTATTTTGTATTTACACTTCTCTTGTAAGTAATTTGTGGCTACTGTA
>NC_056575.1:25984578-25984663 GCF_018340385.1 Cyprinus carpio | reverse complement strand
AAAACGTTGTGGCATTTAATAGTGATAATGCCAGTGTCATGAAGGGGAAGCACAATTCTGTTGCAGCCATCCCTAATTGACGGAT
>NC_056575.1:25981229-25983438 GCF_018340385.1 Cyprinus carpio | reverse complement strand
TCAGTACTACGTTCCAGTTACGTATTGCTCAAATTTTTCTTCCTCTTCCTCTCCCCAGGTTCTGGAAACCACTGCGTGGGAATTCAATGTTATGTTTCAGGTCAGCCAGCCTATCAAAGATAAACTTAAATAGTATAATAAATAATGCTGATATCATCATTTTCATAACAGATCATCATCATGTGTTTGTGGCCAGGCTGAAGGAGTCATGATCCATAGGCTGCACCAGGAGATGACCAGCTTGGTGAGAAGAAGATTCATGGGAAGATTTCTCCCTACCAGCCTGTGCTGGCGTCCCTGAAGGACATCAAGTTCAAGGAGGCCAGCCACCACAGTTTTCAGACAAAAGAACTCTTTCTTGGAGCAGCTGCACTGAGCACTTCTTGGAGGAACAACATGGATGAACTTTCTCTTCTGTGCCAATGATGATAAAGTAAACATTATGATTATTGTGTTATCAGAGTAACACAACCTAAGAGCTAACAAACTGACATCCTATCATACAATGCCTGTACTTTTATGTGATCATGTGTCAGAGCGGTGAGAAGAAGACTTCTTTAGCTGTGACCACAAGATGATGATGCATTCCCCCCTCGACAACATCATCCTCCAAAACCTGACGTGTTGGACCAGGTCACGACATCATTTTCCCAAAAATTCAGTTGCATCCCCTTTTAAAATGCTGTTGGTAGTGGTTTAATAATCAACAGACGTTACAGATGATAATTCGAGAGACGAGAAACAGAGGACGGAAAATTGATATCCCCCGCTCACTTTGTTAATTGCGCATTTTCATTTGCAGTTAGAGCTAGGGGGCGCAGTTACCGCAGCTGCGGTTGACCGGATAGTAGTGGAGTACCAGGTGCTTGGCAGGGAAGATCTTCCTCAGGAAGCAAGGATCGACAGGTTTTGGGCTATGCTAGGGAGAGATGGAAGATTCCAGACTCTGGTGCATTTAATGAAGGCACTTTTGTGTGTGCCACACAGCAATGCATCATCAGAGAGGGTGTTCAGCATGGTTAGAAAGATAGTGACAGAGAATAGAACAAGGATTGACAATTCAATGCTTAACTCACTACTTTCCTGCAAATTGAATTTCACAGGTGTTGCTCATAGCTACACTCCTTCAAGGGCTGTGCTACTGGCTGCGAAGCATTGCACCTTCAAATACAACCATCAGTAGAGGAGTGTTGTTGTTATTGTACATAATATGTATGTATAAATTATGTACAAATAAATGAATTATATTCTTCTTTACGCTTGTTTGTGTGTGTGATTATATATGAGCCCCCCCCCCTTTTGAATATCTCCCTAATTCTGAGGTCTCAAGGTTGGCAAGTATGCTCATGGCATGCCACAGTGTTTGGGAGCGGTCGACGGCACACACATAGAAATCAAGCAGCCGTCTGCCAACTCGATGGACTACATCAAGGCAAACATTCTCTCAATGTACAGGCGGTCTGTGATTATAAGTAAAGATTTATGGATGTTGTGATAAAGTGGCCCGGGAGTGTACACGATGCACGGGTTTTTGCTAATTCAAAGCTCAACCTATACTCTAAGACTGACCAGATCCCTCCTCTGAAAAAACAGATTGTGGACAATGAGGAGGACATACCAATTTATCTTCTTGGTGACCCAGCCTACCCTCTGCTGCCTTACTTGATGAAGGAATATGCAAACGGTGGCTCCACACCTTGTACTTTGGGCTAAGTTTGTGTAGGGCACGGATGGTCATTGAGTGTGCTTTTGGTCGTCTCAAAGCCAGATTTGCTGCACTGAAAAGGCCTATGGACATCAACTTGCAGGACCTGCCCTTTGTCATTTACGCCTGCTTTGTTCTCCACAATTTTTGTGAAAACTGTAAGGAGACTGTGGCTGAACACACTGTGTTGGGAACGATACAAGGTGATAAAGACTTACAGCCTCCTACACAATGTAACAACTACCTCACAGACTGTAATGAAGGAGAGGGAAAGAGAGTGAGGAGAGTACTCACAAAGTACCTTGACCCTTAAAAATGTTGGCCATCAAGTTTTTTTTTCTATTTTGTTCAGGTTTTTTTTTTAAGTATTTACCTTTTTGAAAATGTACTAATGATTATTTTAAAAGTGTTGTATTGAATATGTCTAGTGAAAATAAATGACTGCAACAATTCGAGAACTTTGTTTTTATTGGAAAATAAATATTTAGGTCAAAGAACCATTTG
>NC_056575.1:25980204-25980392 GCF_018340385.1 Cyprinus carpio | reverse complement strand
TCTTTCCGGACGTTGAAATGACGTCCACTGAGGAGCCAGAATGAAAAAGACGTCTTTCGGACATTATTTCGCTTAGTGGGCACCTACACAAAGAACATACATCCATCCTAACTACACTGAAAAAAAATTAATTCATTGAATTTACTAAATGTTATGGTAAGTGGTTCCACACAATTGATTTTAGCTAC
>NC_056575.1:25946833-25979204 GCF_018340385.1 Cyprinus carpio | reverse complement strand
GAAGTGACAGGTTCTACTCCATCTACAGCTCCACCTTTTCATACAGAATTCGTCTGCACTTTCATAAATTTAAATTACCTCATTCAGCACACACTGCGCTAAAATGTCACTGATTTAATTTTGCATGTGGTCAAAGTGTATTTTTCTTTTGATTGATACTTCTTGCAATTCCTGCCAATTTTGTGTCTTTTGTCAAAATATACTCACAAAGTCTAAGGAAGAGCCCAGTGCTATGATCTACATTTTCAGATTCACAAAGAGTGCCTTCAAAAATACCACAAAATGCAAGCTTGTTGACAGATAGAAAGTGCACAACTTCAGCGATTGACCTGACATAATAGCATAATAGCCTTTCTACTCAGTACCCCCAGACTGGGCCTGTCTGTCCTCCTTTATAAATCGTGCACACAATGATTGTATATTAGCAATACAACAGGGGATGAGTATGAATTATAACACAATTTACTATTTTTTTCCTGCATTTATGTGCAGGGATCCCGTACATTAATAAGAAAATTGTGTGAGCTTATTCCCGGCCGACTGAAAGATCTGAAAAAAGCCATATATTCACCCACTTACATGATCACTCCCGTTGAGGGAAAGTCAGGGCAGAAGTGGATGGAAGTGAACAGAAGTGATGAACTAAAGCACCAGATGCAAACAGGAATGTATCTCTCCGATCTGCATCATGCGGTTAGTTGACTGATGTATCCAGTCTATCTGAGTATTGTTACACCTTTACATTAAAGTAGGTTATTAGTGTTGTTGATATATAGGGTTATTATTTATTTATTTTATATTTTTGGTCTGGAGTGCAAAGCAAATTTGATTTACAAGGTGACTGGAGTGGACATAAGGGGATATATGATGAGTCCCATAATGAAAACTGGATCAAGATCTTTAGAAGAGTTATCTTGAGTGATAGAGAAAGTTTTCCTTTTAACAAGCAATGTTCAATCTGTGCAAAAAGATGAGCACCATCGCGGTATTTATACCAGAAGATGAAATGTTCCTTTTTTCAAAGTTTGTATTGCAGGACTTGAATTTGTATCAACACTCCATTGTGCCTTTGTGTCACTTGTTTTTTAAACTTGAACCTACTATGTTGTCCGGGTGTTGACATAGCTGGTTAATAAAGTACTGCTTTAAGAGCTGCATTGTAATTGGGATTTTTATACCTTTTGTTGAAGCATTTGGACCTGTTGTTAAACTCGCCTTGTTTTGTAAACTTTTTTAACTAATTAATTTTCTATATTAACATGGAGTAAAAAAAATGGGCCACGAAGCAAAAACCAGTTGAGAACCACTGTTTTAAAGCTATATTAAGTTGTGCATATACTTGCATTTAAAAGATAGTATTCATCTTATTTTTAAAGTAAAGTGTTTGCCTTTTTATTTCATCTCACCATTTTTTCGTGATACCTAAATCCCTTATGAAGATGCATTCATATCTACATATTATGCTTACTATATATAATAAAACCATGCCA
Source organism: Cyprinus carpio (assembly GCF_018340385.1). Lineage (NCBI taxonomy): Eukaryota > Metazoa > Chordata > Actinopteri > Cypriniformes > Cyprinidae > Cyprinus > Cyprinus carpio. The sequence continues at coordinate 25,977,714 of NC_056575.1, read as the reverse complement.
ATGTATATATTTACCTTACAGTTGTATCACGGACATAAAGTTTTGCTGGGCATTCCACTTTCTTGCCATTTTTTAATGTTAAACTTAATCGTTAAATTACTTATTTTCAAGGGCCCACGGCTCTAGCCATTTATTTGTGAGTAAACAAACATTTTCAGTCTGCATATATAAATTTATAAAGTGGATATCCTTTCATTCTGCAGGGATGACTGCAGAAATCCTATTTCTGGATTTAAAAATATTTGATGACCAAGAGAGGGTTTATGCCTCAAATGGCTCAGATTAGCTCTGCATACAAGAAGCAAATTAAGAATGTAATGTGGTTTGGATTGATCATATAAATTACAGAAAAACAGGCAAAAAATGTTTGTGCCCACAGCCCTGAGGTAAATTTTTGAAAGCTTTGTAAGTGTTTGTTGTATATTGTTAACTCTGTCTGTCATGTAAAATCAGAACCCCTTTGCTCTTATGCTGAGTATGTTAGAGCTAAAACTCTCTGCACTATACAGGACTTTATTTTGCTCTGGAAATGTGACGTCATGAGGCTGCGCCGCGCTCCTCCGTCTGAAGAAAGGTTGGTTGTTTTAAGCATTTGAAGCGTTTTTAACGATAAACCCGTTTAGGCAAATTTATAGTTTTTACAAGCACAGGTTAAAAGTGAATTAATTGTCATTAATGTAAACGTGTATGTTTAATCTAAACAAAAAATTTGTTTCATGCTGGTGACTCAGTTACTATAAATCACGTCACTGGACGTGTAACGTAGTGTTGAAAGAGAAGAAACCGGAACTTTTTTAAAACCATGAGTCAATGGAACCGATTCATATTTACAATAGCTGAATCAAGCGCACGCTGAGACTCCGGATTAAAGCAGTGAGAAGCACGGAACAACAAATACAAACAGCAGCTTTTCCAAACCGCAGAAATGTTCTCACGGGGGAATCTATTTAATGTAGTCTGCAAATTATACCAAATCTAAATCATAAAGACTTAAATTATGAACTATATTGTATGTTATTATTCGTGTAGTTTTGAGTGTTTTTTTCTTGGGTGGGTGTTGTTGTTGGGTGTGGGATTGGTTGTTTTTGGGCTAGGCAGGGTCATTTAAGGCCATTAACTCTCTGAGCTCTGACTGACTTTATCTTCACCAGTGTGCGTGACTACTGAAACTAGAGCTGATTGACGACGCAACCCAAGATTACGATTGATAAAGATGGAGTTTATTAAGAAGAGCGTGAAGAGATGAAGATTGAAGAAACCTTCAGAGTCCAACATGAAGAATACTGAGGAAGAAACAGGGTTAGGTTTACATTCTCAAAGCTGAACTCATTTATTCTATTAAAAAGGTCCAGCGCTACAGAAAAACAAACTCTAATAAATAATACAGAAGTAGCCAAAACGCAAAAGCGAAACATTACCTTGTGTCACATTAAACCCCACTATCTACTTCTGATTAGAAAAAGAGAGGAAAGAAAAAACAGTATCTACCTGAAATTGTTTACACGACAACCAACGTCAAGATCAGAACTCCAGGGATTTAGGGTTCTAAAACCCTTTATCTTGGTAAGGTGGTGTGCACGTCTGTTACAGTGTTAATTATGCATTTAAACGTAAGCAAATTAGGGTTTTTGTGGCTTAATTTGTGTCTCACTTGGCCCCATGGGACCGCTGAGCATGTAATCTACATGTGGCATAAATTAATTGTTATTATTAATAAGTACGTACACTACATGTAACTGTAACAAGGGCACCTAAGAATAACGTGTTTTAAAGGATTTTTTGTCTACTGTGGCCGCCAAATGTGCGCCAGTAACACTTTTTACCAGACCTGAATTTAAAATAGCGAGTAAATGTTAATATCACACCAGGCCCAATCTAAATACTAATAATGCCAGCCTTAATCTATAAAATAATAAAAAAATATACTCCTAGCCCTGACCACGGAGCTTGGTGAGTCAAACTGCATGCTGTTTAACTTTGTATCCTCCATTTGAAGATCTTTGGTGAGAGGCACATAACGTCCCACCAGTAACTTTACATGCTTAATGGTGCGGGTACCGCATAATAAAATAAAAAACTCTCATGTTTCTACAGCACTGCACACAAACAGTTTGAAAGCAAAGTCCATAATAGTTGGCACTGTAAGAAAAAAAAACATCTGTTGTGACGTGCAAATCTTCTATGAAGCGTAGTAGGATGATCTAGGCACTTAGAGTTGTCGTCGTCCCTCCTGAACTCCTGTATGGAACAAATCCCTTGGTGGCGAACCTGTGATTTAACGTTAAGGACACAAAAAACAGAAATGTGGAGCGCTACCAACGCCTCATTGATCTTTATTGAGCATGGTTGATTTTTACAGAGGCGATGATGCTGTTTGTTATTTATAACTCAGGGCTTTTTTTTTTGGTTAATTCCATAAAAAGTCTAGTCATAATAATAGGCCTTACAGAATGCTGCATAAACTTTTTTATCCAAACTTAGAAAGAAAAGTTGGCAAGTACTAAGACAGGGGTCCAGGTTTTCCATTGAAACCTGATGTTCTTCCAGTTCGTTGGTTCACTCCCAACGTTTGGCGACGACAATCGCTCAAAGTGCGCAATGACGTACAACCACGTCCACAAGACAGAGGGGAATAAAAATTGAAAGCTGGGACGTTGTCCTTGAATCTGCCATAGTAGAAACTTTAAAGGTCCCACCAAAATTTCAGTTCTGTTATTCTCTAGGATGAGCTGACGACATAATCAGAGTTGTAAATTTGGAGCAAATGTGCATCGCAATATACAACCATTACAAGTCACGTAGCTAGACTGATTTTCCATTAACATGATAACGCGGCAGGTAAGTAAAACTTAGCCCATCCAATTAAAATAGCTGTTCATGCCAAGTCACGTCATATTTAGGTTTATGCTATTTTTTTCAGTACACGTTGTTTCAAAAACAGCTTTGTATTGGTAGTTTGTAGTTTACTGACGGTAATACACATGTCATTTGTATCCATATTTAATGGTTTCATCAAAAAATCTGATGAAAAGTACATGTCAGAATGATATTGTTCCACATGGATGTGTGTCTGAATTGCATTGCCAGTCTTTAGCCCCTATTTTGACGGGGACTAGTTTTCTGAACTATGTTTGAGTTTCGTTCTTATCACATGATGTCTGCGATTGTCAATGTACCAATTCAGATGGGACCTAACATCTCCATGTATATGTACAGGAGGTGGGAGGGTCTGTTTTGTACATCTAGGGGTTTTTAGAGATCACATGCTCTGTTTGCGTGCATCTGCGTATATTCATTCGGATTGATTACCCATTAGTATAATCATTTTACTAAAAATACCATGGTGAAGCTAAAGGCTGGTATAGCAAAACCCATGTGTGGTTACTTTAGTTTAACTATTTATTTATTGTTTATTTAGTTGTAGTAAAACCCATGTTTAAGTTTTCATAAAGGTACATATGTAATTAAAACATTATGTAATTAAAAACGTGATAATCTTACCTGATGCTGACATTACAATAGCCAGTCCTAAATTGTTTACGTGATCTGGCTCTTGATTTTATTATTATTATTATTATTATTTATTTTTTTCTTTGCCGGGAAAGAAAATTATATCAAACATGCTCGTGGTAAGAGCATCTACGGTAATTCACGTTGGCCAAAACACACAAGGAAATATCACCGGCAATCACAGACATTCGCATTCGGACGGGATTAGTTTTCTCAGAGGATCACTGAGTTTGTTGAAAAACAGTAGGTATTTGCTCTGGAGTTTATTACAGAGGTTGTGTGAGAAAAACACAGACGTGGCAGGTTCGGATGGGATTTAAAATCACCAAGTATGGCTGTGAAACACAAATTTCTCTAACGTCCCCCTGTAAAACTAGTCACGTCTGAATAGGGCTTTAGATTTCTGGGGGCCCCTGTCAGTTGTGTTCATAAAAATCCCAAAATCACCCCCGACCCCTTAAACTGTTCGTAAAGAGCAGTATTCACTCTCAACAAACAACAGTTGAAACAGTCAGTAATACAATAAAATTACAAACAATAGAACAAATACGATAGAATTATAAAACACAAATAAAAATAAACAATTATAGTCTACTAAAAATAATGCCAGCATCCCATACAGAAATAGAATACAATAATCAAATGTAAAAAATAAACAGTGCATAGTCTTCACTGTATGAATAAACGTACATTGATTAAAGTTACTAAACTTTACTCAGTGAAGAGCAGTAAATAATTTCCTAATTTTTCTTTTGATTTAAGATTAAATGAGAGACCGCAGCATGTTTATAAGGCTGCTGTCACTGTAAGAATGAATGTACAGATCTAATATACTGACAAGCATTCAATTACTTTACCAATTGTTGTATGTTCACCTTAAGACACGACTGACTGCTTTTTAGTGAAAACTCGCCAAGACCGACATTTTGACACTTTTTTTTGTGCTTTTGCAAAGCCAGAGCAGTAGTCTTTATTTGTCTGTTTCTCACACCGTCTCAGATAATGCGCATGGAAAGCCACCTGGGAAATAAAATACAATACAAATTGTGAGAAGGAAGGTTAACAGTGCACCGATTTAAAGGACAAAGTGTTTTCATAATCGCGGGAAGTATATAAAAACAAAAGTAAAATAAAATAAAAAAATAAAAAACAAAAGTAAAATTCTACACAGCTGCAGTGGTTCAAGGGCCGTATGCAACTTGCGTACTTTGTGTGTAGGGAGGACCGGCACTGCTGAAGTGTCTTTCGTTTCAGATTGAATTAGTGCTGGGCGCTTTGACCAAAAATTTATATCACGTTTTTTTTTTTAAATTATGCCGGTTTTATGACGTTTTTTTTTTTTTTTTTTTCTCATGCATAATCAGGTGTACAATGCATTTTCTGGGTGGTTGATATTCCAAGACGTGCTTTTAGCCCGACAGCACTTGCATAAAATGTTTGTTTGGTTCGATGTCGTTTTTTTGGAAACCAAAAACCCCTCCAAACACAGACCAGGCTCCTCTTTTTGGCACAAGTTTCTTCTGTGTCATTGTTCTACTAGTTACCGGCAGCATCCAGCTTCCCTGTAAGCCTGTTTCACACATACTCCGTCTGCAGTCGGACGCGTTTGCAGTGCAGTCCGCTACTGATCCGCGGCTGTTTAGTCCACAAACACAACATTTGTTCATTGTTTTGATTTCATATCATGTAAAAAAAAAACACACACACACACATATATATAATTTTTTTTTTCAGCATTGTGTGTCTTTTATCACAGAACAGTAACAATCTTTTCATAGTTATAGACATTAGTTTAAACTCATAAAAGATATAAACAACGCATTATTCACCCGCATTTTACTTCTAGGTTTGTATAATAAGCTGTCAAGCAAGCGGCAAAGCATTTAAACACAATAATTAGCCTACTTTTCTTGTTAAAATATTTAAAATTAAAACACCACAGACAGAAACAGTCTCGTGCCTTTTGCATTTAAATCTTTTATTACAAGCAATCCCACGGTGTTACGGCCCCATAACCATTTCAAGGCTCGTGAATTCAAAGGGACCACAGGCCGAACATATAAAAAGAATCACAACCCCTGATGTGACAAACAAAAGACGTCTCTATTTAATTAACAGAATTCAAATCGAACATTCACAAACAATATTTATAATAAAAAAATCCAATAGATGATAAAGAAAACAATCAGCTCACGGTAGGGAAGCTAAGAAAACAGTCCCCTAACTACCACCTGTTCTCGGAGTAAAGTTTCTTACCTGACTACCGAATAAAAAAAAACAGGCGAGTCTTCCGGACATCTGCTTCCCTCGCTCAGCTCTTACTTAATAAACAAACTGTGAACTAATAAAAAATACATACCTATACCCGCTACTGAAAAGGAAGAAAATATACCAAACATCAAAACACAAATTTATACATTAAACCTAAGCCTAACATAAAACAAACAAAACGCCTCCAATGAGGCAATGAGAGACGCTTGCGGATAGGAAGCGGAGCAACAGAGAGAGAGAACGCCATTGCCGTCTCGAAGCCTTTTTATCCGAATCCCCGATGACGTCACATGATTCTCGCAGTAAGAATTTCCCCCACAACGCCACCTATACGGACTCAAAATAAATATCACACAGGTACACATAACACACGGGTCTTAATGAACTTTGTTTTTCTGCCTCCATAAAAGTGAATATATATATTGTTTTTCCTTGTTTATCTAAAGTGCACTTTTTCTTGTTTTTTTAAACCTTGCCAAAAACCCATGTGTTGCGTGTGAAACAGCTTTAATAATATTACATTTTATTGTGAAATGACTGCATTTCCGTGTCAATCCATGTTATTTTTCCCGCGAACAATGCGCTTTCACAATTCAGCGCCTGCAGCACAGCAAAAATAGACTCGGTACATAAACGTTCGCTGCCACTGCTGGGCAGACAGACCGCTCCTGGAACGCACTGATGGACCGCAACCTCGTGCAGTATGAACGCTGGAAGCAGATCCAGCAAGAGCTTGATGGAGTGATGCGGAATGAAAAAGTTTTTCAGGAGACACGGCAGTAGAGGTGGCACAACAATAACAACATATGAATGATCCTGCCCACTCTGAAGCTGCACTAAACTGCAGTGGAAACACAACCGAACCGAGCAGTGCCGTACTGAGCCGAGTCATACCATGCAGTGTGAAAAAGTGTCATAAGATGATGCAGACAGTGGTCAGTGTGACTAGTAAGTGCTCCTAGCTCACAGGTGGCCAAACTACTAAAATTTGACTTTTTGAAATTTAAGTCCTGGAAAATCCTTGAAAACAGCCATATTTTTGAAAAAGGTTCTTAAAAAAAGTACTTTAATTTTTAAAGGGCAGTATATATGAAATAAGTGTTATTTTTTTCCCTCGATTAAAAAAAAAACCCCCTTTTTACGCAAAATTAACAATGCAGCGCAAAAAAGTCCTTGTAAGTCCTGGATGAGGGGGGAAATACCATTGATGCTCAATCTGTCATGATAATTACTATGAGCTCAGTAAACTTCACACAAAACACACACAGACAGAGAGAGAGACAAGGATCAGAGTGTGTGCTTACCTGCATCTGTCCTTCTTCAGGTCAAGTCATATAGTTGTGAAACAATCAATTGTCAGTATCTTTTCAGCATTTAATGTGATTTCCCATGACTGCATCAGCGCTGTTTCAGTGCATTGAAACAACATGATTGATCTATACCTTTTTCAGTAGTTTAGTAGGTATAGGATCCAGCACATGTGTCTGAATTGATGCTTTTCATGTCTAAATGTTTTGATGTCTGTTGCTTTATGCCTTTAAACTGGTGTTAACTTATATTTGTCTCTTTTCACCTCAGACCTGATGGCGTTGAAAGAGGAGAATCTGAATGAAACTGAAGAGAAAGATCAAAATGAGAAACATCATGATTTCAAAACTGAAGAAAAATCAAGTAGTTGCTCACATGAAATTACTTCATCACCAAAAAACACAGAAACACAAAAAACACAAGCTACAAACCTTAATTCCCACATGAAAATTAATACTGGAGAGAGACCTTTCACCTGCCAACAGTGTGGACAATTTTGCAATGGAAAAGAAAGCCTTAAAGTCCACATGAAAATTCACATTGAAAAGAACCCCTTGATATGCCTTCAGTGTGGAAAGAGTTTTACACAGAAAAAAACACTTAATGCCCACATGAGAACTCACACTGGAGAGAGACCTTATACCTGCAAACTGTGTGGGAAGAGTTACACAAGAAAAGGAGTTCTTAAGACTCACATGATAATTCACAGTGAAGAGAAGCCATTTGAATGTGATCGGTGTGTGGGAAAGAGTTTTACACTAAAAAAAAAAAACTATACGTCCACATGAGAACTCACACTGGAGAAAAGCCTTACACCTGCCCTCAGTGTGGAAAGAGTTTCTTACGTAAAGAAAACTTTAAAACTCACATTAGAAGTCACACTGGAGAGAAGCCTTACGTATGTGATCAGTGTAAAAAGAGTTTTACTGAAAAGGGAACCCTTAATGACCACATGAGAATCCACACTGGAGAGAAGCCTTTCACCTGCCCTCAGTGTAAAAACGAGTTTCACGGTTAAAGGAAACCTAAAACTCACATGAGGATTCACACTGGAGAAAAGCCATTCGCATGTGATCAGTGTGGAAAGAGTTTTCAGACATAATGTAAACCTTAATAATCACATTAAGATTCACTCAAGAGAGAACAGTTTTAAATGTCATCAGTGCAAAGAAGTTTCACAGACACAAATAATCTTAAGAATCATGTTAAACTTCACATAGGAAAAAAGCCTTTAATGTGCCATCACTGTGGGAAGAGTTTCTCAAAAGGAGGAAGCCTCAAGACTCACTTGAGAATTCACACTGGAGAGAAACCTTTCACCTGCGAACAGTGTGGAAAGAGTTTTAGTCAGAAAATAACCCTTCAGCTTCACATGAGAGTTCACACTGGAGAGAAACCTTTCACCTGCGAACAGTGTGCAAAGAGTTTCAGTCAGAAAATAAACCTTCAGCATCACATGAGAGTTCACACTGGAGTATCTTCAGCGTGAGAAGAGTTTCACGTCAAAAAAACAAACCTAAACCATCATTTGCAAACTCATTCTGGAATTAAATTCTTGTTTCCTCAGTGATAAGTGGTTTAGAAAAAGGAGTAATTTATACTATGATCTGTGCATTCATTCTGGAAGACAATTCAGTTGTGGTCAGTGAAATAAAAACATTTGTTTACCATCACAATGATTGAAATGTGAAGTCAATTGGAAAGTAAATGTGAGACCTTATGTTCTTTGTTAAACAGTATAAGAAAAAAATGTGGTACATCTGATTGTCATCCTCATGACTATTCTTTTATTTTTATTTGCATCCTTCATTTCGTTATATTTCACCATAAGGCTTTTTTTGCGCATATGTTCTCCTGTGGCCATAGCTGATTGTCGTCGTCTTTTCTACCATGTAGAGTTGTCACTCAATTCCATGTATTGATTCCACTGAATTAAAATGTTATGTTGTACTTAACTATTACACTACTCTTACTATCTTTGCAGTTTTCAGTATGTATACTGTACATAGTATGCAAATTTTCTGTTTGCATGAGATACCTGGATATTATGATAATTTATACCTAGATTTGCCTGAATCTGCTAAATATGACTTAAGTGCACTGAAATCAGAATAGAAGCGGTGTTGGCAATGGCATACTACCATACAACTCCTGATATATTGCAGTATGCAATGTGTATACTGGGAATAGAATGTGAATTTTCTGTAAACATGAAGTTTCTGCTTTACTTACAACATTTGCTGAAATCTGATGCATGCATCTAAAGACAGTGCATGGAATACTGTTTCCCACAACGCAATGTGCTCCATGTACTGTTTCATCTTGTTTTCATTACGTTTTAAAATTGATTGAACTGGAGGCAGGGAACAGTAATTATAAATGTAACACTTTTAAAAGCAGTCATTTAATTGTAAAAAAAAAAAAAAAAAAAAAAAACTATTCAGGGGGGATGGTGTGGTCAAGTATTAATTGGTGGGGCCGAGGGTCCTGTAGCAAACTTTAAAAATTAGATACATTTTGTAATCATTTTGTAAAACACATTTTTCTATAATAAAATAAGCTTTATTAAATGAACTATGCTTTAAAAGTCCTTTCCCTTCTAGGGCCTGAAAGGGATTTACTATTATTATTATTTATTTTTATTTTTTTTAGGTCGATTGACATTTAATGGTTAAAGCCTGTCATGGATAAATAAATAAATGACAATAAAACCGTAACTAGTCCCTGTTTTAATAAATGATTAATCGAATCATTCAAATCAAATTATTTGTTCAAATCAAAGCAACTAGAAACAAACCAAGTGACAAATCATTTTTATAAATGGATCATTCCATCACTGGCTCACTAGATTTATTCAAAAATAGATTCATTCAGGAATGAAACACAGCAGTGTTGATCTGCACTATTGTATAAAATTAATAGCAGATCCGGCACACTTGCTTTTCAGGAAAGTACTCTTGCTTGTGTGATAAATATCAAATCAATCAATAAATAAATACTCATACAGTTTTCCTTTTTCTATTAGTTATTACAAGTGCATTCTAGTGGGCTTCATCACACAGTGAATGCTTTTGGACTTGTAACAAATTTTAGCTCAAAGTGAGATGAACATAATCATAACAGCTTATTATTAATTACACGGAACAAAATTATAAACGCAACACTTTTTTTGTTTTGTTTTGTTTTTGCCCCCATTTTTCAAGAACTGAACTCAAAGATCTCAGACTTTTTCTATGTACACAAAAGGCCTAGTTCTCTCAAATATTGTTCACAAATCTGTCTAAATCTGTGTTAGTGAGCACTTCTCCTTTGCCGAGATAATCAATCCATCTCACAGGTATGGCATATCGAGATGCTTGATTATTGCACAGGTGTGCCATAGGCTGGCCACAATAAAAGGTCACTTTAAAATGTGCAGTTTTAATGTATTGGGGGGGTCCGAAAACCAGTCAGTATCTGGTGTGACCACCACTGATGATGGGCATGATGAGTGCGCGCAATGCCTGGGGAAGTCCCACGCTGAAGCCACACTCATTGACCCAACCTGTCCACATTGTGCAGATATGAGTCTGGCCTCTGCACTCGCGGATAACTTTCTTGTCAGCCTGGTCTCATTTGGTGGGTCCTAAGACGAGCCGCTGGATGACAGCATGTCGATAGCACCTTCAGATGCCGAGGATTGGACGGGCTCGACTCAGGAACCCACCCCCTTGCCATCTACTGAGACAGTCGACACCAGGACTTCAGTGGACACCGAGCTAATCTGTGTCCTGTCCAAGGCCGTCGAGGAACTCGGGGTGGAGTGGTCTGCGCCTGAGGAGCCCTCACGCAGCTGCCTAGATGCCCAGTCATACCCCTCCCTAGAGGGCTGTACCCTTCTTCCCTGAGGTCCTAGAGGAACTCACAAAGTCATGGCGCGCCCCTTACTCTGCCCGCCTCAGAACATCTGCCTCTCACGCCCTCACTGCGGTCAACAGCGCGGGGCAGAAGGGCTATGAAAAAATCTTTCCAGTGGATGAAGCCGTGGCCACACACCTGTGCTTGCCTGCCACCATTGGTTGGAAGTCTAAGGCGACCCACCCGTCCAAGCCATGCCGGACGACTTCAGCTCTCGCGGGACGAGTATACGCCTCAGCCAGCCAGGCTGCTTCGGCACTGCACTCTATGGCGGTGCTTCAAGTGTACCAGGCCAAGCTCCTCCGCACCATGGACGAAGTGGGGCATGACCCGGCCACATTTAAGGAGCTGCGCAGCGCTACAGACCTGGCCCTGCATGCTACTAAGACCAAGACCATCGATGGCCAGCTTGGTGGTGTTGGAACACCACCTCTGGCTGAATCTGACGGAGATCAAGGACGCAGATAAAACTGTCTTTCTTGACACGCCTGTCTCCCCTGCTGGTCTCTTTGGCCCCGCTGTGGATGGGTTCGCTGATCGCTTCACCCCTGCACAAAAGTCGTCCCAGGCTATCTGACACAAGCGCTACCCCCTTCCGAAGTGGCATTAAAATTCTGCTAAGCGCTACCCCCTTCCGAAGTGGCCCCTTTAAAACTACGCTGCCGGGAAACCAGCCCATGCCTCGGCCTAAGCCCCGACAGCGCTGCCCCCTAAGCCCCGACAGCGGCAGGGACCCCAGTCCAAGATGGCAGTCAGCCTGGTGCACCAGTCAGGAAGAGGGGGAGATTTTGTCCCGCTGCAGCCGGACCACCCTCCAAATTGCCTTGTCTCGCCTTCCCGTCACCCTGCTCTGTTCCGGGTGCTCGAAGCAGTGTGTTTGTTGCCTGCATAAAGCCCCGCATAACACCCTGGCAGTGCGCCGCTATTATAGCGGATTCAATAGAACACAAACATACTCAAAAATAGAACAAATTTCCTCTTACACTATTTACAGGCACCACAGTTCCTTACAGTGACTCAGTGAGTGAATCGATACAACTCCTCGCCACGCGGGCCTTGGCCTGGCAGGCCATCCCAAGAGTGTCAGAATGGGTGTTATTCAAGAGCATGGTCCTATCCTCTGTGACAGGTGAGGATGTGCATGTCCTTTGCTCAGAGGTAAAATTTATGCTGGCAAAAAGGGCCATAGAAGTGGTAACCCAGCATAGAGTGAGTCAGGCTTCTACAGCCAGTACTTCCTCGTCCCCAAAAAGGATGGCAGTCTCAGACCCATCCTTGATCTAAAACACCTGAACCGGGCCTTGATGAAGCGCTCTTTCAGAATGATCATTTTGAAGCAGATCCACACGCAAATACGCCCAGGGGACTGGTTTTTTTCCCTGGATTTGAGGAGCTGGATTTGGAAAGATGGTTACTTGAGAGTCGCTTTTGAGGGACTGGCATATCAATACACGGTCCTTCCATTCGGGCTGTCCCTGGCTCCCCGCACTTTTACGAAGTGCATAGATGCGGCTATTCACATACTGAATTACCTGGACGACTGGCTCATTTTGGCCCAGTTAGAGGCAGAGCTGGTGGCTCACAGATCCCTCCTCCTCAACCACCTAGAGTGTTTCAAGTCAAGTCAAGGTGAAAGTGACAGCTCATTGTCCCCCAGCCAATGTATCATGTTCCTGGGGACAATTATCGACTCGACCCGTATGAGGGCCATGATCTCGCCGGAGTGCGCTCTGGCCGTTCGCCAGCTCACAGAAACCTTTAAGCCCAGAACGGCTCTGCTGCTCAAGAGGTTTCAAAACATGCTAGGTCTCATGAGCTCAGCATCGCCAGCTCTGCAGCTGGGCCTGCTCTACATGCGGTCGCTGCAGTTTTGGCTAAAACATCAAGTCCCACCCCGTGCCTGGGTCGCCACATGACCAAGGTGAACCAGGCGTGCAGTGCAACCCTGGCTCCTTGGACAAACCCCTGCTGGTACGAGCAGGGGGCGGCGGTGGGGATAGTTTGCAGATGGAAAGTCATCTTCACAGATGCTTTCAAGACGGGCTGGGGAGCCCTGTTGGAAGGCCATCTAACCTTTGGCATCTGGACGAGTGCAGAAAGCAAGCTCCATATCAACTGCCTGGAAATGGCTGTATGTCGAGCTCTCTACGTTTTCTTACCACTCCTGGTATTTGTAATTGCCAAGGCGGGCTCTCCGCGAAACCCCTATTCACTCTAGTGAAAGGCATCCTAGAGTGGGCCCAACACCACCTGCTCTCATTGAGGACAGCAGATGTGCAGGTCATTCTGAACACAGGGACGGACACGTTGTCCTGGAGCAACCTCCCCTCAGAGGAATGGAGGCTCCACCCCCAGACTGTTCAAATGATTTGGGACGTCTTTGGGTGGGCAGAGGTCGACCTCTTCGCCTCTGAAGACAACTCTCATTGCCCAATCTATTTTTCAAAAGTCAGGGATGTTCTGGGCCACGACTGGCCCAGGCTCCTCCTTTATGCTTTTCCCCTGATCATTCTGATCCCCCAGGTCATCAGATGAATCAGGGAAGATGCCCACAAGGTCCTCCTGGTAGTCCCTCTGAGGAGGAGCCAACCGTGGCTCTCAGACCTGTTGCAGCTGTCGCTAGAGGAGCCATGGCCAATCCCCTTGAGATGGGACCTCCTCTCTCAAGTGAACAGAAAGATATGGCAGCCCAGACCTGAGCTGTAGGCTCATATATATATATATATATATATTTTTTTTTTTTTTTACAACAGGACAGTAAACTAAAAGACTTGCGTTTTAGACACCATATTGCCTGTTTTTGCTCTATTTCTACAACAAAAAAATTATTCCAAACACAGCCACCAAAGCACAGTTTTGCGTCTCTGAGCAAAATGACAGTTGATCATTCAGGAACGAAACACTGTTTAAATGATTCGGTTCAATCATAATGACGCACTGATTAACAGTGACTTGCTGACACATACTGGCCATTTTAATTTCACATTTTTTTTTTAAATAATTAATTTCTTATAATTTCAAATGAGTATTCAACATTTTATGTCTTGTATATCAAAACATTATTCATGCATTTGTAACTGCAGGTTAAATGCACTCTTGTCCTGCACTAAACAGAGTGTAAATACATCTAAATGCCACTTCCGATGAAGCTTCTGCATTTCCTCTGCATTGAAAAGATGAGTTTGTTGATACTGATTTGCCTGGTAACAGCCCAAATGTTTTATTATTCTAAATAACTGATTCATTTAATTAAAAACAACTAGTTTGAGATTAATAGGCCTATCCCAGGGATGTCAAACTCAGTTCCTGGAGGGCCGTAGCCCTGCAGAGTTTAGTTCTAACCCTGCTCCAGCACACATATCATGTAGTTTTCAAATAAGCCTAAATGACTAGATTAGCTGGATCAGGTGTGTTTAATTAAGGTTATATCTAAACTGTGCAGGACTGTGGCCCTCCAGGAACTGAGTTTGACACCCTTGCCTGTCCCATTTTTGCCTCCCTCCCACTGTTAAAATTTTTACTCTGAGTAAATTTTAAATTAGCTACTTTTTACTTTTACTTAAGTAGATTTTTAGACTGGTACTTTTACTTGTACTTAAGTAAAATTTCATTAATGTAATGGTACTTTTACTTGAGTAGAATATTTTTGTACTCTTTCCACCTCTGTTAGGACCATTGAGCAGACAGACACAAAATTCACTCAAAAAGTAGCCAACAGCACGGTGACAGGACTATGGCTAGAACCGTAAGGTAATAGACATGGACAGGTAGCCGTGATGTAAAGCCACACTCCAATGCAAAACATATATCGTCACACCTTTGGAGGATGAAAAAAAATTCACTGCTCCTAGAAAACTGCACTTGATTTGAATTGGTAACACTATGACCTAATCCAAAAGCGAGAAAGTGACAGATGGGGAGCTGAGCTGCAGGGGCTTTTATTCCCTCACATCACTACGTGACTTTGTAGGTATGTTTTTTCCAACCTATTTGGCTGGCTCTGTGATTATCCACTAATATAGCATTATCTCTGGTGGTCAGGAGGAATGTTACAGAACAAGAAATTTTGTTAAGTTTATGTCAATTTATAATTTTCCAGTTACATTATTGCATTTTCGCATCAAGGTAGAAAAACTTTTGATGCATATGGCACACCATTTTGGAAACACTTCAGCAGTCATCAGATTGGTTAGATTCTACAGGATTTCTGGGAGATGTGTGTGTTGTGTTCTTTGGAAACATATATACCGTGATGCCAAACCCCGGCATGATAGAAAGCCGTCACTGAGCGCTTATTAAAGGGTTAGTTCAGCCAAAAACGAAAATTATGTCATTAATGACTCACCCTCATGTCGTTCCAAACCCGTAAGTCCTCCGTACATCTTCGGAACACAGTTTAAGATATTTTAGATTTAGTCCGAGAGCTTTCTGTCCCTCCATTGAAAATGTATGTACGGTATACTGTCCACGTCCAGAAAGGTAATAAAAACATCATCAAAGTATTCCATGTGACATCATAGGGTCCGTTAGAATTTATTGAAGCATCGAAAATACATTTTGCTCCAAAAATAACAAAAATTACGACTTTATTCATCATTTTCTTCTCTTCCGGGTCTGTTGTGAGCGCATTCACAACACTGCAGTGACGGCGCTGACGTACGACGCTGCTGACGTGTTATCTTTGTTATTGGGCGCACCAGAAAACACGTCAGCAGCGTCGTACGTCAACAGTCACAGCAGTCGCGTTCACAATAGACCCGGAAGAGAAGAAAATGATGAATAAAGTCGTAATTTTTGTTATTTTTGGAGCAAAATGTATTTTCGATGCTTCAATAAATTCTAACGGACCCTCTGTATTATTTGCTCACCAAATCTTCAAATGGAGAACAAAGTTAAACAGCGTGCAGTGACTCTACCAAGCTGTGTCAGCTGGAGAAATGTTTTATTATTCTATATTATTTTAAGTAGGTTGTTCTTTCAAACATATGACTTGTTTATTATGTGTTGTAATGTACATTTACTGCTATTTATATTAAGGTATGTTAATGTATTAGTACAGCACTTTTGAGGATGAGTAATAAAACTACAAATAAAACAAATGTCAAACTCAGTTGTCATTTTTTGCTTCAAGCAAAATAATTTATTATACACTGTTTTGATTGTTTTGTAATCAGAAGTAGATATTGGGTTCAATCTGACACAATTTTTTTTTTTTTTTGGTTTAGGCTACTAATGTATTTTATATATTTCTGAGAATGAAAACCAACCTGTCTGTATCTCAGTATCTTCATGTTTGACTGAATGTTTCTTCAATCTTCATGTCTTCACTCTCCTCTTTAATAAACACCATCTTTATAATAATGTGTCACATGGATCTCAGTTGATACACCAGGAGCTTTTCTGTGTGTTTGGAAAATTTGTCCTGTTTAAGATGAGAATAAGTAACAGAGAGAAAAGTAAATGCATACTAAATCTCTGTGAGTCTCAGTCTGCTCCCTAGTTTAGTAGTCAGCACACTGGTAATGGAGTCAAACAGAGTAATAATTAATTAACTTAATTTACCTGATGAGACAAAAAACAAAAAAACTAACATTCAAATTAATAAAAGGACACAAATTATATACAGGGTTCACATTTGTATTAAGACTTATATTTGGTATATTTAATATTCCACTTTCATGAAAACATTGGCAGCTGGTGTCTAAAAGTTTTCATTAACCGTTACACACGTCTGTTTGTTGGTTTGAGCAGCAGGTGATGTCAGCGTGAGCTGATTCGAATCACTGAATTATTTTGCAATTGATTCACTTGAGTTTCAAAAAGATGCGTTTCTCCATCACTAGTTGCCAGTAACCTATAGGGAGCGAAATGAAATGCACCGTTTCTGTTACTCATGTGCGGCAGCGCTTTACACACATAAAATAACCTTCATTAATAACACTAATAATAACACTAATAACATTAGTAGCATAACATTAATAACACTAGATAAGGCATGACAGTGTTACACTGTGTTAAAAATTCATTTAACAGAACAAAATAAAAGTCTTTTTGTTTTCTAAAATTACATAATTTTACATAAGAAAACAAATATAATACGGTACAGGATCAAATCAAATGCCTGAACAATGCCAGCCAGCGTGATACTGTTTATTACTGATAAAGACCACTTTCCACTCAATATAACATTTTGCCACAGGTAGTTGTTTATTAGGTCTAAATAATAATTGTTGTTGAACCATTTATTATAACGACTTTATACCTGTCTGTCAGTTTGGCTGGAACGTGTTCCTCTTGAACTTGACTTCATGGAATTCACATGTTCTCAGGAGCTGGTCATTTTTAACGCCATCTAAAATCAGTTTCCCATTCCACATGAACTGTATGATGCACTTTATCAGGTACACCAGATGGCCCTAAAAGCAAAACTAACACACATCCACACGGTTTCCCAAGAGAAAGGAACATTGTACGTCCACAGATTTAGGCTAAGAAGAAGTTTTTACTTGCCATAATACTTTTTTACTTCATAATACAATGTTATGTAAATGTTGCTGACCAATTGGAAAACAGGTATGATATTTTAAAGACTATATTAACATGTTAATGTGTAGAATACTTGTTAAAAATTCTGTTGTTCTGTTGTTTACTAATGTAGATAATGTATCTTGGTGTATGAAATTAGAATCTGGCTTCGACAACACTGTCTTTCATCCGCAAGGCTTTATGCAGGCTGTGTGCATTTTACTGTGGACTGACTGTTTTGAAACTTATATGGTAGTTAAATAGCACCTAGACCTCAGTTATCGTGAAAAAAAAGCCATGAAAGTTCAGTTTTGGCAATATGGAACCTTTAAGTTCTTCTGTTTCTCCATTTCTGTTTTAGTTTGTGTTGCCCTGTCATTTTGGATTACCCTTCTATTTGGATTACTAATTAGTGCTGGGCGGTATACCGGTTCATACCGAAAACCTGTGTATATTTTCCTTACGATATTAATTTCTAATATACCGCCATACCGACGTATTTAATTACTCAACGTTCGGAATGTTATGCTGCGCCGCAGCCGCGGGACACTGTTTCAGACGGACCCTTTACAATGTTGCACTTCTAAGCAGTGACTGCGAGGCGTGGTGAGGGTAAACAGTAGTTCTCTGGTGTTACGTTATAACACCTGTTTCACACATACTCCATCTGCAGTGCGTATGCGTTGCGTATTTTTTTACGCACCCATGTTAACGGATTCCAGCGTTCATACTGCATGAGGTTGCAGTCCGTCAGTGCGTTCCAGGAGCGGTGCGTCTGCAGCAGTGCAGCGAACGTTTATGTACCGAGTCTATTTTTGGTGTGCTGCAGGCACTGAATTAAAGTGAAAGCGCATTGTTCGCGGGAAAAATAACATGGATTGACACGGAAATGCAGTCATTTCACAATAAATGTATACTAATTAAAGCTGTTTCACATGCAACACATGGGTTTTTGGCTAGGTTTAAAACAAGAAAAAGTGCGCTTTTAGATAAACAAGGAAAACAATATATATATTCACTTTTATGGAGGCAGAAAAACAAAGTTCCATTAAGACCCGTGGGATTGCTTGTGATAAAGATTTAAATGCAAAAGGCACGGGACTGTTTCTGTCTGTGGTGTTTTAATTTTAAATATTTTTAACAAGAAAAGTAGGCTAATTATTGTGTTTAAAATGTTTTGCCGCTTGCTTGAGCAGCTTATTATACAAACCTAGAAGTAAAATGCATGAATAATGCGTTGTTTATATTTATTGAGTTTAAACTAATGTCTATAACTATGAAAGATTGTTAGCCTACTGTTCTGTGATAAAAGACTCACAATGCTGAAAAACATATATACATATATATATATATATATATATATATATATATATATATATATATATATATATATATATATATATATATATAGCCTATATATTTTTTTTTACATGATATGAAATCAAAACAATGAACAAATGTTGTGTTTGTGAACTAAACAGCCGCGGATCAGTAGCGGACTGCAAACGCGTCCTACTGCAAACGGAGTATGTGTGAAACAGGCGTTACAGGGAAGATGGATGCTGCAGAACTAGTAGAACATGACACAGAAGAACGTGTGCCAAAAAGAGGAGCCTGGTCTGTTGTTTGGAGGGTTTTTGGTTTCCAAAAATCGACCAAACAACCATTTTATGCAAGTGCTGTCAGGGTAAAAGCACGTCTTGGAATATCAACCAGCAGAAAATGCATTGTACACCTGATTATGCATGAGAAAAAAAAACCGTCATAAACCGGGAAACCGGCATAATTTAGAAAAAAAACGTGATATAAATTTTTGTTCAAACTGCCCAGCACTATTACTAATAAATGTATTATTATTGAATCATCGTCTTCGCTGTGCGCTCTTCTCCTCAATCCAGCTCAAGCATGACAGCTGCAGCCTTCCTCTCATAAATATTATATATTATAATATATATCTATTCATATTCCTTTTTTTTTTCTTTGTTACCAATCTCCAATTTTTTATAGATTCTACAGATTCCACAAATAGACTGGGAAAGCAGCGACCTTATGCCCAGTGACACAAATTCTGGCATCCAAGTTCCTGAAATTAAATGTCCACTGAGCTCGGAGGAACTTTATGAACTAAAGGCTGCTGTGGACCTAATGCAGCCATCAGAAAATGTTGGAGCAGATGTTTACATTGCTACAGTGCAGTACATGCATATCATTGGCTATATGTAAGACAGTGGAAGCAGTGGCGTAGGCACTAGCAGCATAGGGTGGGCCTGGGCAAAAGTGAGCGGGCACTAGTAACTAGGGGTGCACCGATCAAGATCGGCTGATCGTTAATGCGCATCTCGTCAGTAAAGCCGGTTATCTAATCTGCGATAAATTCCATCAGGTGTGTGATTTCACATAGAGCAGCTGTTACTACACAGAGCCGTTGTTAACTAACAAGCTGCGCAAATCCACCTTCATTATCAGCGTTTATTTGCGCAGCTTGTCACTAGTAACTAACGGACGACGTAAGACTCAATATTCTGGTCATTTCAACCTTATTTTCTTTGATCCTATTGAAAAATAAAGTGTAAAACACAGTAGAAGATATGCATGATAAAACTATCATATCTCCGTCACCATCACAAACATGCCCATTGTCAACATATCAAAATCATTCACAATGGTCTCAATCCCTAAATACTGTTGCAGATTACTATACTATACTATACTATAAAAGTTAGAAGCTGTGTAGAAATAATCTCTCATGCCAGGTCACTCATGCAAGTCTGCTCAACTAATATGAAAACAAAACACAGATGTGAACTTTCATCAGCTGTCGCTAGAACATCGACATACAAGAGAACTGTAGCTACAACCTGTCCACATACAAAACCCAAGTAGCAGTTACAATGAAAATTAGAGCTACTAAAAGCTACTATAGAGGTTGATAATTAATGAGAATTATGCATTATGTATAATTAATTTTAAAGTGAAGATCATGGTATCCCACTAGTAATGACTCACGAATTAACAAATCCTTCTAAAGGAACTACTAATTATTTGAATCAGTATTCTAAAGAGAAAAGCATTATAACTCCCTAATATTGACTGACGTCATTGTAAACTTTTGAGATTGGGGGCAGCTGTGGCCTAATGGTTAGAGAGTTGGACTTGTAACCTGAAGGTCACAGGTTCGAGTCTCAGTGCTGACAGGAGTTGTAGGTGGAGGGGGGAGTTAATGAAGAGGCTCTCTTCCACCCTCAATACCCATGGCTGAAGTGCCCTTGAGCAAGGCACTGAACCCCCAGTTGCTCCCCGGGTGCTGGATATATAGCTGCCCACTGCTCCGGGTGTGTGTTCATGGTGTGTTCACTTCTCACTCCTGTGTGTGTGTACTTGGATGGGTTAAATGCAGAGCACCAATTCCGAGTATGGGTTACCATACTTGCCAAATGTCACGACTGGTTTTGGGTAGTAATGGCTCAAGTGTTACTACATCATTCTAAAGGAATTACTAATGATCTGGATCAGTATTCTAAAGTGAATATCTCAGTAACCCAATAGTAATGACTCAAGTGTTCCAAATCTAGCAAAAAGAATTACTGTCCAGAATCTTAAAACCTCAAAAGCTTACAATGAATTTTGTTGTATCCATCACGCATGTCACACCACTTGAACATTTTGTTTACGATTGAAAAAAGAACGCTCAGCAGATGCAGATCGCCCCACTTGAAAAAATTTGGAGGGTGAACATTTCGTGATATTCCTTATGCAGTTCACCTCCCGAACGACCGCTAAGCTTTGTCTTGTCTTCACAGGCGATTATGTACGTGCAGTCGTCCGGGTTCTGTTGGGTGTCATTACCGACCACTCTGTACCAGTATTCGGTGGCCACCCCGTCCCACTCTGCAACGTACAAAGGTTCTTCTCCGCAATCGTTCAGATCTTTCCAGATACGATTGAAAAATAATTGCCAGTCTTTATCAGGAAATACCAGGCAGGAATCTTGACCGTGTACAAATTCGTTGGTCTCGTCAGACGTGTAGAGCTTAACTGTTTGATTTGTGATTTGTGAAATATCAGAAAAAATTAGTCTCTCACACAATCCGTATTTTCGTGGAGAAACTTTGTCAAATACAAATTACTGTTGTATTGCTTTCTCGGAGCCAAAGTCAGATTTTCCAACATCTCTTCACCCCCATTCCTTCTCAGGAGTTTTAGGGCGAGTATGAAGTAGCCATGTCTATGTATTATTTCACCACTCTTTTCTGATTTTCCACAGAAATGACCCATTCTATTTAAACAAGTATGCGATAGAGCTCCACCCGATATGAGCACATGTGGTCCACAGCTGTCCCGGGCAATCGAGTTCAAACATGATTCAACCATGGAGATCATGGGTTAATTGATGTGACATGATAAATTACAAAACAGATGGCATAACACATCCGTAGAACATTAAAGGACAATTTAAACAATATACAAATTCACGATGGAGGTCATAGGTTAAATTTGGCACTTGGATATATGTTACATGTCATTGAACATCTGGTGAACAATCTCACCATTCTCTTATTTTATTGCTGAGGTCACAGGTTAAATATGTCACTCTGGATATATGTTACAAACAGACGTCATTGAAAATCTGGTGATCATTAAAGGACAATACACTAATTCATGATGGAGGTCACAGGTTAATCACGGTCATTAAAAAGGTCATAAGGTTAACACTTAAGGGGCAGGGTCAAAGGTCAAAGTCATTAATCAAAAATGTTGACATTCCTTTGACTACTGTCATAAATGCATGAACTAGATTTTCTGCATCAGAAACAGCTAACATGTTTCGTAGCTTGGCAATGTTTCTAAGATGCAAGATTGCTGTTTTGTAACATGGGAAATATGGTTTTCAAAAGACAAGTTGTTGTCTAATATAACACCCAGATTTTTGACTGTAGAGGAAGTAACAGTACATCCGTCTAGTTACAAATTGTAATCTATGAGATTCTTTGTAGTTTTTTGGTCCAATAAGTAATATCTGTCTTATCCGAATTTAATAGAAAAAAATTATTTGTCATCCAATCTTTTACATTTTTAATTCACTCTGTTAGCTTAGATAATTTAGAAGTTTCATCTGGTCTCGTTAAGATATACAGTATAGTTGAGTATCATCAGCATAATAGTGGAAACTAATCCCATATTTTCTAATAATATTACCAAGGAGCAACATGTGTATTAAAAATAGCAGAGGACCTAGGACAGATCCTTGTGGCACTCCATATTTTACTGGTGGTAAATGAGATGACTCCCCATTTAAATAAACAAAGTGGCAGCGATCGTACAGGTAGGATCTAAACCATCTTAAAGCCTGCCTTTGTATACCTGTATAGTTTTGTAATCAATCTAGGAGTATGTCATGATCTATGGTGTCAAACGCAGCACTAAGATCAAGTAAAAATAGCAATGAGATGCAGCCTTGATATGATGCAAGAAGCAAGTCATTTGTAATTTTAACAAGTGCAGTTTCTGTGCTATGGTGGGACCTAAAACCTGACTGAAATTCTTCATAGAGATATTTTTTTGAGGAAGGAGCACAATTGAGCACACACAACTTTTCTAAAATTTTAGACTAAGGGTGCTTTCACACCTGCCTCATTTAGTTCGGTTGAATCGTACCAGAGTTCGTTTCCCCCTTTGGTGCGGTTCGTTTGGGCAGGTGTGAAAGCAGCAATCGCACTCGGGTGCGCACCAAAGGCAGACCAAACAAGCGTACCGAGACCTGCTTGAAAAGGTGGTCTCGGTACGCTTTCAAACGAACTCTGGAGCGGTTAGTTTGTGGTGAGAACGTGATCCGACCTCGAACAGACCCAACTGCAAAAAGTACTGATCATTTTTGGACTAAACCAGCTGCCGTAGTCAGCTGCGCTGTGCATTATGGGATGAGGAAGTGTTTGTTGACAGTTTGCACTTTAGCATGGCAGCTCGTGGATTAATGCACGCCTCCACTTGAAGTTACGAGCGATGCCCGCTCGCTGTTTGCAGTGCATTAGAATGTTGTTTTCAAGCCACATCAGCGCTTCATTATAGAAATGTATTGTTTGCATATTGTCGTGTATACAAACAATGTAATAGATTATGGCCAGGGACAAAACCAGCCCGTGCAGTCATCTCTCCATAGTTGTGTTGTCTCCGTGTTGTTTGCTGGCTTCTCCTCTTATGTTGGACTTTTGCCGCACGTAAATTCTGACCAATCGAAAAGCAGTTTAGGAAATACGTCATGGCCAATGAGTGATGTGGATGTTGTCATGTGACTGCATTTTGGTTCGTTTCAACTGGTTCGGACCAAAGCAATCAGTGTGGTGTGAAAAGGAACCAAAAAAAGCTGTGTATAATTGTTTGCCCTTGGTTCGGACCAAATGAACCGAACTAGAGATGTGAAAGCACCCATAAATAGAAGATTTGAAATAGTAGCTGAGTTTCTTTCTTGAGAGAGTGGGTATTAATGTTGTACCATGGGACAAGTATTGTTGTACGTTTTTCTTTAACCTTTTTCAATTTCCTTTTTCTGTTATATAAAAAATTATATTATTTACTTATGTTTGATTATATATTGTTTTTGTCTACCATTGATTTGCACGTCATGTGAGTCTCTACCATTAAACCTTACCGTTTGTTGAACATTTGGCTTCCGTACATCATTTGGCTGTAACAAGTACTGATAACAAGGAGACAATCAAAAACACATGTAAGAACATACCATTGTACTTTGATTTTTAACCCAGTGTTGCATTAATAATAGTTTTAACATGCATAACATAAGTTGTGACAAGCATAATAAACCATCAACATATTGTTTACTTAAGTGGACACAGTGGAAGTACTATAAAGAAAGTTGAAGATTCTATGATTCTGCCAAACATTTCTGATAACCATTTCTACATGTATTCTTAGAAGTGCTAGATGATCTGTCAAATACTCAATAGTGCAATGATGCTTGTAGACATAAAACATTTGGGCACACACTTACTGTACACTAGTTTCTCTGTGAAAATCTCTAAACACTCGATCACTGCTACAGTGTGTCAAAAGGACTCCACAAACTAGGGTTGTCTAAAACAGTGGTTGTGCAGGCGGATCTAATCTGAGATGCATAAGGTTAACAGAAGTATTTTAAATGAAGTGAGAATTTTCCTTAGGTCTGACATGAGAAGCAGCATGAGGCCATAAAAACCTTAATGGAAGGGGTTCTTGCAATAAAGGTTCCCAGGTTTGGCATACATGTATAGTACTTTACTTTATGATTATTGTCACCAAAAAACTATCAGACATCCTTAACTTGTTGAGTTTACGTCACAGCAGTCCGTTTTCTTCTGCGCACACATAAGTTACATTCAGTTTGTGGCACTAAGTGGTGTCGTGTAAAGCCGACCATCTCAGCCTTGTGTGCTCCTCCTCTGTGTGTAGCTGATCATCTCCTCCAGGCTGGTGGTTCATCGTCTTAGCTGGCTGCAGTGTGTTTTTTCTTAACTGCTCCCACTTACTGTTTAGTCACACCTACCTATATTAAATGGAAATGTACAAAAGTGTAGTCAGTACTTTTCAAAATTGTAAGAAGTAAAAATAATTTTGTCATTAGAAATGTATTTTAGTTGAAGTATTCAGTTTAAACTGCACTTGACTGAAGTACAAACTCCCAAATAAAAAATTTATTTCAGTAGTGAAGTTAAATAACTTTATATTAAAAATAAATACTTTACACCTATGCACAAGATGACTGCATATCATTTAATGGTAAATGATCTGTTTCTGCTCCTTCGCTCCCTGGTTGTCTGTTGTTTAATATCATTGATAATCCAAAACAACATATGGATATAACGTTAGCTACTTAAGAAAACAGAAAACAAGCACATCTTAAAAATCTCTTACCTTTATGGAAATGTCATATCACTTTGCCAACATATGGCAAAAACATGTTTTTGCGTATCATCGCTGCAACACAGGCCAGCCGATGCTTCTTGGTTTCAACTACATGGTGTCAATAGTCTTTCATCCAAATGGGAGACCTAAAATATCTGTCTTCGTGGTGAGTTTTTTACCTTTTCTGTAGTGTGATTTACTGTTGCAGACTGTCACATAACAAGAACGTACCATTTTATAACTGAAATGAAACAAATGAAAAAGACTATTCTCCAGCTATAAAATGCCTCGGCATTGATACCTTACAAATGGCAGAAATACCCATAATGCACTTTGTTTCTCGCAAGTATGATGTCACCTTACAAAGACCGATGGATTGCTTCTGAAATCACTTCTGTCTGAAGCACAGTGAGAGTTGCAACACACTTAGGGTACATTAGATGAAGTGCATAATAGTATGCCATAAGGTAGAGCACATCTTCATGGAGGTCTTCTTTTGGTAAAGTGTAGTGTAGTACTAATGGCCAGCATGTAGATCAGAAGGGGACAGAAGAGTGGTCTCCCCTAGAGGAAGAAAACTGGGTTTTCTGTTGGCTAGAAACACAAAAATAAATGAGCAGTGTATCTTGATATAAATAACAACTCCTCTATTCCTCTTGGTCTAAAAGAAATATAAAGTTATGTCTTACCTCATGGATGTGCAGCATTGCTTCATCTGCATGACCCATCTGTTTTGATGGGACTACAGGTGATGGGAACACAAACAGCTTCACTGGCTACACGGCAACACTGCTACCAGAGTTTCTGAAAATCTTCATCCTAACAGGAGTTTTCAAAAAGGTTGGGTTTCAGTGACCTGATACTGTATGTGGACAACTCCTCCATTTGGGGGAGCAGCCTAGTTATTCAATGTAAACCTTTTTTTTTCTTTTTTTTCTTCCTTGCATTTCTTATAAAGCCATCTTGGCTCACTCCACCATGTCAGCATTTACACTAACTCCCCAAAAATTATCTTGTATTTGACCTTTTAAAACCCTGTCTTATTTGTTTGGTAGTTTGTGCCAGAGATTGTTTTAAAGATCCATCTTGGTACATTTCAAACATTTCCAGAAAACACCAAGTAATGCAGTCCACTAGACATTAATAAAAAGATAATACTTCTTTCACTGTATTTTCAAATCATTGTATTTTCAGTTCAAATAAGGCTGTTCCTTGCATTGTCTAATGTTTCTTTTCTTCTCAGTTCAGCCAGGCAAAACAACCTCTGTTCACAGCAGACAAAGCAACCAGGTGGACATTAGTAAGAAGGTAATTAACTAACTTTTAAATCGCTTCCTTCTGTTTTCCAATTTCATCATTCTGCACAGCTCAGCCCCTCAATCCAGTTCTTTCTCACAGCAGAAAAAGCAAGTCCGTGAGTTACTTGGTTCACTTGTTTTCAAATCTTAAAGCTCTTTTTTCAATTGTCCAACGTTACTTTTCTGCAGAACTCAGACAGACAAAGCAGACCACGTTCATGCCAGGCAAAAGAAGCCAGTGGTCAAGGTAATACTTGGATTTTCAAACGACTGAGATTCACCATGTTCATTAAATATTAAACCTTCTATATTCTGCACAACTCCACCAGACAAAGCAGTCATGTGTGCACTACTAAGGTAATACTTGGTTCCCCATTTCTTCAAATTTGTATACCCTGTCCTTTTGATTTCTCAGATTTTTTTTTTCTTCTGCAAAACCCATCCAGGCGAAGACTTCCCAGATCACTCCAGGCAGAGCACTCACATAGACTGTAATAAGAAGTTAATACACAGCCAGATACAGCAACCACATTTTAAACAATCCCTTGTTCATGAATGTCGGTTCCGTCATGCTTCCATTACTTAACACACTGAATGCCATTAACATTTCAGTCAAAGTTAGGATTTCTTAAAAGGGTTATATGATGCGATTTCAAATTTTACTTTCTCTTTGGAGTGTTACAAGCTCTTGGTGTATAAAGAAGATCTGTAAAGTTGCAAAGACTAAAGTCTCAAATCCAAAGAGATATTCTTTATAAAAGTTAACCACACCCTCCTAAAACGGCTCGTTCTGATATGCCCCCACATCTCTACGTCACTATGTGGGAAGATTTGCATAACGCTGCCCAGATGTTCACGCAAATAAAGAAGGCGTAACTTTTATTCTTGTTGTAGTATTGTTGTTGCCGCCGCCACCATGTCGTATAGACACTGTGTGTTGCGTTGTGAAAGCGAAACTACATTCTTTAGTCTTACAAAAGAGGATGATATCTGCTTCGTCATGCCTAAAGCTAATCTGCACTGGTCGCTGAGGAAATACATCAACTTTGCACTGTGGATCGCTGGATCGGCTTTCACCGTGGACGAAGCGGAGTTCAGCCCAGGGTCGTCACATGTGGTTGCCGCAAGCCCTCCGGACGCTCCTTCGTAGAATCCGCCGGTTGTGCCGTTCTCAAGCCGCCCACCTCTGCTCACTCAAGCTGGCCACGGCTCACTCTAGGCCTCCGGCCTTTGCTCACTCAAGGCCGTGGTGTTTTAATCTATATAACAAACAGAGCAAAACTACTTTGTTTGGCCTTCCAAAAGAGGTCATGACTAGAAATCATGTTTATATCATGTTTATAGTGAGTTTTAATGTTTATGTCTCGTCGCTTGTTTACAACAGAACAGCACAACCCAGATGTTCAAATTTGTGCAAAACATTTTATGGACAACAGATTTGTAAACTAGGAGAGTAGCCTACAAGAATGACTGTGCAAAGGCTATTTCTAAAAAAAATGGGTCAATTCTGACTTTGCTATGACAATCTGTCACTTCTGAATTGAGTGCTGTAAGTATGTTTTGTTAATAGTTTAAGTATTTGCTATTGACTGTTCAAATGCTGAATTTTGTGCAGCGTAGAGTAACACGTTGTGTGTGTGTGAGGGGAACAGTGTCACATCACAGGAGTGAACAGCCTGTCAGAAATCATAGCAAGTCAGCTGTCTTAACTATTTTTTGAACATTAAAGCATGTCAACATATTCTGTTACACCAAATACACAAAATAATAATCTTTAAAATAGCATCAAATGACCCCTTTAAGAATATTTTAATGAAACCTTAAAGTTTTCTGTCTCTCTTTTGACAGCCTATGCATCTACCAAAAAAGTAGTAGTATAGTTTTATTTCATGTCATGTCAGCATCATGGCAAAAAGGAAGTTAAAAAAAATAAAAGACTTCCATAAATACTATTAAAAGGAAAGCCATTTTCAGTGTGTATTGTGAGAAGAGCTCTAAAAACAGATTTCACTTGACAGGTGTCTTGACAACCAGGGGTCTCATTTATAAAACTCTCCGTAAATTTCATCCTAAAAGTGTACATATGCAAAAAAGCTAGATTTTGCCATAACCTGAGCAAAAATCTCTTTGTAAATCTCAGTCAGGGGAAGATGTGCATACGTGCATCTCCACCCTGAATCCTTCCCGAAATCACCATATATGGAGCTTACAACGCCTAGTTTTACTATGCATAACCTCATTTGCATATCATTTCCATGCATATTCCCATCCACGTGACACCATATTTAATACCGTTAAAGGTATAAAACATCAAGGAAATATGAGATACAGAGTATAAATGTATATTTGTCCCATACACAGTTTTTATTGCTAAAAATCATCCAGTATTCTTATGTTTTAGCATAAATATATCAAAATCCATAAAAACAAAACTGTTTACAATAGTTCTCAGATAAATATTTTAGAATAGAGTTGATCTCAATTCTTTTCCACTGGCCAAATAGTATTTCAATTGTTTTTAAACAATTCAAATCAAATTTAATTTATGCAGTTTTGCTGATAAGGTGAACATCTTTTAGCTATTTTTAGTCTATATTTATTGCAATGTAAAAAGAATTGTCTGACTCAGCGTGCCACTGACAAAGTAGCCTATTTTAAAAAGAAAACATGAAAATTACCATTTTCTTCAAGTTGTATCCTTCAAATTCAGTGTTAATTTTCATAATGTTGTGGAGATGCCTTCACACAGCATCATCACCTCCATGCAGCTGTGGTTGTACAGTAAGATATTATCACTGGAGCTATTCAAACCAGACGATATAGACCGTTCCACCGAATCCAGCAGTGCCCGCCACAGTATCAAAGTGCGCATCATTGAGCATTGTAAAAAATAAAATAATAACACAAAACATGACATATTCAGTTTAAATTGAAGATTATATTGTGCACCTACAGCACTCCTCACTGTCATTAAAACAGCATGCCACAGGAAAAGTGATCAAGCGCATCCACTAAACATTCCTAAATTCGTATAATTTGTAATGACTTTACGTAAGTTCAGTGGGTATCTCCATTAATGAGAGTGGAATATTTAATGTAAATGTGTATATCGAAATGAAAACAGATTTTAAAATTGTTGTTTTCTTACTTTTCTTACTCCAGGAAAAAGAGTTTGTACACATGGTCTATAATGTCCGTACGTTGCGTACATATTCATGGCAAGTTTATTTTTTATAAATCCCGATATGTGCATGGAAAATTGCGTATGCATTTTCTATGCCCAATTTCTGCATACGCAACGTTTATAAATGAGACCCCAGGTCCCTAATTTTACCAGTCAGGTGCTCAGCAGCAGTCAGGCCCCCGGTCAAACAGACACACATTAGTTTACTACTATGCAAAACTATTATCCAATCATAGCATAGGGTAGAAAATAGCTTATTACTTATTGATTTTAATGTTTTTGAATGTACTCAATCAATGTAAACCACACGAACAACATAAATGGACCTCAGACAACAGTGTAATATATTATATTATATCTATATATATATATATATATATATATATATATAAATAAATAAATAAATAAATAAAAATAAGCTCATTATCTCTATAACCTGTTAACACACACCTGGATGCCAACACACGAAACTGTCTTTGTTTGCATAATAACATAGTTAGCAATAGTTCTTCCAAAAAAGAAAATGTGCTGAAATTCTACCGGCCCAAGATGCTGTGTAGTTTTTTTCTTCATTGGAACAGATTAAAAGAAAATAGACATCACATCACTTGCTCACCAATGGATCCTCTGCAGTAAATGTGTGCCATCAGAATGAGTCCAAACAGATGACTTGTGAATTATTGAGGTTTTTATCAGGTGATTGGACATCAGTGTGACAGCACATATGCACTGCAGAGGATCTAGTGAAGACTATGCAGTGTTTTGTTCGTTTTTTTTATTTATTATTATTATTATTCAGTTTCAATAATGTTTCTTATGTAGCCGCACTGGGTAGTACGTTAACGTTAGCTCAAATGATATATAGGGAATTTTAATAATTAATCAGGAATATGATTAATATATATATCTCGCGTAACAGTTACATTAAAATCTACTGAAGATGAAAAAAATAGGTCAATTGTATATATCAATAACTCATTACAAGGCACTGT
>NC_056575.1:25798122-25945911 GCF_018340385.1 Cyprinus carpio | reverse complement strand
TTGTCTAAAAAAATTATTAAATAAACAGAATCTTAATCGTAATATTTTAATTACAAAGTATATACTTTTATCAAACAGCGACAACAACAAAAATAATATTAGCTAGTAGTAGTAATAGTAGTAGTAAACATATATATAATAAAATTAAATGCTTACTTTGAAGATGGACGCATCCACCCTGGTTGTAGTCTTGTTTTCCCGCATGTTTCCAGGGTATTTGAACATGGTGCGGTTCATCCTCCCATAGCAGTCCATTATATATGTTACTGTTGATCTGTTCTATAAGCCCTGTTTTAGTCTGCGACCACCCGGGATTCATCTTTTACATCGCTTCTTAACGTTAAAGTCGTTACAGCGGGTTGATGGGGGAATATAATTCACATTCACAACTATCCTCGCCGCTTTATTTATAATAGACACCCCCCAAGTGAAGAACGGAGAAATGTCATGAGAGCGGATTGGCCAGCGCAACGCGCAGGCGCCCAATCCCTAGCCTTAGGATGGCGACGTATGATATGTAAATTGAGATTCTACGAAGCGGAGGCATTTACAAGAAATCTCTATCCAGCTCTGGAGGTGTGTGGAAAGATCTGAGGGGAAGGGACTTTACAAGCTCATCCGGGTTGATATTGAACACAATTCCATTAAACTCTTCTGAATGCAATACAAATTTATAAAACAATCAATTAAATAAACAAAAAAAAAAACAAACAAATGGAGCATTGCAATACCCAAACAAACAAACAAACTCGGGTTTTAACTTGATTATAACTTTGGTGGTTTATCAAAAAAACAAAATATACAATTCACGCAATATAAAACAGCAGCAATGGTATATAACCCGACTAAAAGTATAATGAAAAAGTCTTTGTAATCTCTTATTCAGATAGACTGTACATAAACTGTAAACCATTCAGCTCACAAAACAAAATTATTAAAAACAGTTGTCTATTTTATCCAAAACAAAACATTCTAGAATTAACATTAAACATTATTTCTAAATTAGATCTTATAAAATATATCATCAAGGGGACTACAGCACAAAAAATTTACTAAATGATTGTTGTTAATCATCAGAACATTTACGATTTTCCTTTATGCTTTACATTTAATAATGAATGGTCAAATAAAGTTGATTGTGGTGGCATGTTCTGAAATGGTTAACCCCTATGTCACAGCCACGTCTAACTGTTGTCAGGAAGTTTAAAGATCATGTGGAAACCATAAAAAGCGGATCTTGGAAAGGTAAGGTTGCATGCTGGTGGTGTGTTTGGGGGATATGAGCACAGGTAGTGGTCGGTCGTGAAGGAGTTCTGCTTTAAGACAATGTGAGAGGAAGTTGAGATGACCCCGACTCAAATCAAACAAGACATTCTTACTGGTTCAACAGTGTGAAATAGGGGTGGGCAATAATATGGCCCAATTGTATGCTAATACAATCCATTTATAAAACAATATACTTTATTCATTTTATTTATTATTGAAATCATTGTGATATTTATCATGTTGCTTAATTGTATATTGCTGGCAAATCATCACACGTATTATTACCTGGGAACAGTGAAGACAGGAAAAGAACAGAGCTATTTCTGAGGTAGCAACAAGGGAATAATACAACATTTATATCTGTGTGTATCTTAATGAAAAGTTACTTTGTTGTTGTTTTAGCTAAGCCAGATCCATCACTTTTTTATTTTCTTAAACAAGGCCTATTTAAAATTTGCATAACAAAATCAAGTTCAAAACAAAGAACATGTCATACGAATTATGTAAAATAATACTTAAATAATATAATAATATAATCATAAGAAGAGGGTGGCTACTGGCTCAGCTTACCACAGGACCTTTGCTCAAATTACCCCCTCCTACCATTTTAACAAGCATGTATCATCCAGCAGTTTAGAGGCCCAACATCATGCTAACATTTTGAACATACAAAAAGCTTACTATGAAAGAGCAAAAAAAAAAAATAAAAAAAATAGCCAAAAAGCCTACAAATGTAGTTACCAAGTTTTTCAACTTTGTACACTCTCCATCACCCAGGGTTGAGTAAAATGCTTAAATCTTCAAACATGTGTGTGGTCATATCAACAATTTTTGTTTAAGGTTGTCTATAAAAGAAGGTGTGGCTTTCTGAATTTCCCTGCAGGCTCAAATCACCCCCACTCTCCCTTATCTATTTATTTATTTACTTTAGAATTACACTTTAAATTGAGCAAAAAAGTTCATTCATTGTTTTGTAAGTATGCAAAGTGTTTTTATTTACCTGCAACTTTTCTTTCAATTTTTTTTCATTTACATATTTTATATTTATATATGTATAGAGAACAGCAGTACATACACAGGAAGCCAAAAATGCATATTTCATTAAGTAGCAGTCAAATATGTGCATTCAATATTCTTTAGTGTTGGCATGCACTTTTTATGGTAATGCATTTTTTTTCACTGATAAATTATATATAGGCCTACCATAAAAAAAATAAAAAATAAAAAAAATCAATAATTTTGTGCAACTCAAGCTAACAGATTCAAAGCAATTTAAGGAGTGATGATGAAATACTCTTTGAATCATTGTGCTTAATGAACTCAGATGAATGTTAACATATGAGTGCTCACATCAGCATGACTATAGTATAAGGGTTGACTGCTCTGCAATCTTTCATTTGAGAGAAATACACATGTGGGATTGCCTCCACATGCCATTACTGTCCAGTAAAAGCAGGAAATGGAGCATCAGGGCCCCTTTCATTTTTGCTGCCCTGATGCATTATATTGGTTTATAGGATAGAGGGTAGATGCGAGATCCCTGTCTCATCATTTTCAATAAGCCCCTTGTTGCTGCTCTTCTGTGTATAGACTGAGTAAAGCTTCAACTTGTTCCTGG
The DNA here is from genome assembly GCF_018340385.1 of Cyprinus carpio. NCBI lineage: Eukaryota > Metazoa > Chordata > Actinopteri > Cypriniformes > Cyprinidae > Cyprinus > Cyprinus carpio. The sequence continues at coordinate 25,943,027 of NC_056575.1, read as the reverse complement.
TCTTTTTAAAGGGGCTGGATCTGTAAGCTGGTCCACAACCATGCCCAATACCTAAAAAGAGAGAGAGAGAGAAAGCAGATGTGTTCAATGCAAGCAAGCATTTATATAACCTGCCCCTTCATCAAAACTAGGAACAAATTGAGGGTTGTGGTATGATTCAGAGAAACAACAGAGCTTATTAAATATAGTTTCAGTTACTCTGCCATGGTTTGAGGGGAGAGAACCAAAGGGATATATCATACATTTTTTATGTCATTTTTTATGCCATTCTGTATTCTATGTTTTCCCAATGCTGAACTGAAATTAAATTGCATTGTTAGGGCCATTCTCTGTTGTACTGGGGAGACCTTAGTGACTCAATTGCATTTTTCACATAAATAAAACCTCATAAGTTGAGTGACAATTTTTGGTGCTCGTGCAGTCCCATGTAAACACATGCTGGAAGCTATAATAGAGCTTTTCTGGAAAGTCTTAAGATTCTAAGAAATGTATTTGTTAGAAATCAGTTTTGCTTTGATCACACAGTGCCTGAGCAAATGCAGAACAAATGTTATTTGATGAAACCAGAATCATATGCCATCATTAAGTGTAACTGAATGAGTATTAGAAATTTTGGGGAATCCTTTAGGGGGTTTTTTTTTTTTTTTTTTTTCTGGGAATTATATAACTTTATTTTATATATATATATATATATATATATATATATATATATATATATATATATATATATATATATATATATATATATATATATATATATATATATATAAACCTGACCTCTGCTTCAGTAATCCCATCCTCACATCATCCCCTATCATCAGCAGGATATTTTCCACAGAAATCTGTATCATCCATGAAACACTTCATCGCAGCAGCAATATCTTTAATAGTCTAATGCAGCTGTCATGTCTTGAGAAGGATGGTGGGAATTCCTGTACATAGCCATGCTCAGGGGTCTGTGCTAGAATGGAGTGGGAGGGACAGATATCCGGTTACTTTCCAGGCAGACTGCCTTCACTTAGGTTTTCCCGCTACACAGCATGTTTTTGTGATGTTGTTCACTAATACAACTGCATACCTTTACCGAGTACCATTTCTGGATTACTATGATCAAACCTAACCTAAACAACTAACCGAGAGAAAGAAAAAAAGTATTTATGTTATTTATGTTATAGAACATTAAATTCAGGTCCGAATCCCAACAGAGAGACCAGTCCTTAGAACTCCCTTGCTCAACTTTCGCCATCAACTGACCACAGTCATAGTCACCAGCTTCCTCATTAAAGATAAAAGGTTCTCTAAGCGAGCTATTAACCTAATCATCTGAATCAACTAATTAACTCTAAACACCTGCAAAGATTCCTGAGGCTTTTAAAAACTCCCAGCCTGGTTCATTACTCAAAACCGCCAATCATGGGTAAGACTGCCCGACCTGACTGCTGTCCAGAAGGCCATCATTGACACCCTCAAGCGAGAGGGTAAGACACAGAAAGAAATTTCTGAACGAATAGGCTGTTCCCAGAGTGCTGTATCAAGGCACCTCAGTGGGAAGTCTGTGGGAAGGGAAAAGTGTGGCAAAAAGCGCTGCACAGCGAGAAAGGAGTGACCCGGACCCTGAGGGAAGATTGTGGAGAAGGACCGATTCAGACCTTGGGGGACCTGCGGGAAGCAGTGGACTGAGTCTGGAGTAGAAACATCAGAGCCACCGTGCACAGGCGTGTGCTTTTGAACCAGAAACAGGCGGCAGAAGCGCCTGACCTGGGCTACAGAGAAGCAGCACTGGACTGTTGCTCAGTGGTCCAAAGTACTTTTTCGGATGAAAGCAAATTTTGCATGTCATTAGAATCAAGGTGCCAGAGTCTGGAGGAAGACTGGGGAGAAGGAAATGCCAAAATGCCTGAGAGTCCAGTGTCAAGTACCCCTGACAGTCAGTGATGGTCTGGGGTGCCATGTCAGCTGCTGGTGTTGGTCCACTGTGTGTTATCAAGGGCACGCAGGGGGGTCAATGCAGCTAGCTATCAGCGAGATTTTGGAGCACTTCATGCTTCCATCTGCTGAAAAAGCTTTATGGAGATGAAGATTTCGTTTTTCAGCACGACCTGGCACCTGCTCACAGTGCCAAAACCACTGGTAAATGGTTTACTGACCATGGTATTACTGTGCTCAATTGGCCTGCCAACTCTCCTGACCTGAACCCCATAGAGAATCTGTGGGATATTGTGAAAGAGAGAAAGTTGAGAGACATAAGACCCAACACTCTGGATGAGCTTAAGGCCGCTCTCGAAGCATCCTGGGCCTCCATAACACCTCAGCAGTGCCACAGGCTGATTGCCTCCATGCCACGCCATTGGAAGCAGTCATTTCTGCAAGGATTCCCGACCAAGTATTGAGTGCATAACTGAACATAATTATCCTTGAAGGTTGACTTTTTTTTGTATTAAAAAACACTTTTCTTTTATTGGTCAGGATGAAATATGCTAATTTTTTTTTTGAGATAGAGATTTTGGGTTTTTCATAACTGCAATAATTATTTCAAAGGTTGACTTTTTTTAATATTAAAACACTTTTCATAAATTTTTTGAGGACCGCTATATATATTTCAGTTAATGAAAAAAGTACAATGAATCTAAAAATATAATGAAAGTTTAATTTTTTATCATTACATTATGTGAAAATAATGAACTTTTTTGGTACAGTTATATACACAATATGCTAATTCTTTTTACTACAAAGTGAGAAGGACTCATAAATAAAATTTACTGCTTATTAGGGCTGTTGTCAGTCGATTACAATTTTTAATTGAATTAATTGCATAATGTAATTAATTATTGAGTAATTACAAATTAATCACACATCATATTTGGCCCAGAAATTACCCACAAAAGATAATTTAAAACCATTGTTGTATTGCATGAGAAAAGCATGAAATAGGTATTACAAAAAGTATTTTATTATATATATATATATATATATATATATATAAAAATATATATATATATATATATATATATATATCCATACTCTTGTTTTTTGTACAGAAGCTCTCTGTCTGAATAGAAAATTATGCCGTTATTGACTAATTATAAAGTAAGTAAACAACTTGTTTAGAGACCACTACTTTGTGTCACGTCAAAATAAAACTTGAAGTGGTCTGAAAGCGTGATGACTGCGTCAGTTTTTAGTGAGCATTCAGCGTGATGAAATAAAAGATACCATAGTGTCTGTGGCGAGGTGTTTACCAGAGCTTTTATGTGATGACCCGAAATAAGTTGACTATTAAAAAATAACAGCTGAATATAGGTTCTAGGCAAAAAAATATTTACATTACAGTATTTATTAATCTTTGTTTACATTAGTTAATACATAGTTCATGTTAGTTCACAGTGCATAATCTAAATGATAACTAACACAACTTTTGATTTTAATAATGCATTAGTAAATGTTGAAATTAATATTAACTAAGATTAATAAATGCTGTAGAAGTAGGCTATTTTATTTCTTAATGAGTCATACTTAATAAAGTAGTTAACTAATGTTAACTAATGAAACCTTATTGTAAACTGTTTACAGAATATTGTTCAAATTGTTACTGCCTTTTAGGTTATTATTTTGGAATAAATATAAAATACATAAAAACACTATGAAATGTATAATTAGTATAAAAATATTAAATAAAATACAAAATTATAGTAATAAAATACAAAATATAATTATATTTGCCTCCTCATTTTTTATGTAATATTTAATATAAATATATATTTATATATAAAACTGCCTCCTCATTTTAAAATTTTATCATTTTACCCAGCGCCAGGGTAATATTGGACAGAATCACGTTTATTAGTATTTTGCTGGAATTGGGTTTTTGTAGTACTTTTGGGTCACTCAACCTAATGAAAGGTTTTTTTAATTTTTAATGAATAAAATGCATTCTAAGAGCAGCCTTTCCACTATACTAGGGGATAAAAATCTGAACTCGACGCAGCTACTGTACTACTCTCCATTGCAAATAAATGACTTCCGGTCTACTACTCTCCATTGCAAATAAATGACTTCCGGTCTGTAAAGCATGGGAGATAGTGGAAAGGCAGCTCTATGCAACTGTCAGCTCTATAGACCACGTAAGATAGTGTTGTTGGTTTTTGTTGTGTGCCGTCTGAAGGGAGGCAAATGGGCACTCTGGTGTTGACCACGTCCCGGCATGAAATGTCAGTCCCGGGTACTGTCTTGCTTTCGTGGCTAAGCCTGGGACAAGCAGAGTGCAGGGGATAAAGCTTCGGCGTTCTGTGGTGGACAGTTTGCTCACCGAATCTTGACATTTATGTGTGCAAGACTTTGTGCTAAGCAGATTTAGAGAAACTGAACACTCTCTTAATGAAAACTTTCTTGGAGTGGGAGAGTCAACGGCTGATCTTGGTAAGGCTATAGTCAGAGGCAGGAATCCCAGGTGGGGTAGCTATTATGGGATAAAAAGCTTGATGCTGTGATAAAACTACGATCAGGCTTGATGTTGACGCTGGTGTATTGGTATACAATATACTTATAAATGTAATAATTTTTGTCATTTTAAATGTTTATACTCCATATGAGTCTAGTGAGAATGGTTGAATATCTAAATAGACTGGCTTTTTTATAAATGCTTTTATTCAAGACAATAGCATCTGCAGTGTATATGTTGTTGGGGATATGAATACTTTGATATCAATGACAGTAACTCATTATTGCTAAGCATCTGATCTCTGTTCGAAGTGAGATATGCTTCACTCTATCAAGTAGAGTACTGTGCCTGCAGACAGTTATACATACATAAAGTGAAGCCCTGGCACTCCAACATGTGGCTTCACCATTGTTTTAGTACAGCTGATGGGCATTAAGCCATAGAGAATATGGGTATTAAGTATGGGGTCACAATAACAGATCATATACTACCTTTGGCCCTCACAATTAACATTGAAGAATTACACCATCTGATCAGCAACAATAATGCTATCAGTGGTAATGTCTTAGTGCTAAATTAGACTGGTCAACTCTTTCTGAAGAGGGATCTTTTTGGCTTGTGCTAATACAGACCATTATCTAAGTATTAATGTTTATCTGCCCAGAAGCTATTATGTGTGGGATGTCAACTGTCAGATTGAGGGAGCACAAGAGTAATCTATGAGTCATGTATGATGATGTTGTGGCTGGACTCTGTTTGGAGGGGAGTGAGTATTAAACCTCTTCAAAAACACAGGAGGAGAAACAGGGCCTATATTATTAGACAGGATGGAATGAGCATGTAGCACCATATCACGCACAGGCTAAAGGAAGCTTACAAGCTTTGGGCCCTGGCTGGGAACCTAGGCAGGGCCCTGAGCTTGAGAATAAAAAGCTTGCCAATGCAAGATATAAGTATGCTGTTAGTTTTATATCTAGAAATGGGCAAGCCATGAGGGCTGACTCTATGGCCAGTAGGCTGATGAGCAACAATATTACGGCTTTTTGGGAGGTGAGGTCCCTCTCAATGACCAGCAAATCTTCCCTTCCTTTCAGTCGGTCCGTTCGGCGTTCTGAATGGGGATCGCCCGAGAGCCCAATCACCTTCGAGTGGTACAAAGCGAGCCAATGGTACACAAAAGTACCTTGGTCTCGCGGAAGTTTGCATCGCTGAGCTCCGCACCCATAAAGCGGGTATATAAGGAACTGTAGCGAGCAGCTTCGCATTCAAACTTTAAGCGGGCGAGCACATCGCTAACGCTGCTATCACGGTGTTACAAGAGCTGGTGTTGGTGTGGCCAGTGGCGATTCAGCGGTTAGATCTGGGTTTCCTCGCGACAGCTCCAGCGTTCCCCTGAGTGCTTCAACACCTCTGAAAGAGCAAGATTCTTTCACAAAGAGAATCTGGGCCGATTTGCGTCTTTTTAAAGATGTCATTTAAGCCCGATGCGTTTCTGGAGTCGCGGTCGATACATGCGGCTCCTCGTTGGCCCAGTCCGCGATCGGCTGTGTCCGCGATGTCTGGAAGCTTTCAACGCGCTGAGACTTCTGCTGCGTTAGAGTGGATAACTCATGTTTCTCATCGCTGGGCACATGACCATCTCGGCGTTAGTCGAGACTTCGATTACCTTAAAGGTATAAGGAGTCCCCTCTGCCACACCCGTTCTAGCTCTTGCTTCGTGAGAGGGCTTCGCCGGCTGGTGTGCAGGGTGATCTGAGGGTTCTGGTGTAGGGCTTCCCGGCCGACCAACCTCCTCGGACCACACCCCCTCACATCACGCCCCGCTGGCCGGTTGAGTTTCCGGATGGGTTTGCTGGACCTCTCAGGCTCCTGACATCTCGTCCGGGCTTTCCATGAAGAGGGACCCGGTATGTCGTCGCCGCATCACAAGGCCCGGGCTTGAGTCCTCGGGAGATGAGGGTTGGCTGCGTTGCCTCCACCGGGGTGCCAGCGTTGTCAAGTCGATCGAGGCTGTGGCCGTGCTTTCCCGGGCAGCGGAGGCATCGGACTTGAAGGTGGAATCACTCCGCCCTGTCCCGGCTCGAGGCTGGATGATTCAGTTCCCCTGGGGGCTGCTCATGCGGATCGCCAGCACCCCCCCTCTGAGTTCCTTTCTTCCGGGAAGTGCAGGGAAGTAACCAGTTCATGGAGAGGCACCTTTAACTGCGAAACCGTTCTGGTGCTTCCTCGCCTTCACTGCCCTCGATGGTGGGGCGGCAAAGGGGTATGCTGGGATTCCCGATTGGGCGTTCTGTTTCGATGCAGCTGTGTCACAGGCCTCGGCTTGGCGTGGTGGTCCCCAAGCTGCCCTCCAAGGCCTATGGTTCTCATCCACTCATGTGGCCAAGGCTTACAGAGCTCTGCGGGCCAGGCAGCCACCTCTGCCTTGCATGCCATGGCCTCACTTCCAGGTCTATCAGGCCAAACTGCTCGACTGGCTGCAGGTAGTGCTGACCAGGGGGTTTTGCAGGGGCTGGCACTGCTGCCGACCTCGCTCTCCGGTGACGAAGGTCGCTCTCTTGGCTCCTTGGAATCGAGTGATGTCACTTTGGTGGTCCAGGAGGCGCCACCTATGGCTGGGAACCACTTGTAGATATGAGAGGGGAGTCCCTGATCAGGCTCAGCTCACCTCAACTCTCCAGTGATCTCCCAGAGATAGCCTCTTGGCGACTCAGTGAGAAGGCTTTGCCCAGCAGTTCTCTGCCGCCCAGAAGAGCAGTCCTAGGAGGCCATCAGACACATCCTGCCCGGTGACCCACTGCTGCTTTCACCCGCTGCCGGTGCCAGCACCGCCCAGCCCTGCGCCTTTCGTCGCCGGTAGCCCCCTGTGGCCTCCTCCACTCCCGGCTCGGCCACAGCAGCAGCCTTCACCCGGCCGCCAGCGAGGAGATGGCGCGAAGGGGAGGCGGCGCCTTGCGTCTCTGCTCCTAAGCCTGCCAAACGCCAGGCCAGCTGGCGTTCCTGGGGCCAGGCGACCGGGTTGGAGGCGTCAGCTAAATCAGGAGATGGTAGCAGGACACTCCTTCCCGGAGGGCGAGGGAGAATCCTTTGTTCTCATTTTCATTTTGTTCGCCACTGGCCCTGCTGGCCCGGTGGTACCCAAACCTTCACTAAAAAGGGCTGTTTCCTCTACCTCCGGGTCCCAAGGGCCCGCGAGCGACAGTTGGCTGGCCGTGCTTCCTGCGCCCGCTCTGGTTCTCCCTCTCCCCTTGCAGTTTCCATGCAAAGCCCGGCTCGAGGCGGCAGCCTTCTCAGCCCTCTTGCTGCTTGGAGTGAGCAGTGCCACTCCGCCCCGCTAGGGGCGCTATGCCTCCCCATGCTGGGGCTGTCTGCTCCACCACGCTGCCTTACCGTGGAGTAAGCCTGTAGATCCCCTTGACCCGGCTGGTTGGGTTCTGGGAGCCTGGCTAGGCTCCCCCAGGCCTTCCAGCTGGCTCATCCGGACTCAGGCACCGGCTACCTTGATTCGGATTCCGTGGCGTCCCCCAGGTTTGGCGGGGGTGTCAGCGTGATTGGTGGAGCAAAGATGCCCCTGTCATCTTGGCGTGATTGGCGACCCTGCTGGCAAAGGCTGGCGATAGGGCCAGTCCTCAGCCCGACATGAGAGTCCGGCTTTTGCAGCCTGCTTCATAGTACCCAAAGAGACAGGTGGGTTGGCCGATCCTGGACTTGCGTGCTTTGAACGAGGCTCTGCACAGACTCCACGTTCAAGATACTGCGCTAAAGCATTTTCGGTGCATTCGATCCGATGGATTGGTTCTGTGATGGACCTGGGGTGGCGTACTTTCATGTCTCCATTCTTCCTCGTACAGGCCGTTTCTTGGTTTTGCTTTTAGAGGCGGCCTCATTTGGGTTCTCCCAGCCGGGTTGGCCTGTCTCCCAGCGTCTTCTGAAGGTCGCGGAGGGAGCCCCTGGCTCCTCTCAGAACAAGGTGTCCATTATCCTCAACTACCACCGGCGACTGGCGTCCGCTCACTCGAGAGCGGTTGTGCGAGGCACGGGGATCTGGTGCTCAGACACCTTGCGACTGGGTCTTCAGGTCAACTGGGAAAAGGCAGCTCTCCCACCGTACGGGGATCTCATTTCTCGGTATGGAAATGGGCTTCGGTCGCCATGTTGGCGCAGCTTACAGGCTGGCGCCGCTGATCACTGCTGAATTGCACTGAGGACAATTCGAGGGCAAAACGAAGGCGGTATACCACTGAAACTGTTTTCAGAGGCTCCTGGGGGCATATAAGCGTCATAGCTGGCAGTCATACCGCTCGGGTTACTCTCCATATGAGACATCAGCACTATTCCGCTGACCGGAGTCGAGATGGGCATGCTTAGCGAGCGCGGCTCGAAGGAGTGAGGCCATCACTCGGACCTGCAGCGGGAGAAACTTCACCCGATGGTTGGACCCCTTGTTTCTCACGGGCCAGTGCCTACAACCGGTCCAGACGTATTTACATTGTCAATCAACAGATGCACCTCTGCCACGGGCTGGTGCCATGTACCTTGGGCGCTGCAGCCAGACTCCTGGACAGGACCGACTTCAGTGGCATAGTGCCAGGTTGCCAGCGATGCGTCTTGCTCGCACGCTTCAGGGCCCTGCTTTGTGAAGGACAAGCGCGTTCTGGTCGTCACGGACAACACTCGCGACCCGTAAGCGTGCCGGCATCAGGGTGGTCGCTCCATATGGCTTCGCCCATCTCCTCTTGTGGAGTCCTGGCATCTGAGGAATTAAACCCCGTGCCATTCCACATCCCGGGCAGGCTCAATCGTGCCGGCCCGACGAGGCTCTGCGACGATGCAGCCCGAGAATGGAGACTCACCCATTCCGGTTCAGCTGATTTGGGAACGCCGGGCTGGCTCAGGTAGACCTGTTTTCTGCAGAAGTCCCACTGCCAGTTGTTTTACTCCTGACGGGGCTTCCGGCCGCAGGGCGCCTGGCACGGCTGGCCGCTGGACCTCTCGCCAGGTATCGCGTTTCCCCAGGTGGGCGCTGCACAGGCGTTGTGCAAGATCAGGGGAGGCGAGGGCGGATCCTCGTAGTTTGCGCCTTTTGGCGGCCCGGACCTGGTTCCCGAACCTTGCTGTGCCTCGGGCTGGCTTCCTGGCCAATTCCTCTGAGGAAGGACCTTCTTTCTCAGAGGCGGGGCACCCTCTGGCTGCGATCGATCTATGGAACCTACATGTGGGTTCTGGGCCGGTCCGCGAGGAAGGTTTAGGTACCTTGCCACCTGGGTGGTAGCTACCATCACTTCAGCTAGAGCCGTGTCCACCGAGACCGCTATGCTTTGGTGAGACCTCTTAGATCACTTGGTGTTCTTCGCAGTGAGGACCCCTGGAAATGTCCGGTGGGTCCAGTGCTTTCCCTTTCTTCAGGGAGGGGTTGGAGCGAAGGCTGTCTCCTTCCACCCTCCAAAGTCCTATGTGGCCATTTGACTCCACTTGACTGTTGAAGGTAAGTCTTGGGAGGCGATCTGATCCATCAGGTTCCTGAGAGAGGAGCGGCAAGGGCTGCTCCACGCCTCTCCCTCTGCCAGTCCCCTCTTGGGACCTCGCCCGAGTGGTTCTATCAGCACTGCAGAGAGCTCCTTCCAGACCCTTATCTCAGAGAGGCCAAAAGTTTTTATCTCTTTGAAGAAACTGCGCTCCTGACAGCAGCCTTGCCGATTGAAAGGAGGGTTCGGGGACCTGCTGACATTTTCAGTTGGCCAGCGTGCCTGGAACCGGACGGCTAACTCTCATGTTATCCTGGGGCCCCGGTAAGTGCATTGAAGTTCCCACCCATCGCGCTAGGGATCAGGTGGTGAGCTTACTGGCGCTGCCCTGGAGGAGGTAGACCCAGCCTTGGCGCTGCTCTGTCCAATGCGATGCGGCTCCGCACCTCGCGATGGACAGAACTTCGGTTATAGGATGCTTTGTCCAGCAATTTGTCGGTTACGGGCCAGACAGAAGAGAAGAAATGTCTCCAAGCAGGGTTATCCCACTGGATGGTAGATGCCATTGTCACAAGCTTATCAGGCTCCAAGACCTGCCATGCCCCTAGGGTGAGAGCTCACTCAGCCAGGGCGTGGCTTCTTCCCTCCTGGCTAGGCGCGTATGGCTCCTCGCTAGCAGGCATCTGCCAGAGCTGCTGGGCTGAAGTGACACCTAACACGATGGCGAGATTTTTTATAATCTCAGGTGGCCAGGTATCCTCGGGTGCACTCGCCCCTTCGGACCAGTAGGTTCCTGCCCCGGTGTCAATCCGGCTTGCTCGCCGTTCCACTCCACGGACTGAATGCGTGTGCTGTTCCCCCTCGGGTGAGGTTCCTCAGTCAGACCCTGGTTCCTCCAGCACTGTTGATGTCCAACACTTCGCATTACATGCCCTTTAGTCTCAGCTCTGTGTGTGGGACTAGGTGCCTCCATGTGTTGTGATTCCCCTTTTCTGGGTAATCCACGTGTGTATCTCCATACAGTAAGTCTCTCTACGGCATGTGTCTTCCTTGTAGGCCTTGCCAGCTCTGTCGTTAAGAGCCTCACCCACCCTGCGGGCTGGGTACCTCAGAGTTCTTATGTATGCCATGCTTGGTAGATACCTGCCTTGGGTAAGTCCTCCCGGGCAGAGTGACCTGCTAGCATCACGTCCAGCTGGAGATATACTGCAGTGTATTCTGTGTGAGCTATAGGCCCTCACTCGTGCTGGCCTCACGACAGGGTGCTATCACTCTGAAGTGCATGGAAGACAGCCATGTGGCGTTTTGTAAGGGGACCCCCATTAGGTCAGTCTCTTTCTGGCGCAATGTGAGAAGCGTAACCAGCTGATTCGAATGTCTAGGTTGCGTGTAACCCTTGTTCCCTGAAGAAGGAGGGGAGCGAGGCGTTCGCGTCCCTTTACTTCCTCGCTGTTCAGCTGAATGGCGGGGTCACTGGAACCGGCAAACCTCGGCGAAGGCTTGAATCTTGAGTTGCTTTCGCGTTGCTCACTTATATACCCACGGCAGCGGAGGCCGGGCTCTGTGATGCAAATCCCGCAGAGCCAAGGTTACGGCTTTGTGTACCATTGGCTCGTTTTGTACCACTTTCGAAGGTGATTGGGCTCTCGGTGAGGATCCCCCATTATTAACGTCTCGTTCCTCCTTCAGGGGAATGAGGTTATCACGATAAACAAGGCGTTCCTTGTACTGTTGAAGTCTCCGAGGAGAAGATAATGTTGTGCAAATATGGAACAGCACTATAGCTCCCCTCTTTAATTGTTATTGTTTAAAACATGATCCCACATGTGGAGGACTCTGCTATCAGTAATGAATCAATAAGTATTCCTGACACATATGAGGTGTTGGTTTATACATATGGAAATTACCTAACAATAAAGCATGTGGTATGGATTCAGCCAACTGCCAGAGCATCCTGAAAAAAAATGCCAGTCTTAGGCTTGCTTCCCTCTTAGCAATCAAGCTTTACTGGTTTTGTTGATCCATGGCATACTTCCAGATTCAATGTTACATCTGTTCTGCTTGTCCCAGTTGACTAAGGACAAAGCTGGAAAAGTTAGCTGCCTGGATAATTATAGACCTATAGCATTGGCCAGTATTTTATCCAAGGTAATGGAAAGGATCCTCTTTGATAAATTGAGTGTGTATATCTCTTCCTGGATAATCAGTTTGGATTTAATGGAAACCATGGCACGAACGTAATGTATTTATGCTCTCAAAGGAAATAGTGAATTTGTATAAGTCTAAAATTCCACTATTCTCATATGTTTATTGATGCCTCAAAGCACATTTGATAGAGTGAATCACGTAGCTTTTTATTAAGCTAAAGCAAAGGGGAGTCCTGGGTATATTGTGAGGGTTCTTGCCTATTGGTATGCCCACCAGCAGATGCATATCAAATGGGGGGTAGCGTATCTGCCCCCTTTAGAGTGTCCAATGGTGTTAGGCAGGGAGGAATTTGTCCCCTGTCTTATTTAATTTATATATGGATGAACTGTCAAGGAGACTTAATGGTTGCAACACTGGCTGTATGATTGGTGGCAAGCTGGTGAATCATCTTATGTATGCAGATGACCTTGTTACTTTTAGTCCGAGTAGTGTTGGGCAGCAGGAGCTTCTTAATATATGCTCTGATTATGGGGTGGAATTTGATATAAAATACAATTCCAGCAAAGTGCTGTTTTAATATGCAGAACGAAACAGGATAAATTGCTTAATTTTCCTGTGTTCACGCTAGCCAATAATTGTCTTGAGGTCTGCAAAAAGATTAAATACCTTGGTCATTGTATTGCAGATGATATGAATGATGATGATGACATATACAGACAGTGTTATAAGTTATATGTACAGGCAAACACCATAGCACGTAAGTTTAGTTACTGTTCTACTCGAGTTAAAGTGGCTCTGTTCAAATGCTTACTGTACATCACTCTATACAACCCATCTGTGGTCTTCTTACAAAAAATCTAGCATGCAGAAGTTACAAGTTGCCTACAATGATGCAATGAGAATTTTACTCAAGGTTCCCAGAGGAGGGAGTGTAGTCGAGTTTGTATTGTAGGGTAACCAATGAAAGCACTTTTAAGAAATTTGATTTTTAAATTTATGCAGCTCGGGGATGATTACTAACAGATCTGGTGGCACTCTAAAAAACCCCTGTGAGTGCTACAGGTCACACCCCGACCGGGGTGCATTGTGAAATTCTTTTGTTTTTTAATTGTATTGTTTTTTCTTTTTTTGTTTTTTTGTTTTGTTTTTTTTTTATTGTCCTGTTTGCGGGTTTTTTGGAATGAGTCCAAAAAAAACTAAATTGAATAATTTTTCCGACGGGATGTATTTAATCAACTGTGAGGGGGTCAAAATTTAAAAAATTTTTTTCACTTTAAATTTATAAACACTTTCTGAAAATTGAATTTTTGCGAAATAATTTTTTTTAATTTTTAAAATCATTAGTACTTTTGATTGACGTGTTTTTATTTGGGGGGGGGGGCATCTTTTGTTTTTTTGGGGTTTATTTCATACATTCAATAATTTAGTAAAAGCGTTAATTTTACCATGGTGAATAAAAACCGGGGGGGTTAGGTGTGTCAAAGTGTAAATTACTATATTTTTTTTAAAAAATTTTCAAACAATTATTTCTATAGAACTAAATATAAATTAGTGTGGGCCATTTTTTTAGATTTTAAATTCTTTATTTCTTGTGACCCAGGGTTACATTTCAACTGCATGTTTTCTAAAAAAAAAAAAAAAATAAGGGTTGATTGGCTTTGGTAAACAAAAAAAAAAAAAAAAAAGGGTTATCAAAAATGAAAATTCTTTCTCTGCGCGGGTAGAAATAAAAAACCCAGGGAAAAATGGGGGGGGGTTGGGGAATTAAGCCGGGGGCGGTTGCTTCAGGCAATTTGAAATTTGTGGCTGCCACTGGGGGGGAGTCAGGTTCATAATCTATGGGTTCATCTTGTTGTCGTGGAGGTTGGGGGGTGTATCCCCTGATTGTTCTTGGGGGCGGCTGGGCTTTTACATTTGCCTTTTTAAAACCCCTTGTCTTGGTCTCTTTTTTGGTCAGATGTTGTTGGGCCCTGGTGTTTGTTGTGTTTGGGGTTTTTTGTCCCGGCTGGATTTCTGTGCTTTTTCCCTTTTCCCCGTCTTTTCCCTGGGGAATAGTTCGGGAAATTCCTTTTTCCACTTCACCCCCGTGCTTCCGGCACACTCCCCCCGGTACCACTCAAGGACACCCGCCATCAAGTCCCTTTTTACCATCTTCCTGCTGCTTATTTGTCTTGTCATTTATTACATCTGACTTTTCTGGGGTGAAGCTCTATTTAAAAAAAGTAATAACTTCAATGTCCAGTCTTCTTTTCCTGACAGAACGATCGACCATCAAAGGGTTTTCAGGAGTTCAGCGGCTTTTTGAGTTCATAAACCCCAAACTAAGGAAAGGACAGAAACAGGGAGCATCTCTTCCACCAGAGCGGTCCACGTGGGTAAAAAAGGGTCCGAGCTTCCCAAAAAGCTGCAACAACCCCTCCCCCTGCGCCGCCCTGGATCGTTCCCACCACCTTCAAACAACGGGAAAAATTCGGGGGCCCGCCTCCCCGCCAAGGGTATTCCGGTGAGCCTGTTTTGGAGCATTCCTCAACAAGTGTTTCTTCATTCACTTCAGCCCGTCGTTTGGGGGGGGTCCAAAGTGGAATTGTGCTCCGCTCTCACGGGGAGGCGGGCTGTGGGGAAGGGGTTTGGGAGAACGTGATCCTTGTGCTCCGTTCCGGCCTGCCGCCAGATGGAGGGTGTTCGCCGTGCGTTGCGGGCAAGGAGGCGCCTGGAAAATCACGCCTCAAAAAAGGGAACCCCGGGGGTTTATGCCATCGGTTTGCACCCTCGCGGCGTAGTGCGTGGAAAAGAGGGGCGTGGGAGTTTTTGATGGGCTGGTGATCGGCTCCCGTGAAATCTACCCCTGGACTTTCCCGGATTTTAAAGGTTTTTCTAGAGGGCTGGGGTGATTTACCCTTGCGAGTGGAGGCTATGGGGGGAGTCTGGGAAACGATGCGGGGGTCTTGCCATCCGGTGGTCGGTCAGCCCAGATCCCATCCGAGCCCCGCAGGGGAAACCCGGCTTTCCGGGGGGAGGGGGAACGGGGAGGTCCTTTGGGTTTTTCCCCTTTCTGGGGATTTGGGTTTCTTAGAAATGCCCCGGGAAAACCAAGCCCGATGTAGACCGAGGCTACATGGGCGGGATTCTAGAAGTCCCACCATCTACCCTCCCCTTCCCGGTAAGGAGATGGGCCCCCAAGGTCACCTGCGTGCACTTTGGTTCGGGGGCGAGGGGAATTTTAGGATTTCCCCGCTCAGCAACATGGGATCTCCCTTCCCCCCTCCAAACGCCCTCGATTTTGTATGACCTAGTGCCGGGGAAGTCTCCGCTAAGGGCAAAATTTTTCTTTGTCTGTTCCCCGAGGGGGCCCTGGAGAAATAAAATTTTTTTTTTCTCTGGCAGCCAAATCATTCGCCCTTTCCCCTTCTCCAGCGGGGGCGGGGCTTTTTTGTGGGGAAAAGGATGGCCTTGGCTTGTATTGATTACGGGGGTGAACAACACGGTTAAGAATACCTATCCTTTGCCGTTGAGTCTGGGTTTTAGAGGTCAAGGGCATCCGTCTTCACTAATGGACTTGTAATGCTTTCATTTGGTCCCACGGGAGGGAGATGAGTGGAAGCCCCTTTTTAAAACCCCCCCAGGGCATTTTAAATACTTGGTTGCCCTTCGGGCCCAAACTCCCGCGGTTTTCGGGCACTCGAAATGGTTTTGAAAACATGGTTGATCAGTTCTTAGCTCCCTGGATGAATATTGATTTTCTTGTCCCCCGGGGAAATTTCAACACATCAGCGAGTGTTCAGGGCTGTTGAAAGGGTCTTTTTGTCAAGGGCTAAAAAAAATGTGTTTTCATGCACAATCTTTTCCTTTCCTAGGGTCTCGTCTCTAGGGTCCAGGATCTGAAAAGGGTTTAAAGGCTGTGGTGGATGGCCCAGTCAGATTCCAAGGGTTTCCTCAGGGGGTTTTGGGGTTCGCCAATTTCTGGGCTTTTTTGGGAAACTTCACCAACTCCGTACCTCTACCCCTTGCCCCTCCCCAAAACGGCCTTCAGGGGTAGATGCAGCCGAGGCTGCATTTGTAAACGAAAAAATCCTTCTTTTCAGCTCCCATTCTGATTGCCCCTGATCCATCCGTCATTTGTGGTGGAGGTCGTCGTCAAGAGGTGGGGGAGGGAGTTCTTTCCCGCGTCTCCTCAGAAAAAAAGATCCCTTTGGCGTTTTACTTACCGTTTTTTCCCCCGGGGAAACGTAATTAGATATTGGTAACAGGTGTTGGCGGTTTAAAATTAGGTTTAGAGGGGGGGTCATTTTTTGGGGGGTTCGGGGGTTTCCCCTTTATGTTTGGACGTCACAAAAAACTTGGTATTCGATCAGCAAAAAGGTCAATTCACGGGGCTCGGGGGCACCAGTGTTTTGATTTTACCTAGTACCGCCTGGGCTCCAAAAACATCAACCCGAGCTTTTTGATTTTTTATCCTCCGACCCCCGTCCCCCGGAGGTATTTTTCTGAAATTTAGGGGTCCCCACCGACATGGGGGGGAAAATCAAAGGGTTTCCGGGGCAGCTTAAAGGGGGCCCCCCCCGCATGCCCCAAACCCATTTTTGTGCGGATGAGAAGGTCCGGTTAAGGGGGGTCTGTCTAAATAGTTGCCATCGGGGTTCGAACCAGATATTTGGTCAAAACGATTTGGGGGCCCAGGTATGGCTCGTGACACCCGCGATTTTTTTTGGTTGCTTTCGGTTTCCCCCTGGTAAGACCCCAAACCGTCCTCGTGGGTTCCCCAACGCTGTTGTCCCCCGAGACCCCGGCCACATCGGCTAGATTTTGTTACCGCCCTCCCCCCCTCCCCAAGGGTATACGGTTGTTTTTACCATTGTGGACGGTTCTCGGGGGGGCCCATTCATACCCTTTGCCAATTACCTTCTGCCAAGGGGGGACAGCGGTGTCTGTCCGACCCCAATCTTCCGGAACAGGGCCCCGGTGGGGGGTTTCTGAGGGGGCCCCCGGGGGTTTTTCAAATTCTGGCAGGGGGTTTTTTTTGTGTGGGGGCAACGTTTTGTCTTTTTGGGTTCCATCCCCAGACCAATGGTAGCGAGGAGACCACAATTTTGGTTGTTGCGATGTTTGGCGTCCAAAAAATCCTTTCCCCCTGGGTAAAACTCTTAAGTTAGTCGCCAAAAACTGTTACCAGTGTTTCTACGGGCCTCTCCCCCCTTTTTAATTTTGGTTACCAGCCACCTGTTTTTCCCCGTTAAGAAGTTGCGGTCCCCTCCCAGCCTTTGTCCCAAGGTGCGCGCCCTGGGAAAAGGCCGTGAGACTCGTTGCAGGGAGGACGCCCAAGGGTAAGACCGATCGCCACCCGGGCAAAGCCCCCCATATGTGTTGGTCAAAAGGTGCCTTTTTTACCAGAAAATTTTTGCTCCCCCGTTTAATAAACTTGCTCCCAAATTTATTGGCCCCTTTAGCCAATCTTAGTCCCGGGGGCATCCCTCAAAATTCCTCCAGCGCCGGAGGATTCATCCCCCCTTTCTGTTCCAAAATTGCCCCGTTTTTCATTCACGCTTTTCCTGCCCCCGGTTCTCCACCCCCCGATCGTGCGGGGGGAAAAAACCTATTCGGTTAACCGTATTTGGACTTGGGGGGAGGGGGTGGATTCCCGTACTTTGGGGGACTGGGAAGGTTACCCGGAGGAAGAAGTTTTACCCGCCGGGACATTTGGACATCCTTACGATGATTTCTCGACGGTAAGGGGGGGTGGGAAGCGGGGCGTTCCCAGGAGGAGGGGGAGTACGGGAAAATCTGGGTATCGTTGTCTGTGTGTAGGTTTGGGGGGGTATACCGATTGTTCTGTGTGGCGTCGCCCCCTGATTTCGACGTGGCGCTGCGGCTTATTACATCTTTCCTTTTACGCCTTGTCTTTGTCTCGTTTGTGATGTTGTTTGGAGTCCTGGTGTTTTTTGTGTTTTCGGTTTGTTGTACCGCTCGGTTCTTCGCTGTTTTGTTGCCCGTCGTTTGGGATTAGTTCTGGAATTTCCCCGTTCATCACTTCGCACGTTTACCCGGACACCACTCACCACGGTCACCCTCCCCGGACACCAGCCCATAAACCCTGTTTTACCTCTTCTGCTGCTTATTTGTTTGTCTTTATGTACATTGCTTTATCGGGGTGAAGCTCTATTAAAAGAGATAATTAACTTGCAATTGCATCCAGTCTTCTTTTCCGTGACAGGGGAGAAATGTGACAATTGTACCAAACGTCGGAGACGGTGGAAAGGCGGTTTTAAAATCTTGGGTTTTCGTTTTTATAAAAGTTTATATACAAGAACAGTTAAGTTACTATGTAACTGTTCTTTTACAGATATACAGGGCTCGAAGGCTCCGAAGGGGGGACGGCATCCCCGTTTGAAAAAATTTAATACAAAATTCATCCCCTCATAAAAACCACAATCATCCCTTAGAACATCCCCTTTGTTTGGATAAGAATGTGTATCATGTATTATCATGCAACTGAAAAATGTTTTTAAAATTGTCTATTTAGATAATCACGAAATAAACGGCTGATTGGACCATATCAGTACCGGGAACAAGCAGAAGCAAGGATTCATCTTTTTCACACAAAATGATTCCAGCGCAAACTTTTGAATCGATGTTTAAAAGAAGACAACAGACAAGGTATAATTTTCCTTCATGGATTTTTTAAAAAAACAGTCCCCTGACTAATGTTATTGTGCTGTATGTGTAAAAACTGTGAGGGACGGTGAGATGCTGGAGAGGCTGAATTATCGAGTCATCAAGCTTGCAAAAACCTAACAAAAACAAGTCTTGAGATTCATCCACTGTGCGATGAAGCCTATAGAATACAGGTAAAATTAACCTTATAATCTTTTTTTTTTTTTAAGCAATTAAAGACAAAAAATACCCATGTATGAGTTGTTTATGTTTTTTTTACATAAATTATTTCATTGTACCAAGTAATGCACTTTTCTGAAAAAGTTTTCATTCCCTGGCCTCGCGGGAACCCAAAGTTTTTATTTTTTTAATTATTTTATACAACAGGCCAAAGTAACCAACGCTTGTTTTGTTCCTTGAAGGAATCAGTTTTTTGACATGAATCAAGTGAGCCAGTAATGTAAGGGTCCATTCAGCATCGGGCCCTTTTCACGGCATCCCAATGTGCCCACTCTCCAGCCTATATGCCCTAAATAGTAGTGAAAATGGAATAATATGTCACATGGAAGTTAGGATGGGCTAGTCCCCATATTGGGATCAGGCGTTGTTTCGTTTCTAATTGAATCCAGCCATTTTTAAACACAAATCGTGATCTTTGATCGAATTCAATAAATCATTTATACAAATACCAGGGCTTGCTGCCACCTCCTTGGGGTTTTACTTGTAAGCAATTAATAGCCATGACAGGGCTAAAAACCAGCCTAGGTGTCAGCACAAAAGCACCATTTAGCAAAATATTGTTTAATTATCAATATTTCGACCAAAATTCCTCCATTTTCAGGCCAAAAATGAAAACAAACAGCTTATACAATAATTTTTACTTTAATAAGGCTATTATTTCAATTAATAAAACGTTTTAAAAAATTTAGCACATTGTATGTCATTATGTACAAACTAGCTACAGGCCCCATATATATTATATATATATTCAATGCACAAACTTAAGTCTTTACACTCAGAAAAATCTTCAAAAACATGCAGAAAAGGTTTTAGGCGTGTGACAGGAGCAGCCAATGGGAATCTGGGGAAGAGAAAAACTAGCAGTAGCGCTGTTTCAGGTCATTAATTACTTATATTCATGTTTGTCAAGTTGCATTAAAAAACAGCTTTAATTGAGGTTCAGCTTGGTCTGTCCGACATTTAAGGTTTCAACCCTCAACACAGTGCGACCACAGCTGCAACAATGAGTATATTTACATGGACATCAGTAATCTAATTATTTAGCATACCTTATGCTGTATAAAACAATATGATTCCCAGGTGTTTACATGAGTTGATTGAAAAATTCTACCTATTCATGTTCCCCTTTCCATAGAAAGATTTTTGGCACATGTCATTTACGTTACCACGCGACGCCATCCAACGTTCGAGCTGGTTCAAGAGGGGGGCACGGGGCCACAGCCCCACACCCAACCCCAACTTTATAACAATATAATGAATGATATGCAAGTTTTACCACAAGTTTATTTAGTGAACAATTTTCAGTCTTTAAAATGAGATTTTAAAGGATTTGATATCCTGTGGATCCCTTCGTCTGTGAAAAAACATATTATTATGGCCTTCATCTCTGAAATCACCTTAAATATTAATGACTGCTATTTTGAATATGCTTACACCATTTAATGGATAATTGTTCTGATAAGACAACACACATTTAAAATCAAATTCACTGATTTTTGGAGATCTTATTTCATATGATTTAACAGTTGAATTTTCAACTCCCTGAAACTGGAGGAAAAGCTGTTTCATTAAGATAATGGAACAGCTGTCAGAACTCTTGAAATATAGGTGCACGGAGGAAAACTTTATGTAAATTTATAATGTTTTTGGCCCATAGTGTGGGTCCTTAACATAAAACAAGAATAGTATACGCACCAATTATAGGGATTTGGATTGGTCTCATCTGACCGATACCCAAGATCTAGTAGAAAGCTGGCGGATATCGGAGCGATACCCAATAATGACGCGATGGAAAACCAATGATTCAAGAAGACCATTCGTTTAAAGGGAGACGTTGCGGCATACCGCAAATGGCCATACTCCTATCAAGTAATTTACTACCCGAGCGCTAAAAGAGTAGGTACTCTACAGCAAAATCTCGTTGAGTATGAATTTGATCCGCCTTCCGCCATGTACGTATATTCATATGACCTATGACGATATAACAGATCAAACAACTTCAAATTGATATGACTGAACTGCCACACAGGTTTAATATCTAATATCTGTAAATATTGGTGTTGTTGATGAAAATTGCTTATTTATTGTGAAAGAAGAACAGAAGAGAACAGCTGACACTCTTTTATTGTGATTGAACAGTATAATCAATACAATTGTGTTGCATTTCAAGTTTTTATATTTTTAACCCTAATAAAAGTGACCCCACAGTTTAATCAGGAAAATCAGTTCTTTTTTATTACAAAAAACCCATAACCATTATCTTGTGAATATGCTATTAATTTATTTATTTGATGTGTAAAATTATTAATCACAAAAACGGTCTTAAATCTCCTGTGTATCCTATTGTTCTTGTTTAATTTCTCTCGTTTCATCCATGAGGCTTATAAATAACAAAAAAAAAACAAACAACACACAAACAAAAACAAATGTAAGTTGTGTTTTAAGGATTATGGTTATATGGAATTTTGATTAGGGTTAAAGTCATATTAAAAATTTTTTCTGTGTATATAATGGTCCATTTTATGATGTATGCTAAAACAATAATGTGTTTCTGTTCTTTGTCATTATGATTTTTCATTAGTAAAGATACTACAATCTTTCCCTGAGTTTGTATGTAATGCATCGTGCTGCAGTAATAATATAAAAAAAAAAAAAAAAAAAAATCAGAAACGACAGATTGCACAAAAACCTATTAGCATCAGTACTCCCACAACCCTATCTAGTACGGTTTTCATCCAGCGTTGCCAATATTTGTAATATCTGCACAAAGGAGACATCAATCAGCTGCGTGAAGATCTCGCCCTTTGAAGATGGTTGATTTACACTCAAAAAATGTAAGTAACTACTAATTAGAAATTAAGATTACATCAGAAAGCATTTCTAGCCCACCCCAAAACTTATTGTTGTTTTTGTCCAATGAATTATACAGTGACAGTCAGTGGTCAATGTGATGATGTTTATTAACAGAGCTCTTATCAGCCACACCACATATCAACATAGCTCGCACATGTCCTTAGTACCTACGCCCCCAGGGGGTGGGAGGACGTTCTTAAAGAACCCAACACATGTTTGATGTGCAGCACATTAGAATATACGAATCACATTGCATTTCTGAACAGATCATTTATCACAATGATCTACATCCCCTTCCTTTAGCTGAAACCTCCTTTCAAAGAGAAGAAAACATATATTAACAATGAACATTACTGGCATGACAAGGCAGACCTTGATCAAATAACCAAGAACATGGAAATGACTTCCAGTATAACATTGTACTATCCACTGCAGTGAATAAATGGTAAACGAGAAACAAATACAAATCTCAAGATGTTCTATGTATGCGTGAAGGAAAACAAACAACAAAGAATGACACTGGCAGGGATGGAGATTGCCATAATAAACACATTTAAACAGGCACTCAAAATAATAACCAAAGTGTCACTAAATATGCCATTACTAGAACTCACTGTTCGTATCTTGAATTGGGCTTGCAGATACAACCTGAATGTGTTCTGAAAGGTACTTTACTGATCTTAGTAGGAGACTGTACAGTGTGCTTAGGCAGGTCAGTGGGAGTGCATTCTGGTTGTGGAAGGTGTATTTGTGGTGAGTGTGGTGTAGGGGTAGCAAAGTGTGTGGTGTTCTGAGAGTCAATGTCCTCGGGGTTGAGCCGTGATGGAGGGGGCTCAGCAACAGGAAGGATGTGGCGTCGGTTCCTCCTGTATTGTTCTCCCATGCACTGGATGACCTGAGGCTCCCTTCTTCACCTCCTTTACTGTGCCAAGGTGGTCGTATCGTTTCAGGGTTTGCATTCTATACAACTTGTCCCTCTGCCAACCTGGTTGTAGTGTATGGTGACTTGAGGCATCGTAGTACTGCTTCTGGGGTCATTCTCTTATGACGGAGCTGTGTGGTGACTTGCTGGGCATGTCTGGGGGCTGGCTCCAATAGACTAGAATTAACAGGAATGGCTGCCCGTGTTTGTCGTGACAGCAGGCGTTGTGCAGGGGAGCCCAAACATTGGGTCTCCGGGAATGTTTCTCAAATTCAGGAGATTGAGAAAATTACATCCGTCCCATCTGTGGTGAGATTTCTCCATCAGCTGTTGGCACTGCGGACCACTCTTTTCTGCCAGGCCATTTGACTGTGGGAACTACTGGACTAATGGTGACATGAATAAAGTCCCACTGTTTGGCAAAGTCTCTGAATCGCTGACTTGTGTACTGCCTAGCATTATCAGAAATGAGTGTGTGGGGTGTGCCTTCAATTTCTTTATCACAGCTGACGATGTTATGTCACGGAGAAGGTCAATCTCATACCAACCCGAGTATGAATCCACAAGCACCAGGTAGTTTTTGGCCATGCCACTCAAACATATCTGTTGCCACTGTAGACCAAGGCAAAGTCAGGAACAGGGTATGGCTTTAATGGTTCTTTCGGTTGATGTGGCTTTGTGCTGTTGCAGTCGCTGAGCATGTTAGAAGTTGCTGTGATATCAGCCGTTTATCATTGGCCAGAAAATCTATACCTCTAGCCCTGTGCTTAGTGGCATCTAAACCAGGATGACCTCTGTGGACTATACTGATGTATTCTCTCTGTAATGAGCGAGGAATGACTGTTTTGTGGCCCACAGACTTCACCACTATTACATCTTCCACAGAGAAAGCTCATCTCTGTAAGGAAAGTATTGACGCACAGCGGGGCAAAAACTATGGTCTTAGTTGGCCAACCTCGTGAAATCACAGCGCTGAGATCCTGTAGCACCTCATCCTCTGCGTATGCTTTCTGAGTTCCTCCAATCGGCCGGTCGAGATGTAAAGTTGACAGACCATGACCTCAAATGGGGTCATTTTCGATGTCTGGAGGGACTTCTGTGTTTGGAGCTCGAGAAAGAGTGTCTGCGAGATACATGTGCTTACCCTTCCTGTACACCAGAGTGATGTCGTAGCACTGTAACCTGAGCAACATTCTTTGTAGTCTTGCAGGGACTGTGTGGATTGGTTTCTTTAGAATGGTCACCAGGGGTTGGTGGTCTGTTTCTACGAGTGTGGGTTTTCCGTACACATAGTCTCTGAATTTAGTACAGGCAAACACGACAGCTAGCAGCTCCTTTTCCATCTGAGCATATCTTGTTTCTGTGTCTGTGAGTGTGCGAGACGATAGGCGCAATTGGTCTGCCCTCCTGCATGCAAGCAGCACCAAGCCCGAAACATGAGGCATCACAGGTTGGTGTAACAGGCTTCTTCACATCGTAGTATGCTAAGACAGGTGGGGTGGACAAACCATGACTGAGGGTTTTCAAATGCATTTGGGTGTTGCTGGTACCAGCACCATGCAGTCTCTTTGTGTGTCAGCTTTCTGAGGGGTGCGGCTGGAAATGTCACTGAAGTTTGGTATAAAATTTCCCAGCAGATAATTTTACCATCCGAGGGAAACACTGTAGTGCAGGGACATCCTTAGGGACTGGCATTTCAGAGATTGCTTTTGTCTTGGAAGGATCAGCTTTCAGGCCTTCACTTGTAAAGATGTGATACCCACATAGCTGACTTGATCCAGGCGAAATTTGCATTTAACAGGGTTTAGCTTGAGCTGAACCTCACGTGCTATGTTCAACACTCTTTTCAGATTAAATGTCGTGTTCAGCAGTGTTGCTGAACCTCCAACAATGATGTCATCAACGATAATTGCACAGGGATACCCTGAAAAATAACTGCTCCATCGAGCGCTGGAACCACTTCGCTTGCGGAGCTTATGCCAAAAGGCATACGAAGAAATCTATAGCGCCAAAAATGGGGTGCTGAATGTGGTCATCATGGAGGACTGCGGTCTAAGCGAAATCTGCCAGAAAGAGTTTTCTTCACATCCAGCACTGAATAAAACAGGTTGCCATCCCGACATCTGGGACGCCACATCCTCTACACTGCGCATTGGGTGATGTGGTCTTTTTAAGGCAGCATTGAGATCTTTTGGGTTGATACACAGCCTGATTTCTTGTCTGTCCTTTTTAGTGTGTAGCCAGCCATGGACGAGACCCAATCCGTCGGCTCTGAGATCGTCGTTATGACACCAAGGAGCTTTCCATGCGGTCTAGCTCTGCTTGACATGGCTTTGCATTGCAAGTGGAATGCGCTGAGCAGCGGCGAACTACGGGCTGTAGTCGCTGGGGCACCACAGTCATAGAATATGTTATTGGGAATTCTCCAAGCTCGTCTGTGAATCAAGTCTTTGTACTCAGTGAGAATGTCTTCAGTGCTGCCCTCAATACTGACATGATGCACATCTGGGCTGATAGTAACGATACCCATGTCGAGGCATGCACGAAATCCTAGCAGCGGTTTTGGACATCTTGATTCACCAAGAAAGAATGGAAATGTGAATGATTTTGCTTATTTAGGCCACACTGCAATGTCACTAAGCTCTGTTTCGATTTTACTTCCACCATAAGCTAAAAGGTTACAACACATTAGCCCAACACATGTTTGATGTGCAGCACATTAGAATATACGAATCACATTGCATTTCTGAAACAGATCAATTTATCACAATGATCTACACTTCATGAACAATAATAATGATAAATGGTCACCCATAATTATATATTTTTTGTAAAACAAACAACCTTGTAATTTGTTTTTTCATATGCCATAGCTATGCATGACTTCACACTAGACAAATGCTGCAAAGATGAATACATCTAAATTTTCAGTCAAGTAATAAAATGAATGCATGTTAATGAAACAATTAGGCTATATTTTATTTTACTGACAAAAACAACAGGAAACATGAATAAAGGAGTAAAAGAATAATTACAAGTAACCATCACAAGAAATAAATACAAGATCAACAACACATGAAAAAAAGCTTTATTCAAACATTGTTCTGTTTTTGAACGTTTGCAGGCGGTGAACCCACATCCATCCATCACGTCCCTCATTGCTGCAGTCAGACTGAATCTGATCATGGATGGAAACCCATCTGTCTCATCAGCCCATACAGAAAGCACAGAAAGGATGAGGAAGACCATGATGAAGCCCCTGAACCACACAATCTTGAAAAAGAGCAGGAGAACACATGCAGGACAATTTGACTGCTGCTGTTTCTACTCCAAACATATGTGTGCTGCTCTCCATGAGCACGACTACCTGCCTTTATATCTCATGTTGTCAGCATTCTATTTATTGCTAAATTTAATTCATATTTTTACAATTGCATGCTAATTTTTGATTATAGCTTCATTACTTTTGTGGTTGTGAAATTGGACTGGTCAGCAGAAGGTTGCTGGATCAATCCCGCAGCTGTCACCACCGATGTGTTTACTGCAGGTGGCTCCAGAGGGATTGGGGTCCCTGTAATAAGAGCACTATAAGTAAATTCAGATAAAAGTGTCTGGCAAATGAATAATTTTTCAAGTTTATTTGTATAGCGCTTTTTACGATACAAATCATTACAAAGCAACTTTACAGAAAATTAAGTTTCTACAATATTTAGTAGTAGCTTATCAGCAGTGGTGACTGTCAGTTCATGTGCCATATGGCAGAGAATGTTCAGAAAAAAATCAATAAAAAGACGTAAACAAACAGACGATTAAACACTATTAACAGCAATTATGCAATCAAACTTATGGCAAAAATGTGGTGAGTTCTGTATGTTGTCTCTGGGTTTAGCATCATCTGAGGTCCTCTGAGGGGTTGGCATCATCTCTTCTCAGGTGTTCTGGATCCAGACTGGGCTTGTGTAAATCCTAGAATAAATGTAAATGTGATTTTTGTAGTAACGGCTTTTTTGTGTCTTGGGCACAAACGCTCAATAAAGTGCTTATTACTTCAAGTTTTTTTTTTCTTCAAGGTACTACTATAATATTAATGCATGCATATATTTCAAACAGTTTCTATTGGGACTTTAAAGGGTTAGTTCATCTAAACATACAAATTCAGTCATTATTTACTTGCCTCCATGGCTGTTCAATCCTTGTGTGTGTGTGTGTGTTGTGCTGTGTGGTGTGTGTGCCTTGTTTTTTTTTCCCCCCCTGAACACACAAAATGTGATTTTGGTCAAGTTTCTCCTGCTGGTTTGTGTTCATACAGTATCAGTCAATGGAGCTTCTGACTTTCAGATTCTTCATGACATTATTTGATGATGCTTTTGAACCTTCTGAAACTTGGGTTTCATTGACTGATGTTGTATAAACAGGAACCAGCAGAACAAACTTGACCAAAATCACATCCTCTGTGTCTTTTGGTCTTACACTAGATGCTCTCACTGGCTTTGGGCTCACTGAGAATGAAGAGACCACAGCAGCATCCAGTCTGATGAGAAAAACAAGGGCAGATGCAGTGATGGAGCGTCTCATCCATGACACGGACCATTTCCAGGATGATGCTGTGGACTTCTGCATCCTCACTGCTCACAGCAGTCTGCAGACATTTCAGATTCTGCAAAGCGCTGCACAAAACACAAAACAAAGGCAGTCATTTTAATAGCACAATGTCATTTCATTTCTGTATTAGAAGTAACAGAATGATCTTACTTTATATTTTGGTTTCAGGTTTTCCTTTTTGATTCACAAATGCTGCCGTCACTGCTCCACCACAAAAGCTCTGCATCAAATGTACAGCAATCACAAGAATCAGAGTATAAGAATACGTGCTGTAATAACTCTGTTTGAAATTACAATAATTAAAATAAACTAAAACTTAAGATTTAAAAGATGTTTTAGTGTACTCACTGAGAGCCTTTGATGGTAGCATTCCTTCATCAGTCGCTCTTCACCAGATAAACACATGTGTCTCATCTGTCCCTGTAAGATCCAGACACATAGTTAAGTCACCTCTGTGATTTTATCTGCTCTATACTGCATTATTAGCATGTTGAGGTAGTTTACTGATGTGTTAACTCACTTTTATCCAACAAATGAATAGATTATCTTATATTTACTTCATGTAGATTTGTTTATTTACATGATTTACATTCATTTAAAGCAGTGTTGACAAAAGTGAATTCTACATAATAGCACACATACATCTCTCACTCATATATGTTCATGTTGTGATGTGCTCATCTGCAATTAATTTTCCTGTCTCATATTAAATAGACCATTTAATCGTCTTTAAGATGTACAGGTGCTGGTCATATCATTAGAATATCATCAAAAGTTGATTTATTTCATTAATTCCATTCAAAAAGTGAAAAATTGTATATTATATTCATTCATTACACACAGACTGATATATTTCAAATGTTTATTTCCAGGGTTCGAATTACAAAGTGGCTTTCGGGGTTGAGCCCTATTTTTCCGATCCTCCCTGACTGACTTTAACGCTTTTGGTGACATGTTAGGGCATTTAAAACAATAGGTTTTACAGTGAAACCTATGTTTACTTAGTAAAACCGTTTACTTTAAAATGCAAGCGTCCAGTCAGTTGTTGTCAGTATTAGGGCAAACAGCTCTGTCCACAGTTCTGAATCAACCGCGCTTAGGCCTACATCATGCAAATCATGATAAAAAAAACAGAATAACTTCACATAAAACAATCATAACTTCACAAAAATACATCAATATTAATAAATAGGATTAGGGCCCAATCCTCACAAAACGCACAGATCAAGCAAGTAATTCCATGATTCTTACCTTAAATCATAAGTGACCACAGAGGCCTGGGGTCTTCTGTCTTTGCTTTCCGTCCTGTAACCCAGGATGTTGAGGGTCGGTGACCGGCTTAAAGAGCAATCCAAGATGATACAAAAGGCAGCAGGGTCAAATTGCTCCAAAGGGGGTCACCATTCAGATCCACGAAGAGAAGCGAGGAGACGCGGCTTTGTTCACGCAACTTGTTGCGATAATTGCTGTCAGTTAGAATTCACGGCAGAAAATGAATTCTCCACTCACTCCATTGCCTTTGTTGTCCAGTTGAAAGGTGTTGCATGGCTCATGATCGCCTGGTCTGCTGCAGGGTAGCAGCGGTGGTTTCTGGCACCAAAGTCTCGCTATCCCGGTGCTGGTGCTGTCACTAGCAGCAACGCTTTAGCGGCGGCGGCGGTACCACCGGCAAGCTTAGTTGTGCTGGTTGCGCTGTCATCACTCCTATTCGTTTGTTTTGTAAATCCAAATTGACTAAGGTTTAGGCCCGCTTCTTTTTGACCATTCTTATCTAGTATCCACAGAGTGTTCCAAAAAAACCGAAAATTAAAGTATGTTTTGAACTTGAAGTTAAGCTAACATCAAATACCAACTCAGTGAGAAGTTTTCAAGTGGTGAGGTAAACGTAGTATTTCAGTGCAGCGCCGCCACGCATGGATGGTCACAGCAGGAGACCACACAGCGGGAAATTAGTGTTCGGAAATAAGTAATGTTAATGAGCGAATATACCACAACACACATTGACACATTTTTTTAATATCATCATTTATTTCAGGAACCTTAAATGTACAGAAAATCAAAATCTATATGCAACACAAAAAAATGGACAGTGTTTTAGAGCTCCCCCTAAATGTCTCAAAAGTAGGCTTTCAGGGGAGCCCAGGGTCCTTTTCAGGGGGAGCCGAGCTCCCCTTAGCTCCCCCGTAATTCGAACCATGTTTATTTCTTTTAATTTTGATGATTATAACTGACAACTAAGGAAAGTCCCAAATTCACGTATCTGAATGGGTTTTGTTTCACAGTCCTCTCCAGGGTGCGGTGGATCCCTATTGCTTGTCCGCTTTTTTCTATCACATCTTTTCCTTCCCTTCACGCTCTCTATTAATGTGCTTGGACACAGAGCTCTGTGAACAGCCAGCCTCTTTTGCAATGACCTTTTGTGTCTTGCTCTCCTTGTGCAAGGTTTCAAGGTCGTCTTTTGGACAACTGTCAAACTCAGCAGTCTTCCCCCCCATGATTGTGTAGCCTTACAGAACTAGACTGAGAGACCATTTAAAGGCCTTTGCAGGTGTTTTGAGAAAATTAACGGATTAGAGTGTGGCACCAGGTGTCTTCAATTATTGAACCTTTCACAATTTTCTAATTTCCGGAGATATGAATTTGAGATTTTCCTTAGTTGTCAGTTATAAAACATCAAAATTAAAAAGAAAATAAACATTTGAAATAATATCAGTCTGTGTGTAATGAATAAATTATATACAAAGTTTCACTTTTTTGAATGGAATTAGTAAAATAAATCAACTTTTGGTTTGACATTCTAATTATATGACCCAGCACCTGTATATGGTTTTATGTAAATCCACTTTGGAGACGTATATGTGCTTACACCTGGAGCTCCGCGTTCGCAATACAAAATATAAAATGTTTTTACAGAAAAAAATTACAAATATACTGTAACGGTTACTGGCTAGCATCTTTACACTTAAACAAATCAACAGTTTTACTCTACAGCAGCTAACAAATATGATTTTAACACATGGGAACGTGTTTTGGTTGATAATACTCGCATTAGTAAAAACCTCGTCACTACTCTCCATCCATGTATAATGATGAGGGTATCCAGTGGCGCCCCCAGAAAAATTTTAATAGGGGTGGCCAGATGAGGCCACAGTAAATCTTGGGGTGGCACATCAAAAAATAAATAAAGAAAATAAAGGGTTTGGAATATTGACAAAAAAAATGATATACTCTGTGATTTCTGGGGATTGTTATCGATAACGAAAATTAGACAATATTTTGCTGTGTGTGTTATTGTGCTGATATCTTATTTCTAAGTGTGCTGACAGCTGGAGGCTTTTTTTTTTTCAACCTTTACGGCATTTTTTTCTAAAAGTGTGCACCATCTTTTAAGTTCAGGGGACACTTGCATTTGGGCTGTTAACAAGCAAATGCAATTAGTATCAACAAAATGATCTTTGCAATGCAGAGAAAAACACAGAAACTGCATTCTGAAGTGCCATTTAGATGTTTTTACACACTGTTTAATAATGGAGCTCTGAGGGACATGGAATACTTTAACCTGGAGTTACAAATTAATAAATAATGTTTTGATATATTTTAAACATTTAAAAACATTGAAAATCCAAACTGATGTTTGAAATTGTTTAAAAAATGGAAATGGTACTTAATGTGAAATTAAAACAGCCAGTAGGTGGCAGCCGAGTCACTGTTAATAAGTGAGTCATTGCGATTCAACCGAATCATTTAAACGGTTTGATTCAATCAGGAAGCGAAACAAATCATGTTGCTCCGAGACGCAAAAACAGTGGCTGTGTTGGAATGATTTTTGTTTTTGGAAATATAGAGCGCAAAAAAAGGAATATGTTGTCTAAAACGTAAAAAACTCTTGATATTAACTGCTTGTTTATTGAACCTGTTGTATAAAATCAATGTCACATTTGCAATTATGCAGACTTCTGGAGAAAAACGTCACTCTTCGTGTGATAGTAAACTATATTAAATGATATATAAATTATATAGATCTAAAATTAATAGATTTAAAATAGATTTAAATTAATAGTAGCCACTGCAAATAATCTAGGTGTGGCCACAGGGGTGGCCAGAGTTTATACAGGGGTGGCCGTGGGCCACCCTGGCCACCCCTTGGGGGCGCCCCTGGAGGTATATCTGGGTGGCTCGGCGTGGCGATCATGGGATAGAAAAGTATCCATCAAATGAACACTCCAGCATCTGGGCTGAAGCAGTAGGACATACAGGGGATTTCTCGCCTACTGTTTTATGAATACTGCAGTTTTAGAACGTACTTCTTTTCTTCACATACTCTTTTTCCCTACTATAAAGTAGGTAAGTAGGCATATTAGAACACAAATTAAGTATACGTACGTTTGAATCTCACAAGACTTAGTGCAATTCCGCCTACACTTTTATGACCACTGAGGATTTAAACCATACTCATTCGCTTGCCTACTGCTTTTTGCATACTTTATAGTAGGGTTAGTATGCCATTTTTGAACACAGCCATTTACTGAATTCCTGAATGAATCAGCCATTTGAATAAAAAAAAAAACAGAATAACTCGAATCAAAATGAAATGAATCATAAGGACATTTACCGCCACCTGCTGGCAGTTTTAGTTTATTATTTAGAGTATTATTTCATTTAAAACAAGGGTAAAAATTCAATTGCATTAAAAAATGCATTCAATTATATTTGGAAACTACAATTGAACACGTATAAACAATAAAACACTCAGGTGACACTTTACAATTTACAATAAGTTTCATTTGTTAACATTAGTTACCTACCCAACATGAACTAACATGGCAAATACTTCACATCAACCTAGTTAACTGTAGTTAATATATAAACCTAGTTAATTTCAACACTTCCGACGAATACATTATTCAGAACAAAGTTGTGCCTGTTGGACATTATTTAATGGATCAGAAACTGACATGAACTAACAAAGAACAGTTTTTTTTTTTTTTTTTTAACAGTATCAAAGATTAATGCATATTGTTACAAATGTATTGCTCATTGCTATTTAATGTTAATTTCAACATTTACTTATGTTAACTAATAGTCCCTTATTGTAAAGAGACACTAAAACTTAATGTTTTGAACAACACATTAGTAAATGTCAAAGTTTTAAAATTAATCACATTTTGTACATTTTTGAGTGAAACAAGAACTCTTGTCCTTGGTTGTTGCCCATTTTCAAATCGCTCAGGATTTATGGTTGCTGTAAAAGAGCAAATAATACGTATGCAAGTATCTATTAGTAAAGGTCTAAGCGTAATGTATCAGCTTTGGTTTGGAGGTTATCCCAACTCCAAATGTTTGAATATTATTATTTGAATATTATTATAAGGCCCTTAATGGCTTAGCTCCAGCGTACCTAACTAGTCTTCTACCACGCTACAATCCATCACGCTCCCTAAGGTCACAAAACGCTGGACTTTTGATTGTACCTAGGATAGCAAAGTCCCACTAAAGGAGGTAGAGCTTTTTTTCCGCATTTGGCTCCCAAACTCTGGAATAGCCTTTCCTGAATAATGTTTGGGGGTCAGACACACTTCCTCTGTTTAAATCTAGATTAAAAACACACCTCTTTAGCCAAGCATTCAAATAATGCATCTCATAATTTTGGACTGCAGTTATATCTGATCAAATCCATTCATTATTATTCTTTATCTTGGTTTAAACTAATTAATTTTACTTGGCTGGAACAGCAGCTACGCTAAATTAGTCTCTGTTTTTTTCTCTGTTTTGCCACGGGATTTACACAAGCTCCAGTCGGATCCAGAAACCTCCTGAGAAGAGAAGAGATGATGCCAACCCCTCAGAGGACCTCAGATGATGCTAACCCAGAGACAACATACAGAAACTACACATTTTGCTATTAAGTTTGATTGCATAATTGCTGTTAATAGTGTTAATCGTCTGTTTTTTTATATTTTACGTCTTTTATTGATTTTTTCTGAACATTTTCTGCCGTATGCACATAAACTGACAGTCATCACTGATAAGCTACTACTAAATATTGTAGAAACTTAATTTTCTGTAAAGTTGCTTTGCAATGATTTGTATCGTAATAAGCGCTATACAAATAAACTTGAATTGAACTGAATTGAATTATAATAATCCTTAATATAGCTGTTGTCGTGTCCAGTTTGGTTTTCTTTTATGTTTGCATGTCTTATATCAGCCATGATTATTCTGCTAATTAAAAAGGCTGTTTATATGTATATTACCAAAATTTTATTAGACGCTAAGTCTCAGAAAAAAGAGAAAAAAGGTGACAACAGAAAAAAAATTCCACATGAAGTGGCGAAATCACTCAGTCCGTGATGGAGAGAGTCGTTAAACAGCTGGTCTATGTGGTAATATAGTACATCGGGCAGGACATCCATATTCTCACCTAAACATTCATCGACCTCAAATATGACTTCTCATCTGAGATATGTAAAGTAGTAGCAAACTTTACATGGCAGCTCAATCTAATGTTAGCCTAGAAAAGTGCGCATGTTTCTGCGGAGTGTGGAAGCCGAACAGTAGCACACTTGAAACTACTGCCTGACAGATGGAGGGCGCCGCTGCGATCATTTGCTCTTAAAATAAACTTTGTCATTTTTGGTCATACAGATAAGAGTAATGCATCTTTTATATCTGTAAAGACTCTAAGTTTATTCGTGTGCACTCAGAATAGCAACGAAATGTGTGCTTTTGTAAAATAATTAAAGCAAACATGAGCGCTTTCTGTCGTCTTGGACTCTGTGAGCTTGAGTGTGTCACTTCGACAACTCGGTGGGGATGCTTGCCTTGTTACAGACATGGAAAATATATCTATAGAAAGTGAAACTTTTAAATGAAACCAATTCAAATAGTAAAACAATTCCCACATAATGTAATCCGTGTAAAACATGCATACAGGTGCTGCGGAGATAAGTCACTGTCACAGACTTTATCTCATCTAAACTGAAAACAGAACGCACTAGTGTAACAATAAATTACGACGTTTTACAATAAATTAAAAACATTTAATCAGTGTACTTGCTGCACCGCTTATATTTGCCGGTGCACTGTGGCAAGCATTTTTTGTGTGCGCTTGAAACGCTTGCTATGTAGGCAATTAAAGGGTCATTATTATAATTTTATAGTGGTTTATTAATAAAAAGTTGCGACTAATAGCGGAACTAATGCTTAAAAATTAATTGTAAAAGAGTAATCTTTAGTCGAGGGCAGCCCTAATGCATACTGAATAATTGTTTACCAGAAGCTACATATAAGAGGCTGACAATAGCTGAAGATATAGCCGAACTGTGTTTAATAGTGACACTTAACCTGAATTTTACAATCTTTATTTTAATGTGGCAAGTAAACATTTTTATTTTAAAACACTTTATTTGAAATATGGCCAAAAACATAATATTGCACTCTACAATATTTCTATGAATAAATCTCTGACAGAGACATCAGCCCAATCACTGTGTGGAATAGTAAGTAAGTATGCTGACATCATCCATAGCAACGAGGTCAAACCCCGCCCTTTCTCTTAGCTTAAGACTTCTGTCTATTCCTTATGGTAAAAGTTGTCTCAAGCAGTTTGTGAATAGGTTTTAAGAAGAAAAACTTCTTAGCTAAAAACTTTTTCCTGCTATTTAGGAGAAACTCTTAGTGGGCTAAGATATAACGTGAGTGTGTGTGGAATATGGGCGCGTTATCAACAGCAAGCTTTGGATACTACTGAATGTGGATTTTTCAAGCTTTTTATTGCAGGGTTCACTGTTATTTTCTGCATAGGCGGACTGGTGAAAAGTGTTTATTAATTGTACTTCAATGTATAGTTAACCAGAAATTCGTCATTTAAGTTTTACCAAAACCTTGAATTTTGTTTTTTGCAGAACTCCAAAGAAGATACTTTGAAGAATGCTGGTAATCAAACCCAAGAAGTTTGTCACATATCGACAATATGAAAGGGGACTAAATGATTTAAATTTGGGGGCTGAACTCTCTTGAACTGGCATGCTGCACATAAATAATTAATCATGCTGGGCACAAACACTATTGTTTTTGCTGTCATGACAGTTTTGACCGTAAATAGCTCCTGCAAAAACAACAGGTACATTGCTACAACATTAAATTATTAAAGCCTCATTTATCGCTCAAAATGATTCTAAAATGTTTCTCTTCGGAGGGTAGATTGATGTAAATGGACAGCCATTTTAGGATATTTCCAGATATTGAGTCTTAGTGGATTGGCGGTCCTCTTCAATACGCCTAACGTTTCTACAGATTTAGGAGCTAGTTTTAGTGCTAAAACGCTTTGTGAAAATAATCTTAGAACCAAAAACAAATTTAGGGAGTCCTAAATTAGGACTGACGCCCACTATTTTTTTAAGATTTTCTCCTCATTCGGCAAGTGCTACTTTAAGCCCCTTAAGATGTTTTGTGAATATGGGCCCAGGTCTATTCAGTGATTATTACCCGCAGTGACTGCAGAAAAATAACATGTTGAAATGGTCAATGCAGACATTTACTTGAACTTACTTTCTCATGTTGGCTCTAATGTTCCTGGATAGTCCAGTCAGAGAAAGTACCCAACAAAGATGATGTCCACTGTCTTGGACTCCAACCACTGCTCAGAGTTCACAGGTATCTCAGGAGTACTGTATGCCATTCTTCAGCGATGATTGCTTCTCTTTGGTTACTACAAAACATAGAATAGAATATTAAAAGAAATTTGTAGCATGTTAAGGATTATAAGTAGTTATCCTGTGTGTTTCTACACCCTGAGTGAAGAAAGCAATTAAATTAACGCAACAAAGTGTGATGAACTGTGATGCGTTTGTGTTATAGTCACATTGTGTTTTGGCAGAGGTGAGCATCTGTAATGTTATAGTTATGCTTACATTTAGCATCTGTAAAAGCAGAACAGAGATATTGCAGATGATCTCAGACATACTGCTGCAAGTATGACTGCAGTACATGCTCTCATAAAAATAACTGAAACTAGCTTTGTATGGTTAGTTGAGGTTATTGTTTTTTGGTTTGTTTGTGGGTGTTTTGTTTGTTGGTTGGTGTTTTTGTTGTTGGATCTGTTGAAAACAATGACCTTTGTATACACATTTTTTGTTTTTTGTTTTTTTGGGTTTAACAAATCTTCACTTTTACATACATTAGGTAGTGAAGAAATATGCTCATACGATTCTCTACCAGAAATATTTTATGTTACCAGTACATTAAGAAATATGCTCAACGATTCCCAGAAATATTTTATTGAATGAGCCACAGCACACCATATCTCTTGGTAAATAATCCAATGTTTTGTTTGCATCCAAACCACACAAACATGGCGGACAGCACTCAGGAGCACAGGTACGAGACTCACCTACGCAGCACAGTGAAGGCGAATGACTCACCTGAGAGTGCAAATGAAGTAGTGCGTTCAAAAAAATACAAGCAAGCGTATAAAAGAATGACCTGCTGCGTAACAGAAAATATAGATTTGATATTGCTATAAATATTAGAGAATGTGTTGTCCTATAAAGCACTTTTTTTCTTGTTTTGACAAATTCACTACATTAAAACATGTAGTTAACATTATAAGATATTTTAAAGGTCTTAAGTCCAAGTTTAAAACAGTTTTATGTTAATTATTGCGATTATTAATGAACAATCTATGACTGAACCGAGCCGAGTCATTGCCAGAAGTGGCCCAGGACTCTACAGCGCCAGACTCGGGCCGGTTACGGTGAACCGGAATCGGGCCAGCTGCTTTACAGCCGCCATCACCAAACACATGCACTAGAGCGAGCTGTGGGCCACACCTGCAGGGCAGTTCGAGCTCGGGCCGATTACTACATGCTATATGGGTTGGCATTCGGACGCTCAAGTGCTCGTCACATCCTTAGATCCGCCCATGGTGCACTTCCAGGAGCTCTGCTTTTTCCGGAGGAGAATTGTAAGCGTATCTTTCTTTTATAAATATGATTTTTAAAAAATCCTAAAGTACTTTTTGGAGATATGAAGGATTGCAGTACTACTCTATAGGTACCTCAAGATTAACCTGAGATTGGGTGAAAACTGTGTGTGTTATGCCCCCTTTAAATTTACAAATAAAAAAGCAAGGCAGTTCAAAAACGTTATTAAACAAAAGAAAAAGCAACTGTAACAGTGGTCCCCAGCCGATGGGGCAGACTCTGGAATGGCGACAATTGACAAACTGAGAGAAAACTAATACAAACAAAAGCAAAAATAAGAGAAGAGGACAAAGAACCTAGTTTCCTGACAGAAACACAATCCATTAGTGTAGTATACTAATTGTTTTAGTCTAATAGTGTTCTACAATTTGGCAATTGTAGTTTATGCTAAAGCTTGAGAGTTTTTTAAAAGTTATTTTAATTCATCTATAAAAATCTCAAAGTAAATAATTTGTAGCCTACACTTCATTTTAACGCACTTTAATAATATGGAGTAGCCTATATCCAAAAATTAAATAAAATAATTATGAATAAAAGTGGAAGGGCGGGAAGCAGAGGTTTGAGCTAGACTTGTATGTACAGAGTCTCTGAATTACTTAAAATTATGATGAGAAGAGATCCAATGAACCATCCTGTAAATGTGGGGTAAATGGTCTCTAAAAAATTAAATGTCACAAACTTAGTGTCATATCAATAGGCTACTAGCTGTACATTAAAGCAATATTAAAAATAATCCCCACTTGGTTTTTAGTTTGGATTCATTTTAGTGTCATATTACAAAGATTGATTTGCACCTTAATTATAACATGAGACTTTGAGGACAAATAAACATCAAAAATGCTACATAACTTTTATATTAAGTTTCCAAAGCATTTCTGACATCCATAAGAGAGTCACTAAAGAGCACAAAATGTTTTCGAAAAAGTCATTTACTGTATAATATGTTGCCCCAAATGCTTATGTTAGCCTTTCTACCTGACCAGACATGGTGCAGGTTTAAGGGACTCTGCAATCTGGCTGTCAGTATGAATGCTGGTAGTCCCAGGTGGTTGATTTCATTTTATTGCTCTCTAAATTATTATAAGTAACTTTTTCGAGATTAACAGGTATTATTACATTTGAACAAACAAAGGTTATTCATCCCATTTACCGATTTGTATTTCCAATCATGTAGAAATCTTACTATAATGCTTCCTGGCTTTAAATCTAAGATAATCGCAGTATATTGTTGTTTTTACTCAGTTTAGAACACGATAAACAAATAGTAATCTCAAGTCTCTTCTTCCTCTTTCTTCCTTGAGAATGAAACTGTGACCACACTTCTGAGACAACACGTACTCACTCTTCAACTCGTCACTTCCTTATTGGACGCTTGGTCAGGAACCTTTGGCGTCACTTTTTAAAGATCCGGGTACCCCTGTAGCATAATTTTCGATGTGCAGGGTCCTCCATTGCTTTAAATAAGAAATCTTGTTGGCATCAATGGCAGACATGAAAGGCCTATTGGGAATTTATCGTTATGATTAAATTATATATTAGGTAAATTAATTTTGCCATTATTGCATATATGTTGGGGATGTGATTTCTTAATGTAACAGTCACAAACATTTTATTTAAATTGCATAATTTACACATTTATGAGCATGTAAAGCAACCCCTACCCCTAAACCTAACCATTTGTCAGTATAAAACACAGGATTTAACAGGCTTTAACTACAGTCACAATTTATTCAAAAAGTATTAATATTTCAAGTCTTCTGGGGCAACAAATGACTGATTTATGAGGAGGAACACCATCTCCCATCCACCATAAAGCTCAGATCCTGGTGTGCAGTCTGTGCAAAATAATTCATAAAAAATTGCCACCAGAAGAATGGCTTCATGGCCACCGGCCAGCTAACTTCACTGATGAGGCAGCCTCCTGCAGCAGGTTTTGTTGCAATGTTCCCTCTATTTCGAGTTTGCAACCCCAACTGTTTGTGGCCAAAACGGGCGAAAGGTGGCGTTCTCTCATCTCTTTGCTGTCCGGAAGAGCCTTGTAGTGGGCAGAAAACACATGGAATTTGCAGAGCCCTCAAGTCTCACTCGCTGGATAGCTTGTGTTCAACACTTCCGGGAGGTATCGGCCAGTCGACACACAGAGATCACAGTGCATGATGAACTGTTCCAACTGTGGCAAGCAGATTTATCTATCCACGAGTACACGCTTCGCTTCCGCACCCTTGGACCTGGAACGAGGCTGCTCTGCTCTCAGCCTTACGCCGATGCCTGAACCCCATCCTACATCAACAGATGTCCATCTACGAGGGATACCATGGGGCTCGAAACGCTTCTCCAAAAGGCAACTTTCATCTCTCAACACCTAACAACTTGCCATATGGAATCCATAACCGCTGCAGCGCCTCACCTAGCATCTCACATCCTTTTGTGCATTAGACACAAAGACAGACTGCCCATGATCATTCGGATAATTACACCTATGTTCCACGAAAACGGTCTTTCATAGTCGACTCACCATGGCCTCGTGTCTCAACTGTGGCGTGGGGATCCATGAATGAGCACCACATACGTATCCAAATCAATAATGATGTATCTTGCATGATCTCATATAGAAGGCCACTCCTAATGTATCAAAACCAACCAATCATTTCAGTCAAAAATCCTCGTTGTGGACTCTGGGATGCATCGGTGAACATGTCATCTTCAGTCCCACAGGCACACGTGCTGTGATTCAAAATTCACACGTCCTGCCAAAAGAATGACCACCACCTACCAGATCTTCATGGTCCAAGGAAACGCCGCTGGGCAAGGGTAGCTGGTGCGACACACGCACGACACCAGACGGTCGGTATACGTATTGCGTGCTTCCACCCGAAATCGG
This sequence comes from Cyprinus carpio, assembly GCF_018340385.1. Lineage (NCBI taxonomy): Eukaryota > Metazoa > Chordata > Actinopteri > Cypriniformes > Cyprinidae > Cyprinus > Cyprinus carpio. Next base: position 25,902,847 of record NC_056575.1, on the reverse strand, counting down.
ATCTCCACTTCTGGTTGTGTGAAGGAGGCTGTCGTGGACATCGTACTGGGATTGCACCTGGACTCTCCAAACCATCAACCCACCATTGATTGGAGAGCCGCATATGGTGGTGAGAGTCGCACGGTTCAAGCAGGCACTTACAAATAGGGTGGTTCATACGTTCGTCCACCTCACCTGCAGCATCGAGCTTATTCTTCTGACAAAGAAAGATAGGTTATGAGGACCTCGTGCATCGATTTACCATGAATCATGAATCAGACTGGTGTGTGACTAATTCGGACTATCCCCTTTCTCTTGTTCCGCGCCGCCCTTAGGGGGACCTATGCGGTGCCTGCATCGTTCAGACAAGCTGGATCTAAAGGAGCACCTATAAACCTTATTCCTTCATCCCGGGCAGAAGACTGTTTTATGGCAAGACCACCTTTTGTGTGCACGCCCCAAAGGGCACTATGAGTACTAGGGGTGATGCCCTATGGGCTCTCCAACTCACCTTCCATCCTTCCCAAAATTTTATGCCACGAGATCTTCAGAGACGATTGCATCAATAGGGTTCGTACTCATTCTATATCAATTGACATACTCATTATACTCACCCCAATCTTGAACGAACACCATGACTCATGTCACCCGGGTACTCCAACATCTCCACCAACATCCGCCTAAAATTTAAAAGCTGAGAAGAATGTGTAATTTCACCAACATCACACTATCCACTTCCTGGGCTACATCGTCAACCCATGCAGGCCCAATACCAAGATGGACCAGAGGCCCACAAACCACAACAGAGCATCGAGGTGTCACAGCTGAGCCATGCGATAGAGGCCACAATGGGGGAACGAATGTAAGAGGTTATTGGGTGGTGCGTTCACCTTGACCGAGCAAACGGGTTGGAGATTCTAACAGCCGCAGCTGCTTTATCGCTGCGACCACGTACACAAAAGCCGATAGGACTGTAGTCACGATTGGCAACCAACTATAACGCTCTCTTTCCTATCCGTGGCGTCTGGAGGTCCCTCACCCTGGACCCCAGACGCACACCAGGCACTTCCAGGACGGACTCAAGGTTGCTGTCTTGTAGGGCCCCAGCTCTGTTCATCACCCCAGAGCCGCTTCATAGGCACCCGTGTTGGGGGATGCCATTGGTTTTTTTTGACGATAACGGTCGCCCAAACCGATCCAAATTTCTTGAGTGGTTTAGATCATGCAGACCACAAAGCACTGACAGTAAGGCGCCCATACTCCCCCCCCAGGGTATAACAAGGGAGAACGCACATAAGAATGTACAAAAGCGCCGCGTGGGGGTAAAACGTATAAACCCTAAGCGGGCCAGACAGCATCTGGTGGGCGCTATATTCTTTTGCAACCGATTCCACCTTTGCTGGTCACTTACCTTTCTGGGGAGGAGTAAGAACGTCAAAGTGGACGCCACTTCATGCCTACACCAGCCTGATCCAACCCCAGAGAAACCAGAGCCCCATCCTACCACCTTCAGTCTTCATGTTTCCCATCCAGTGGGCACTCACTCGAAGGGAGGTCCAGAAGGAAAAAAATTACGTTTCCCATCCACCCTGCGTCTGGCCCTTCTGGACTCCGTCCACACCTCTCCAGGATCCGGGCACCCAGGCAGCCACCAAACCCCCTCGCTCCTCCAGAACTGCTACTGATGGCCCAAGATGATGGCCACAGGTGGATTATAATACCTTTATAAGTGCTAGCAAATAACAAAAAAGTTTTTTTTTTTGTTGTTTGTTTGTTTGTGTTTATAATCACGAAAAACTGTTGCTTGCCAAGCCAGTGTGACAGACAGAAATCATCCCCGAAGATCCCTAATGGAGGCGAGCCCCCATGCCCCACTCATTGATACGTAAGTATGATCTGCCCTGGATTTGCGGAAACGTTAGAACTACACAATAATCTACTTGAAAAATATGATTTCAGAAAGAGATCCGAATAAATCAAATATAACAATTTATTATTTGTCAGGTAAAATTGTATCATGCCAATTAGATAATGAAACAATTAGAGGTCAATTTAGAAAAAGATAATGCAATGTGAATCACATTGTAACTGCATGGCAACCCCACTCCTGTACATAGACACTGTAGCCGTTATGGGAAAACAGCCAAGTGTTCCACCACGCAGAAGACAAACAAATTTAAACATAGTCACACACTGTAACAGTTATCCTAATTTAATATAAGACACATGGTCTAAAATGCATAGCAAAGCACTCAGATGTTTTAGTGAATAAACTTAGCACAAACCAACTATACAGTGTGCTCTATGGGCATAATGTGTTTAACAAAAATAAAATTTTTGAATCATACCTGACTGTCTGATCTGCCTTGTTACACTGACAGCAGAGAGACACACAGCAGCGAGAGTTCTGGTGCAGAGCTTCAGAGACTCTCACACACTGCATGGGGGTTTTCTGACTACAGAATCAGTTTTTGTTCACTTCCCTTATATGCTCAGACGAGACAACAAAGAAATCTTTAAATCAGTTGTAAAAACACAAAACACCTTTTAGTTTGTTAGGTTCTGTGACCCAGGGTCACACCTGGCTGGAGATAGAGAAACATTCTTCACAGACCCCTAAAGGGGGACACACCCCCTCCTAGGGTTGCCACCTTCAGAGAGGCAAAATAAGGGACACCCATTCACGACCAACCCCATAATATAATATTATATTATTATATATTATATAATATAATATATATTAACAGACTATCCCAATTTTAATAAAACAATAGGCCTGTACCTTGAAGCATAGATGGTGTCTGTCACTTTAATGTATGGTTCAACCAACAAATAAAAATTATATAAATCATAATTTACCCAGGCTGTTCTAAACCTGCTTTAAAGTTCTTTCTTCTGTGGACACAAAAGAAGATACTTTTGAAGAATGTGGGTAACCAAACAGCTTCTGGTCCTCAGTAACTTCAAGAAAAAATCAAAAATAAATACAAATAGAATAAATTCTATCAGAGTCCTTGGGGACCAGAAACTCTTTGGTTACCCACATTCTTCCAAAGTATCTTCTTTTATGTTCAACAGAAGAAAGAAATTATTAAGGTTTGGAACAACTTGTGGGTGTGTAAACGATGACAAAATATTCATTTTTGGGTGAACTATCCCTTTAAGTCAGACAGTCCAACCTGAGCAACTGAAATGCTTCTCTGCAAACTGCACGTTCATCATTAGTTACAGGATAGACACCACTGATAACTTTCCTATTCATCCCTACGTCTGGAGAGTCTTGGGTTCAAAGGGCGGATGTGAGTGAGCTCTAGATGTTTTAAACCGCGCTGATGATTTAGCGCATGAAAGGGGCTTTAACGGCGCGCGTTCTGGAGACTCCGTCTCTATGAAAACAAAGATGCCAAAATGGAATCACGTGCAAATGAGCTTCTCTAATAACTTGTATGAAATTGATGTCATTATAAATGCTATTAGTATTATAAATAGTGCAATATACTTTTTTGTTTATTCAACTATATGTTGGCAAATCTAAAAACACTGAACAAAAAACACCATACTTCCATATTGAAAAACAAATACGGGACGATTCCGTATTTTAAGGGACGGGTGGCAACCCTACCCCCTCCTCAGCAGAACACAATTCTACAAAAGTTTTGCCACCTTTACATGCTGCCTTCAATGCTGAAGAGTCCATATTGAAAAACATTTGTGTTTCAAGCTCAATCAATGCAAGTGTCTATGTTTAGTTTATTCTTGTATCTATTTTTCCAGTTGACTTTATAAACAAATTGTAATTAGTTTCTCATGTTTGCTCTATGTTGATTGTGTTTGTTATCATGCTAACACTCAGTATATATTGTATTCTAAATGGACACTTTTATATTGGTCGTTTTCATACTACTGATATACTGTGTGAATTGGGAAGCATTTCTATGCTAAGACTTCTTCCTCACACCCTACTGTGGACTGTTTGGGATTATTCACCTAAGAATTGAAGTTTTTTGGAGCACATGGTGGTTGGGGATTGTTTGGACAACCATTAGATGCTCATTGGTCACAGCGGTTACAAAATGCATGTTCTTGACACACACTTTAGAGTCACCGGAAAAATGCACATTTTTGATGTGTTTATCATAACAAAAAAATGGTCATCAAATTTTTTGGCCGAAAAAAATGCACGGTATGAATGTGTAAAACAGGTAAACAAACAGGCAGTGTAAACATGTTCGAAGTGTCCAAACAGGCGAAAATAATGTGCTCACTTTTTTTATGAATTTTTCATGAATTATTATTAAACCCAACCAAAACTACATGGAATTATCGAGGATAAATTTGACAGAGGATTATAATTGATTTATTATAATCCAGTATCATTTAGCTCAACTAAACTAGAATTAGAATCAGTTCAATTAAATTAGATAAGATTTAAATTAAGTTAAATTAGATTTTGAATCAGTAAACTTTAGTTTAGGATTACAGTACAGGATTACAAGATTTGTATACTTCATCCACAACTGCTGAAATTTGGCTGAAGAACTGTCTGCTGGTTCTGTGGTAAACTGACCAGAGGCACACCCTGATCGACCCTATTCAATGACATAAAGGGTCTGTTACATTTAAATAAAATGAATGTGTTCATCGGTAGTTGATGCAATGTTGAAACAATTCTTAAACCTCTAATGATGTTTGTAAATTCTTTGTGGTCTTTGTGTGAATGTCCACAAAACTGGAGAAAATTCTGAGTGTATATATATACACATTTACAAAGGTATTTTAGATTATATTTTAGAGAGGGAATATTTAAAAAGATGAAAAAAGGGAAATTAAGAAGAATCAACAAAAGATTTACTTTTTTTTTTTTGCTATTGTATGTATAATATGTAATCATGTAATCAATGAAAAAGTAAGTATTAAATTATGAGTATTTTAAAATGCAAATTAATCTAATTACAAGTACTTAATGTTTGGAATCTGCATAATCCAGATTACGTGTAATCAATTACTACCCAGTTCTGGCTGCCACATACATTTTTCCAGTCAAATATGTGGAAATGTTGAGATGTTATGTCATTTAAATAACTTTTTTCTTTCGTAATAACAACATATATCAAAAATTATATGTTTTCCCATTATAGAAGATATTATGTTAATTGCCATAGTCCTGAGATAAATGATCTGCATGCTACTCAAGTTACTGCAGGAGGGATAATAGGAATACACTGGTTTAAATGTATTTTAATGTTATTGTTTTATTGTAGCAGCATGTTTATTATAATAACCAACAACCAATCAACAAACAAATTAAATCCAACAAACAACTGCACTCAGACCCGGAGGATATGATTCGTTTTCAATAATGAACTCTGAGCTGGAAATATTTCTTTATTTGAATGACTTAAAAAGAAACAAGGGGCAAAACACACTTTAAAAAAACAGAAACTAATGGGACACACTTGGGATCAATAGAACTAAATGGAAATAGGAAACAGGAAAAAAAACAACTAGGGCATAAACATCACCTGGAGCACATGGGGGAGGAAAACACAACACACAAGACATGGAACAAAAAGTCTTACACTACTCCCCCTTCTGGAAGGTGCGTCCTGCACCATTCAACATCCAATGGGGAGGGGGGGGGGTCGGGGTTGGAGGTCCCTCAGTACAGACATGAAACGGTGGGCCTCCAGAGTGATACCTGTTTGGGGAGCCATGGTGGAGTAGGGAACTCAGGAGGCCATATTGGATCCGACAGTCCAGGAGGCCATGGTGGTTCTGACAGATCCGACAGTCCAGGAGGCCATGGCGGATCTGACAGTCCTGGAGGCCATGGCAGTGCAGACAGTCCAGGAGACCATGGCTGAGTAGGGAGAACTCAGGAGGCCATGGTGGAACTGACAGTCCGTGAGGCCATGGCGGTGCAGCCTCCGAGGCTCCAGCCCCTGCCTCTACGGCTGGAGCCCTACTACCCCCCCACCCCGAAAAAAATACTTGGGGAAGATTATGGGCTCCAATGCCCTCTGTGGGCCATAAGCGGGGACTGGAGCCCTCCCTGGGCTTAAAAGGATACTCCACCCCAAAATGAAAATTGTGTCATTAATCACTTAGCCCCATGTCGTTCCAAACCCGTAAAAGCTCTGTTCATCTTCAGAACACAATTTAAGATATTTTGGATGAAAACCGGGAGGCCTCTCTGTGTCTCTCCATATCAACTTATGCTTGTGGCATGGATAATACAGAAGAGCATACGGTGATATGGAGAGACACAGAGGAGACTGTTGACAAAGGAATTGTTGAATAAAGTCATTATTTTTGTTTTCTTCACTTACAAAAAGTGTTCCCAGTCGCTTCATATATGCCAGATTGCATGTCTGAAGGCAGATGTGGTATTCTGATGATGACTTTTTTATACCTTTTAAGGACCTTGACACTGTTATTTACTTAGCAGTCTATGGGACAGTCACAGGCCTCCCAGTTTTCATCCAAAATATCTTAAATTGTGTTCTGAAGATGAACAGAGCTTTTACGGGTTTGGAATGACATGGGGGTAAGTGATTAATGACAAAATTTCCATTTCGGGGTGGAGTATCCCTTTAACTGAGGATCTGGAGCCCTCCCTGGGCTGAACTGAGGATCTTGAGCCGCTACCTGGGCTCGACAGGGGAACAAATAAGACTTGGCGATCAAGGAGCGAAGTCTGACACAATCCTTCTGAGGGGCCACCAAAAACTTTGTCTCACTTATCTATCTTTCATGTCTTTAAGTGTGTCTGCCACAGTGTGCAGTGCCACACCTGGAAGCAACATAAGACTTGGCGATCAAGCACCAAGTAAAACAAAATGGATCTCAAAACTGACTTGTTACTATAAACTTAAACACACACATTTCTAAGATAGTAGTGGATGTAAACCATATGCTGAAGTACCTCCTAAAAGAAGTCTATGTGTACGGCATGAAAGGCATGTGTAAAATAAATGTGTAAAATTATTAAATGTGTGAAAGGAATTATTAGGCTACTCTAACAAAAGAATAAACTGAGCATATAACACTTTTATTAAGTACTCTCAACCAAAAAATTAAGTCAAGTAAGACAAATATGTCTAATTAAGTAAATAACTGATTAATGTGTAAAAAAAATTAAAAATAAATAAAAATTTGTAAATTGTAGAAAAAAAGAAAAGAAAAAAATAGATTGAAGTAGATTGAGAGTATACTCTCTTTTAGTTTAAAACAAGTATACTAATAGCTCACTTGAATAAACTTCTTTATTGTAAGGGTCATCATTTGTAAGCCGCCAGTAAGACAAAGACCACTGACATGTTTTTGTAAAATGTTGCAAGCTACTAAGGCAACTTTGATGAATAAACTTTGACAAAAATTTTGTCACACCATGGGAAAAATGCCCAGTAATACAGTAAATCCCCTTTAATAAGATATGGTTCCCCAAAATAGAGCCTGACAAATCAACCACCATTACAGAGGAATCAATCATATTTTCTGAGTTCATGTTGCAAACTTTTGGCAGTAATGACATTCACGTGATGACATTCACGTGATGAGCAGTGCTGATCTAATGCAATATCAGCAAGTCCCCCTCAAACCCGAGTTCCCCTTATTCACTCATTTACCCCTTCATCCTCCCATGTGCAGTTAAATTAATTATCAGAAATACTTTAAAGTCACTTTAAGATAGCATGTCAACAACACACACTAAAGCCAGCTGCAACAGGAAAACCCCCTTCACACCATCATAGAAAAAATGTGAGAAAAAAAAAATAAAAAACAGACAGACCTACCTCCAAACCAGAGCAATTGCTTCTGCCATTTGTATGACAGACAAACAATTAGAAAAGATGAATAATGACAGAGATCTTTAATCAAAGATCAAACTTTTAACATTTATTTCAGCATTTTTCAGCTAATTGTGAAAGTGCCTCTAGTCCCAGAAAACTTCTTCTTTGTCTTCCATGAACTATTTGCAAAAAGTGCTTGTATCTTTAATTAGAGACAAGTCTGAGAACATTTAGCTATCTGCGGTGGTAGCAAATCAGCTTCCCGAAAAAACTTACAATTTAAACATTTCCCGAAAGCACAGCATGTGTAGATTCTTTGAAAAAATAAATAAATAAATCACAATCGATTGCATTTGTGATAATGATTTTGCATACTTGTCTGCAAAATGCTGTGTAGCCTCAACTGTTTATTTGGGTGCATGCTTTTAAGAAATATGACATGCACACACTACCTTAACTATAATGTTTTGTTGTTATTCCATACTACCTAACCACTGGAGACAACATGCAAGAGTCTCAAAGGGGTCATGACATGAGAAATCAAATTTGCCATGATCTTTTGACATATGTGACCCTGGAGCACAAAACCTTTATCTTAATTCGCTGGGGTATATTTGTAGCAATAGCTAAAAATACATTTTGTATGGGTCAAAATTATAGATTTTTCTTTTATGCCAAATATCATTAGGATATAAAGATCATGTTCCATGAAGATATTTTGTAAATTTCCTACTGTAAATATTTTCAAACTTAATTTTTGATCAGTAATATGCATTGCTAAGAATTTCATTTGGACAACTTTAAAGGCGATTAAACCTTAAGAACCCTCAGATTCCAGATTTTCAAATAGTTGTATCTCGGCCAAATTGTGTCCTATCCTAACAAACCATACATCAATGGAAAAAGCTTATTTATTCAGCTTTCAGAGAATGTATAAATCTCAATTTTAAAAAAAAATTTACCCTTATGACTGGTTTTGTGGTCCAGGGTCACATATAGGTCTTTGTACCATCAAAAAATCCTGCATGTTTCAAAACATTCTCTTCATTAAAAAATAAAGTATTTATTTAATCAAGCTCCAAAAAATGGTTTGTTTGGATAATGGGATTTATGATGTCACACAGGCAAATATATTTGCAAATGACTGCCTCCAGAGCCTATTGGCAATCAGTCACAAAACAGCTGACACTTGAATACACCGAGCCCATTATAATCACTGACGCTGTCTACACTGGATACAATATAAAGATGCTCATTCAATTTCTGAATTGTCTGCGATCTTGATGTCAATTTTACATCAAATATTGGTCAAGATTTTGATCAAGATGCTGTATTGCATCATTTTAATTTCAGCTTTGATGGCCATTTCTTCTGGTGGTTAACTGAGAAAAATAGGAAGTTATACGACACTGAAATTGGTTTAATATATATTGTAGGCCAATATGTTTGACATTCAGTTTATGTAAAATCAACATCAAGTTTTAAACGTCCAATTGATGTCATATTGACATTACAATGACATCAATGATTTGTATGTTTAATTAGGATTTATGTCAATTTATGGTGTAATATGAATTTGTCGTTAGCTTGATTAAAGGCACAATATGTAAGATTTTTTTTTTTTATATCCAAAAACAACTAGAACAGTGTTATATATTTTTTGCTGACTTGTGTACTTGCATTATCCCAAATGTTTTGAAGAAAGTTTAAATACAGAGAAATAAGCAATTTTAACTATTGACATGGACCGTGTCCATAGTGTCATTAGCCCCTTTCACACTGCACGTTGGACCCGGAAAATTGCCGGAACATTGCCAGGTTGCCTTCTGTGTGAACGCAAACACGTCCCGGGATTGACCCCGGGTCGAGGACCTAGTAACATTGCCAGGTTCAGTCCCGGAACGAGCTCTATGTGAACAAAAGCCAGAACTAATGCCATAAAGGGTGAGTCGTAGTGATGATGCACGTTATCGCGCGACTCTTTTACCAGGTGTTTTGAGAGCAGATCAGTGTTCGCGACGAAACAAATATGTGCAAACAGTAACGAAGCAGAGATCAGTTTGTTCCTCACTTTCCGTGCTGAAGCTGAGATCTTTCGCCAGCTTCAGTGCCTAGCGTTTTCAACTCGTACATTACACGTCACACCCTGATATCACGTGTCTTTATGGGACCTTTACAGGTTGTGTATGAATGCACGCACAAATTCCGGGTAATCACTGGCAGTGTGAAAGTGCAAAATCTAGCAACCCGGGAACAATTGCCGGGACACATTACCCGTGTATTTTCCGGAATTGCAGTGTGAAAGGGGCTATTGTGTCACCTGCCAATGGTGTCTAACCCTTCGATTTCCGGTTTTGAAAGTGAAAGTCATGACATTTGCCAAGTATGGTAACCCATACTCGGAATTGGTGCTCTGCATTTAACCCATCCAAGTGCACACACACAGCAGTGAGAAGTAAACACACCCCCACCGGAGCAGTGGGCAGCTATATATCCAGCACCCGGGGAGCAACTGGGGGTTCAGTGCCTTGCTCAAGGGCACTTCAGCCATGGGTATTGAGGGTGGAAGAGAGCGCTGTTCATTCACTCACTCCCACCTACAACTCCTGCCAGCACCGAGACTCAAACCTGCGACCTTCAGGTTATAAGTCCAACTTCTTGTTTTGTAGAAAACATATGGAAACACCAAAGACGCTTTAATAAGTTGCGCGTTTTAATAGACCGGTGACAACCGCGCAGAGTAGCACTATAACAGTACTTTCAAACTTATCTAGAATGATAAAACAGTGCTGCTTTTTTCCCCACATACACACAACCGCAAGGAGCGGAAACAGTCGACTGTGGCATGATAAAAGCTCCACTGCTTTCGAGCCGTGTGTCATGCTCGTTCAGCAGCCTCGTTTAGCTTCATGGCTTTCAGCCTCAACCTGCTTTTTTCTACTACGTTAATAAATCATTACCTCACCCATGAACATAATTTCTGCCAGAGTCCCATCAGATTGCATTGGCTGTGGAGATGAAGATGACATCTCCCATGATTCCACACTCAGTCACGGCGTCATCAAACTATGCTACCTGATCTTTGTTTATTTTGGAATACACGCCCTCTAGTGGTGAAAAATTACATATTGTGGCTTTAAGTTTAAATATAATTATTTCCTTAACTGAATGCGTGAAACGCATTTGGCACTTCTTTTGAACCGTGATGTGCAGCCATTTAATTTGTGCATGGAGAGACGCTGTAATGTTAGGTGGACTTGAAAACTTTTTCAAAAATGAATAAATAAAAAAACTTTTTGTAAGTTGCTCAGGCTGAAATCGGTGGTAAACAGTGGAGTGATTATTACATTTATTAACTATGGACTATGAAGATTTAAAAACTTTGAAATAGAGGAAATCCCGTCCGCCGGAAGGATACCCTCTCCTCCAAGCACACACAGTGGATCAGCAGTAATATAACATAACTGTGTAATAAACGCATTGGTTTGAAATAAATGGTGCTATCAAATGTGTGTAAATCAAGTTTTTGCTTATAATAGGCAGGAGGGCCAATATTATTAGTCTAAAACTGGAAAGTGGCTGGGTTTAACAGGACAGAGGACTGTGAATTTACAAGATTTCAACCGCTTCCTGAACCAGTCAGGCCAAGTGATGCTTTGGACGTCATCAACGACATCATTGTTCTAAAGCAGGGTTCCTCAAATCTTACCCTGGAGGGCCAATGCACTGCACTATTTAGCTCCGACCCTAATCAAACTCACCTACCTGTGATTTTCTAATGATCCTGAAGACATTTATTAGCATGCTCAGGTGTGTTTGATTAGGGTTACAACTAAACTCTGCAGGAAAGTGGATCTCGTGGGCCAGATTTGAGGATCCCTGCTCTAAAGCGATACAAGCCTCGATGCGCGCTTCACTGAAAGCTGCCAGGATTTCTCGACACACGCTCCGAAGTACGAAGTACGAAGTTACGGTTGAATCAATGATGGCAGATTTTTTTTTTTTTTTGCCTTTATTTAACCAGGAAAGAACCTCACTGAGATTAAAAATCTCTTTTACAGGAGTGTCCAGGCCAATATAGGCGGCCCAGTTATATAAATACACATATGACAAACAACAATATATCACAACAATAAGATATCAATAAAATACAGCACTAGAAGCATTTGCAAATCATTAAATCATTTTCCACTGCATGCAAAAGTGTTTTAAATTCACTAAAAGGCACCAACTGATTTAGCCACAATTTCATTTGAACAGAGTTCCAATCTGATGGTGCAGCATATTCAAAAGCAGTTTTACCTAGATTAGTTCGAGCTGAAGGTACATGAAGATTATAATAAGACTGGGAATGCAGTGAATAATTAACAACAACTTTTTGTTGTATCAAACAACAGAGATAGGATGGCAAAAAAAACCCATAATTGCTTTGTAAATCAATAAGTACCAATGCATTTTCCTTCAAACAGCAAGTGAAGACCAGGCAGCTCTATTATATAATGTATAGTGATGTGTAGAAAATTTAAAATCCGTAATTGTAAAGTGTTGTATGATGTTGTTGAGATCTCTTCTAAAGCTTTAAAGGAGACAAATGTGAGAGATCCAGAGTCTCTAGCTAAGAAGAAATATCCGAGCACAGTGTGTGATGTTGTTGAGATCTCTTCTGAAGCTTTAAAGGAGACAAATGTGAGAGATCCAGAGTCTTTGCTAAGGAGAAATATCTGAGCACAGTGTGTAAAGTTGTTGAGATCTCTTCTAATGCTTTAAAGAAGACCATTGTGAGATTGTTAGAGTTTTTTGTCTCAGGAGACAAGTTTGAGAAGCAGGAGACTCAAGCAAAAGTTTGCATTCAATCTTAAGGTAACCTCATTTCTGTCTAGGAGAAATACTTTATATTATTTTTCTTCCCTCTGGTTAGCTTCAATGTCATTTATCTACACCATTTCAATCAAAGACAATACATGCATTGTTATATTTGAAGTTGTTTTTTGTAGACAGTGTTTTATTGCACAGTGATTTAACAGAGGAAACCATAACCTATATTTACATACATGCAAAAATGGGCTGTAAAAGACAATATTTAAAAAAAAAAAAAAAAAAAAAAAAAATCACTGGTACACCAGTGTTACATTTGTTTAAAAAAAGGTATTTAAAAAAAGGACTTATCTTGCACTTGTAAGTCCTTTTTTTAGTGTGTTTGGAAAATGTGGTGTATACAGTGCTGGATATTGAAGATACATTTAAACATTTAAACTAGTAACCCTTGATATTCTGAAATGTTTGATGCTATTTAAATGACAGTTTTAGTATTTACAATATTAGTAAAAGTTTAATGTTTCTCCTAAAATAAAACTGAAGACATCTTAAGACAAAGCTGATATCTCAATGAGATATATTCAGCATCGCTTTAGTTCAGGCAGGCCACGTTAGTCTAGCTTGCATCAGCCGACAGTCAGCTGTTCCTGACGTGTCCCAATCCAGTGTTGACACCTATCACATGTGGTCTATTTAAATTCCCATTCTTCAGCGGCTCTTCCATCACATCACTGCTTGCAATTAACTGGCGTTGCTGTTTGCAAATCAAACTGTTGCAGTGTGTTTCAGAACATCTGAAATCCACATCGAAGATAAGTGAATGCTCTTTTAATCCATATCGCTGTGTATATTGCCTGGTAAACATGGTTTTGCATCAGTTGCAGGAGCGAAATATTAAGCATATTTGCAGCAGCATTTACACATCTGTGTTTATACACATGGAGCAATACGCAGCCTAGAGCATGTAATCGCTCTGAGGACACGCCGATAAAGCCATGAGAATGGTTAAATGAGACAATTATTCTCATGTAGGCGTTTCAACTGGGGTTCGCTGTATTTAGCGGCATAATCTCAATGTCACAGGTGTTTATTTCTAAGGTTGATGTTACATTAGCTGTGTGAGTGTGCGGTTGATTCAGATGCACGCAGCGTCAGAAGCACGCGTTTATCGCTGTATGGGCCGTGATATCATTAGCCACTAGCCTGACTTCGTCATACTCATATTCTAGGCAGAATGTGAGTCTGATACTGCTCCATTGCACTTGAATTATGGGGCGTGTCTTAACCGAACCAGTAAAAAAAAAACGCCTCCGGTTACTATCGTAACCTCGGTTCCCTGAGAGGCGGGAACGAGACATTACGTCAGCTAAGACGTATATGGGAACTCCTCCCTTCTCCACTTTCGCTGAAATCTTATGGGCTAACGCCAGCTGGGGGACAGCTGGCCAATTGACGCGAAGCATGCAAATACTGACACGTCACCGGCAGTATAAAATGCATGGGTGCGAAAATTACGTCAGAATCACGACTGAACGCTAGCACAGCTGATCAAACAGCAACCACGGCGGCTAACGTAATGTCTCGTTCCCGCCTCTCAGGGAACCGAGGTTACGATAGTAACCGGAGGCGTTCCCTATCAAGGCGGTAACTCAACATTACGTCAGCTAAGACGTATATGGGAACCGTATTAAATCCCGCCGTGAGAGCAGTGAAGATAAGCCCTGAACGGGGTCAATCACACCCACACATAAGCGAGACAGTTCCAGCCAATAGCTGCGTCGCTAAGAGTACTCGCATCTGATAGGCGGAACTAGACCAATGAAACACCTGCTCCGACCCTAACAAAATTTGCATATCTTCATGCAATGAACATGAAGGCTGCACTGACTAGGGCAGACACAACACAATGAGCACTCAAGCATGAGAGTTAAACACAGAGTCGACAGCGTTTGCGGTGACAACTGCATAATCTTATAAACCATAACACAGAGTTAGCAGCTATGGTAACTACTGTATAGCTGGTTATAACAGTTCACAACATATGAACGAAACTTAACTCACCGAAAGTACATGTGACGCTATAGAGGGTACATCCAGTTTATAAAACCTGGCGAATGTGTTCTGGGAAGACCAGCCAGCAGCAAGACATAAATCCTGGATAGACAATACCTCTAGCCCAGGCCCATGAGGAAGCAATTGCCCTCACGGAATGAGCTTTGATGTTGAGGGGACAATCTTTCCCCAGGCATTCGTAAGCCAACGTAATAGTGTCCACAATCCAGTGAGAAAGTCTCTGTTTTGAAACAGCACGTCCCTTATTACATCCACCAAAGCACACGAACAGCTGGTCCGACTGACGAAAGGCGGCCGAGTGATCCACATATGTCCGCAAAGCCCTAACAGGGCAGACAGTGCTCTGAGCATCAGCGTCACGCGAGGCTGGCGGCTCAGCAGATAAGGCGGGCAGGGAAACAACCTGTGCTCTGAACGGTGTATTGAGTGACTTCGGCATGTAACCTGGTCTCGGCCGGAGAGTGACATTACAGTCGCCAGGTTTCGGAAACGTATGCAATCGTCGTTCACCGAAAACGCGTGTAAGTCTCCAATGCGCTTCGACGAGGCGAGAGCAAGAAGCAAGGCCGTCTTCAGGGAAAGCTCCTTAACCACAATCGAAGCTAAGGGCTCAAATACAAATCACCAGAGGAAAAAAACCCCCCACATTTGCACTAATATTTTTAATAACTGCTTGCACTTGCTTGGAATAAACAGACTAATATTTGAACCCCTAGTGTTCATTCGTGCGCTCAGTCATGTGGCCAGAACACGATCACATACAGTCGTGGCCAAACGTTTTGAGAATTAAATAAATATTGGAAATTGGAAAAGTTGCTGCTTAAGTTTTTATAATAGCAATTTGCATATACTCCAGAATGTTATGAAGAGTGATCAGATGAATTGGATAGTCCTTCTTTGCCATGAAAATTAACTTAATCCCAAAAAAACCTTTCCACTGCATTTCATTGCTGTCATTAAAGGACCTGCTGAGATCATTTCAGTAATCATCTTGTTAACTCAGGTGAGAATGTTGATGAGCACAAGGCTGGAGATCATTATGTCAGGCTGATTGGGTTAGAATGGCAGACCTGACATGTTAAAAGAAGGGTGATGCTTGAAATCATTGTTCTTCCATTGTTAACCATGGTGACCTGCAAAGAAATGCGTGCAGCCATCATTGCGTTGCATAAAAATGGCTTCACAGGCAAGGATATTGTGGCTACTAAGATTGCACCTAAATCAACAATAGGTTCATCAAGAACTTCAAGGAAAGAGGTTCAATTCTTGTAAAGAAGGCTTCAGGGCGTCCAAGAAAGTCCAGCAAGTGCCAGGATCGTCTCCTAAAGAGGATTCAGCTGCGGGATCGGAGTCCCACCAGTGCAGAGCTTGCTCAGGAATGGCAGCAGGCAGGTGTGAGCGCATCTGCATGCACAGTGAGGCGAAGACTTTTGGAAGATGGCCTGAAGGGCAGCAAAGAAGCCACTTCTCTCCAAAAAAAACATCAGGGACAGATTGATCTTCTGCAGAAAGTATAGTGAATGGACTGCTGAGGACTGGGGCAAAGTCATATTCTCCGATGAAGCCCCTTTCCGATTGTTTGGGGCATCTGGAAAAAGGCATGTCCGGAGAAGAAAAGGTGAGCGCTACCATCAGTCCTGTGTCATGCCAACAGTAAAGCATCCTGACACCATTCATGTGGTGGGGTTGCTTCTCATCCAAGGGAGTGGGCTCACTCACAATTCTGCCCAAAAACACAGCCATGAATAAAGAATGGTACCAAAACACCCTCCAACACCAACTTCTTCCAACAACCCAACAACAGTTTGGTGAAGAACAATGCATTTTCCAGCATGACGGAGCACCGTGCCATAAGGCAAAAGTGATAACTAAGTGGCTCGGGGACCAGAATGTTGAAATTTTGGGTCCATGGCCTGGAAACTCCCCAGATCTTAATCCCATTGAGAACTTGTGGTCAATCCTCAAGAGGCGGGTGGACAAACAAAAACCCACTAATTCTGACAAACTCCAAGAAGTTATTATGAAAGAATGGGTTGCTATCAGTCAGGATTTGGCCCAGAAGTTGATTGAGAGCATGCTCAGTCGAATTGCAGAGGTCCTGAAAAAGAAGGGCCAACACTGCAAATACTGACTCTTTGCATAAATGTCATGTAATTGTCGATAAAAGCCTTTGAAAACGTATGAAGTGCTTGTAATTATATTTCAGTACATCACAGAAACAATTGAAACAAAGATCTAAAAGCAGTTTAGCAGCAAACTTTTTGAAAACTAATATTTATGTAATTCTCAAAACTTTTGGCCACGACTGTACACACTATGGCCGTCTTATCGTACCGCACATAGAACCAATATAGCGCTCAGCAGTTGATAATTATATCATCATATCGCCATAATTTCTTAATATCAAAGCATTAAGGGAAATAACCGTAGCCTAATAGCCTCTGTAATGCAGCTCTGAAATGGATTGTATTCTGATACAAAAAATTTTACTGTACTTAAATGAAAAATACACAATTTCTCACAAAGTGTTGCTGAACAATGAATTAAAGGACCGTTGCTTTATGAATACAGAGAGTGCTCGCGATGAGCTATCACACAGCATTTCCAAACGGGTTTTATCATGAATTAGTAATAATTAATTCAAACGACAAAGGCAAATTTTGGTCAAGTTGTTATTTTCATTGAGCTATTCACTATCATTGTGTTGATCCCAAGCTGAAAAGCAGTAAATTGTGCTTCATTTATTACATCAGCTTTCTGCTCCGGTCATGAGAGCAGATATGACAGTTCATAACACAGCAAGTTTTCTCCATTCTAATGTGTGTTAATTGTATAATTGAAATTTTAACTTCTACGTCCACTATTACCCAGTCTCTACTGTAGTGTCGGTGTCTACAAATCACAGAATGTACAGCGTTGCCAACATCACGTTCCCATTCTGACGACCACGACTTTTTGATGTGATTACATGGATACAAAGTAATCGGTTTAAGGTGTTTACATGACAGTATTTTAATTTTGTTCGGTTTATAGAAGGTTATCCCACCCCTCTCAAACTGATTACCATTTCGGTTTGGGCAATTTTATTCCGACTGAGGTGTTTATATGGAGCATTTTCATTCAGATTGGACTGTCAAAATTTTTCCAAAGGGTGTATGCTTCTGACTGAGGTGTTTATATGGAGCATTTTCATTCAGATTGGACTGTCAAAATTTTTCCAAAGGGTGTATGCTTCCCCTGCTGGACTACCACCCACAATTATGCAATTTACAGAATTAATGCATATTACATGCTCCTCGTGCAGCAGCAAGGGGTCGTATGCTTCCCCCTTTACAATCACACATTTGCTTTAAGCATTTTAAGCAACATTCTTGTTGCACATCCTCGATTGCTTAACTTGGGGTGATGCTTCCCCCTTAATGTGATTTTACAGCATGTTAGACACTTAAAATTGGATAATATACAAATATACAGTTTGTATATTATCCAATTTTAAGTGTCTAACATGCTGTAAAATCACATTAAGGGGGAAGCATCACCCCAAGTTAAGCAGCATGGCTGCATGGACAGGCGTGTGGAGTGTTGCCCAGAACATAACCATACCGCCAACACTAACTGTATGCAATATAATTGTCATAAATATACTTGATGGAAGTGGTCCTGATTGAAATCCAGCATCGTGTTAGTTCAGGGAGGCCATGTTAGTCAAGCTTGCATCAGCCGACAGTCAGCTGTTCCTGATGTGTACCAATCCAGTGTTGACACCTATCACATGCGGTCTATTTAAATTCCCATTCTTCAGCGTCTCTTCCATCGCATCGCTGCTTGCAATTAACTCCCTCCTCCAACCCCAATTCCACCAACTGAACCTGTAATCCAATCTAACTTTTTTCTTTCTTTACATCACTTCATTGGAAGCATTCTCTATCACGTTTCGTTTACAACTCATGTAATTGTGAATTGTAATTATGTATGCATATAATGGTTCTGTTCTGTACCCCAGGGGAGTTTGTTTTGCTGCTCTCCCCGCTCTGTCCAAGCATGGCTGCATGGACAGGCATGTGGAGTGTTGCCCAGAACATAACCATACTGCCAACACTAACTGTATGCAATATAATTGTCATAAATATACAGTGGGTATGGAAAATATTCAGACCCCCTTAAATTTTTCACTCTGTTATATTGCAGCCATTTGCTAAAATCATTTAAGTTCATTTTTTTCCCTCATTAATGTACAGATGGTAGACAACCAAAATGGGTAATACCGCCGCAGGGCCGCGGCGTTAACTGCAAGTCAGTCGCGTGTTAAATTCATTCTCGAAACTACCGCCAGGTGGCGCAAAGGGACGGATTGCGAACTGAATGTAATTGTAAAATGAGATAAAAGGAGGAGGTAAAACAACAATAACATTATGATATAACATTGTACCATCTTTAAAAAACCATTAAAAAATGTACAGTGAGTTAATTTCAAAATGTAGGATAATCTAAGGCTACAGTATACTCATCAAAAATTAAAAGAAAGACCTTTTACACAAAGGATCTTATGCTTGCTATTGTTATTAAACTGTTATTAAAGTCATTAAATATAAGGCCTATATATACGGATAAAAAGCTAAATGTTTTCATTTCGGTTCATGCTTGATTTAAAAAAAAATCCTTCAGGTTCCATTTGCAGATAGAAATGAGAACGGTCCAGCATTTAGCAATAATTATGATTAATTCTGTTATTATTCTTGATTTTTCAAACTGCTAACACTTTGCATTTTTGAATTATTTTGAATTTACTGTGTGACCAAAAATTTAGTATTTTCTGTTTCAGCTGTTTGATCGCGCTGGTGCCTCGCGCACATTCATTGGAAACAGTAGCCGTTCACCGTGCCATTTGGCGCGAACAGCGGTCCACTTTGGCATATTTTTGTTAATTATGATTTTTTTATTTTTTTCCGTCGATACTGAAACACGCGTGAACTACAAAGCCTATTTTTCCTAATGAATAATAGTTACGCTTGAAATAGGCAACATCACGAATATGGAAACATTTGGATTTCTCCCGAATGAGAGCCAACCTTACCTTATGGTTCGCTTTAAATTATTATTCATTTTTTTTTTTTGTTTGTTTGTTTATAGCTAAGCCTATATTATTATATACTGCAATTGTATTTATCCATTAGAATTATACATTTGTAATTATTGTTCTGTTCTGATAAATTTGTTAAATTTAAAGGATTTGTTGTAAAGTGAAGAGAACTAAAAATATCCTGTTGGCACATTATAACATTATTTGGCCAGCCGTTATTATTTCTGAATGTAATAAAATGCAACTTATACATGACTTATATATTTTTTTTTCCTCTCACAAACTTAATTTATTTTTTAGCCTGTTTTAAAAAAAAAAAAAAAATAAATAAAAAAAACATGCAGCAAACGTAAATAGGCGATTAATCGGTTAAAATTTGTTACTGTGGGGTAATTATAATTATTATATACTTAGGAACAGAGTCTGGGCCTAATCTAGGCTATCCAGGGTTTTTTATTGTTGTTGTTGTTTTGTTTTGTTTTTTTTATTTTCATTGCGTCTGAAAATGACTTTGTGCAGCACATTCACTTCGCACGCTCAACCTGCCTCGCGCGTTTGCTCAGCTGTGGACAATTTAAAAATGTTTGATATAAAGGTTGCTGTCCCATTTTATACAGGAATTGTTCATTAGAAAAAAAAATCGAATTATATTGTTAGTTCTAATTATATTGTTAACACAAGTTCATTTAGACTATTTAACATGCACTGTGACATTTTACCCTTTTTAACTTATAAACTCCTTGAGATTTTAAAGTCAGTTTAATAGTACTGAAGTTCAAGTAAAAAAAAAAAAAAGGTTTTAAATGCTTAAATTATTTCTATGAATTAATAATATGTTATCATGTTTATTCTTGTAGAAAATAAGTGTTTATTCTTTAAGAAAATAAGGGAAAAAATAAGGGACGATCCAAATATTATTCATATTTGTTTTGCTTCACCTATTTATGTAAGCTACAATTATTCTAAAAAAAAATAATAATAATAATAAATAAACATATTGTAATTAAAAGTGCCATCGGCCTGAGTAAATTTTACCATTATAGAATTGTGACTTTAAAGGTTAATGATTTTGAGGTGAAAATACTGTGAAATTACAAATGCTATGGGATTTTAAAGCATAACAACTGAAGGTCTATGAAACGTTAGCCAATAAAGCATTTTTTTTTTTAAACAATGGCACTTAAAGTTTTGAACTAAAATATTATTTCAACCATATAGCCTGTGAATAAACAAAATGCATACTTTTCAATGAAAGAACACTGAGAGTTTGCTTCTGGTGTTTGGATTTGTACTTCAATAATGAGCTCCAAGTTTAGGAATAGCCAACACGGGTTTTTTTTTTTTATTTCTCTCTCTCTCTCTCTCTCTCTCTCTCTCTCTCTCTCCTGCCTTGCTAAATGTTGGGCTCATGATCAGTAAGTTGTATTCGCTCAAACTGATTTAGTTAAATCAAAACTTGCGGACTTTGAAGCTGGGTGCAGTTAGCGCAAGTCCCGCGCGCTGTGAAGCGGGAGCAGCTGACGGAGGATTCCGCTTGGTCTTAAAGCCTTCCGCAAACCCTACGTTCACAAATAACAATGATTTTCGTAAAATAATGATTAATTATCAATTGATAATTTGTTATTATTATGGTCTTGGGAAAACAATAATATGGGCTGCGGGAAAATAATGAATTAAAAGAGTAGGGCTGCTGTGAGTGCAGGCATGTTTCAACCCAGTAACATGAGAACACACGTTCCTCACAGCCCAAAAACAGACGGAATTCAGTTCAGTTGGAGGGGGCTGGGGGGTAGCTCTGTATAGCTTGTGGGGGTTGATATAAATGTGTGAATCTCTTGTTCTTTCATATGGACAGTGTCTTATGACGGCATCAAACTTGCAGAACAGGTTTAGATAGGACTCGTCATTTTGGTTTTAGGGCAACTTTGAAGAAAGGTTTTGGTCCACTTCAAATGTTGACTACTGTATAGCACAATATAGTTTATTAGTTATTATAACTTCAGAGGAAGTTGCCTTAACTCAAAAAAATAAATAAATAAATTTGCAAACGACATCCAGACCAGTCCAGACATCAGTATGATCCGTCTATGATGTTTTATAGGCTTTTTTAGATTTGGGAATACGCATGCGTTACAGACATGACAAAAACATTTTGGAGTTTTTGGAGACATTATTATTATTATTATTGTTTATCCTATTTTTTTGTAGTCTATTTACAATGCACAAAACAGAAGCAACAATATCTGCAGAGAAGGGTTGGCCATTCTCAAAAAAAAAAAATATCAATTTTATTTCAATTTTCGTTTTTGTGTTTCAGAGGAAAAATCAGTGTTAAGGCTTCTCTCCATTACAGACCGTTCTGAAAGAAAAATTTATGCAAACGCCTATAAAATGCTTTAAAAACTTTAACAGAGATGTCTAGAGGCTATTTAATAGGTCTGCCTCCCATGTAAGATTTTTCTAGTTACTAGTCGTTCATTTGTCATTATTCAACTAATCGCAGGTTTATATTACATTTACATCTATAATACATAATGAGCCTTAATATATTTCGCGCTCAAGCACATGCATTAAGTTTGCCCCAAAGCAGAGGCAGAAGTAGCCCAATAATTGTAAAAAAGGAGACATTTTAATTATTTATTAATAAACAAATGTTTTCTTGTCGACTGCAAGATGAAATTCACAGTGCTGCCTCTCTCCACATGGAGAGAGTACGCGCCTTTAAAGAGAAATACAACCTTCACAGATTACATAATGCTTTCATTTTGAATTGATTCGTTTAAAAGACATTTCAAGCTTTCTGTAGATTTTTTACACAATTTTAAGTTAATTCATTATCAGGAAAAAATTCAAGTGATCTAGAGGGCGCCTCCCTGTCCTGCATGCGCATTAATAATTTTCGCACAAACACTTAAATATGAATAATTATTCACATTTTGCATATGCATTACAACGTAAATTATTTTTTACATGCAATTATCCAAAATAAAACTAAACAAGATTTGTAATGAAGATAAAACAAATAAGAATAAATGCTGCGCATGCACTCAGCATCATTCGTGCCGCGCAAATCTTGCACCCAGACATTTTACACACCTGCATTTAAATGCGGCTGCAATTTTTTTTTTTAACTTAAATTCTATGTAAGCAAGTAAGGGCGGCTCCCTTTAAAATCACTGAAGTTGTCTATTAATGAAGCTCTTTTTTACATTATTTGCCCTTTGGTGATTATAATGAGAGAACTTGAGTTTAATCGTGAGGACGTTTTATTAATCCGTCCATTCTTTAGAATTTCAATGATTTAGCTAAATCGTGCAGGTTTAATTTATTCGTTTCTTGTTTTAATTAGGCCTAAATAATGGGAACGAAATTATACAGTGCCTCACGTTTTACTAAAATAAAGAAAATCATTTATAAAACACGCAACAATTTCTTACAGACAAATATATTTTCCCAAGAAGTTGTCTGTTAAAAATAAATGACAGGTAACGAATAACAAAAATGCATGTTTTATTAAAGGAATTTTAAAATATAAATTAAAATATAGGCCTAATATATGAGAATATTGACATTTTGCATATAAATCCATGTAGCCTAGCTCACTAAAATAGGCTACCACTTTTAATGCTCTGATGCAAAGTAAACCACAATTTCTTTTGAATAATATAACACATAATTCATATTATATAAATAATACTGTACACCTATTAAATGTGTCAAATCTAAAATATGGTGTAATACTGTGTAGCTTAGAGAAAATATAAGCACAGGCTCAGGCACAGGCTTGACATTTATCCTGCTTGAATTCGTTCTAAGAAATGCACATAACTTCATAATTACCAAACTTTCATCTGTGAATATTAAATATTTTTACTATAGTGTTTTTCTTTCATTTTCCCTGACTGCAGCCGTCAAATGTAACACATCAGCGAGGCAAAACTGACGTCTATTTGCGAAAATGTGCTTTGATGCGCTTGTTTGAAAACTTGTGATTAAAGTGCCACTCAGCGGTCAAAAGCTGCAAATGCACTTTGCAGACGCCGCAGTGGCGGTACGAGCGGCGGTAGAAGTAACGTTTTGGATGTCCACCTACTGTACACACGGCACCCCATATTGACAGAAAAACACAGAATTGTTGACATTTTTGCACTTTTATTAAAAAAGAAAAACTGAAATATCACATGGTCCTAAGTATTCAGACCCTTTGCTGTGACACTCATATATTTAACTCAGGTGCTGTCCATTCCCACCCAGCAAAAACTTGTCGAAAAGACGTCATTGGCAGACGTCTAAACAACGTTAAAATTTAGTTGAAAAGTGAAAGGTGAAAAGACGTCTATAAAAAGACGTCCGTTTTAGGTCTAAATTTAGTTGAAAGGTGAAAAGACGTCCTTTTTTTAGGTCGTTAAAATGTCCATTTTAATTCTAAAGCCTTACATTTAACCTAATTTCAAGAATAAATTAATTATTAGGCTATGTAAAAATATCATTATAGGCCTATTATTAGCCTATTAATAATTACTCTCAAAATAGGACAACTGACAAAAAAGTAACAACAAAACACATTTATTAATAGGTAAGATATAGGCCATAACAACAACAACAAAAAAAATATATATCTATTTAAGTGGTTATTGGTTTGCAGCCACAGTGTGTCCGCCACCGCCAGATCGTCCAGGGGCATGTTTAAGGTGGTTTCCCACGGCACTGTAAAATGACGTGATCGGTGGCCTTGCTGTCCCACTTTTTGACTGCATCTGTAATCACAAACAAAAACATCTATGTTTTCAGATATTTTGTTACAAAAAAAATGTTCTAAAAATAGGAATGGTTTCTTAGAGCTTAATTTGGGTCTGATCTAATTTCAACCTCTTATTTGAATCTTTTGGTTCAAATTTGCCATGGGGTGTACGGACACAAACTAATGCGGGATTAGTTGTAACAAAATGTTTTTTTTGTGCCAAAATTCAAATATATTTTGAAGATATTGCTGAACATTTATTTAACCGTTTAGCAAAAGTATTATAAGTAGAGTATATAACTCCTTCTGCTGTTAGAAGGAAAAAAATAAAGTGATTGCGCTGGCGCCGCATGTGCGTGCAGTTAAGCTTTGTCTGTTCATTATCATAATAAAAAACAGTAACTTTAAACACAAACACCGTACACTGCTCAGTTTATATGTAGTAAAATCTGTACCGTTAAGCGTTATCACCTTACTGCCCTGATGTAAAACATTTTTTGTTTTACGTGGATATTGGAAGCGAGTGAAGTACATAAATAATATTTACAGAAACATTTGATTTTGTGTCGAATGAGAGACCCAACTTTAGTTTCAGTTTCGTTCTAGCCTAAAATGATCATTCGTTTTGGCTTGTGAATTTATATAGCTTCTTATATCTTTTAATTATATTTTCTAAATACTGTTAAATGTAAAGGATTTGTTGTGGAGCGAGGGGAACTTAAATAGCCTAACTATGTTTACATTGTTTATTATTATTATTAATCATGTATTTATTTGACCCTCTAACTTTAGCACTTACTATTCTAATTCTACTCTTTAAAAAAAAAAAAAAAAAAAAAAAAAAAAAAAAAAACTCTATAATAAATAGGGTATATTTATTATGTATATATAAATAAATGTAAATGCATTATGTTTGTAAACACAATGAAACATCATAATAACTCTTCACAATTCTAACCACAAAAAAAAAAAAAAATCAAAAATATATATTTTTTATACGCAAAAAAAAAAAATATAAATCAAAAAATATTATTTTTTAACATATACGCATTGCGAGTTTTAACCATGCAGCAAACCTTTTAAAATAGATGAAAATAAATAAATACATACATAAAAACATTGTATTAATCGGTCTAAATTCTTACGTTACCGGTTAAAATGAGCATAGGAGTCCTTCATATCTTAATTAACCGATAGCAGCTTTTAAATTTGGGTGGAGAGCGAACTTGAGTCGCGCACAGAACACTAAACTGACGGGAGGGAGCGACTCCGGTGGAGACTGGATCTAAAACTTTCATATGACGCAGCTCATTTCTCCAGCACTGTAAGTTACCGAAACCACATACGAAAACACGCAACACACTGTAGACGAGCGTTTGTGTTGGAGTTCACACAGCGCATGATTTCTGATGATGCAGTTATGAATCTTTTATAGAATGCGGTTGTCACGCCCGTAAATAACCGTATGTGTGAACATGACCGTATTAAGGACTCAAATACAGGACTGAAAACCGTGTTCTGCTGCTGTGTGAACTGGCCTTTGTTTCGTTGTTTAGTGTTCATTGTCATCTCCTAGTCATTGTCTATTCTGAATGGTTTGCACACCACTGTTGAATTTCACCACTGTGAAAACACACTCAAAGTAATATCAGAATATACCTATCACAGAGGTGTACAGCGCTGTTGACTGAAATGCTTTTTTTGAGCCATGGCCCTTCATGTTAAGCTGTGACATTAGATTGTTGGTCATCAGTCTGTAAGAAGAGGGTGGGGAGTGGTGAGAGGGAGATAGGGAGATAGGGAGAAAGATGCAGTGTAAAGGGATACATTGCCTCCCATCTACTTATTTGTATAAGGGATTCCCTCTATGAGCAGTGGTTTTCAACCTGTGGGCAGTTCATTCTAGGGCTGTGCAACAGAAATTGTCATAAAATCACGATTTGAGCGTGCGCGATTTCTAAATCGCTTTATAGCACGATTTTCCGCGGCCCTGACCTCCCGCAGTATGCCATACGATCTAATCAGAATTCAACGCGCCTAGCACGAGAACCAGATTGTGATGCGCCTTTTTCCGAGCCCATGTTAACGGATCGGAGTGTTCACACTACACGCGGTAAAAAGCTAGAAATAAAAACGTGCGAAAGGAATTAATATCTAGCACATGATCATAGAGAGAATTGTGACTGCACAGGACGCAGTTTGAGCACAGGAGACACGTTTTAAGTGCGCGCACTTTCTCTGGGTGAGAGCAGCGTGTATCTGAGCAAAGCGCGCGTCTGGTTTTGTGACAGAGCAAAAGAAATGTGTGTGCATGCGGACAGATTCGCGCTCTCGCATTAATTTAATGTGCTTTCGCGTTACATTAATGCGCTCTCGCTCAATGTATGGCAAAAAGCATACACATACTGTATACGCACTGCAGACGGAGTAGGCCTACGTGTGAACCTGTATAATGTATAACAAATCTATTTCAACACCTGAGGCACCGCTACAATTAATGAGCTCTATGAACAATGTATGGCAAAAAAAGAAAAAAGTCCATGGACTCAGGATTTATTTATTTATATTTTTTTTGCCATAAGTCTAGAAATTTTGTTACACCTTTACTATAGTGATTATCTTGACTTATGTCTGTTCTAGAGACGTAACAACTTTTTGATAAAGCTCTAATTGGTTTTCTTTTGGAAATATGTTTCAAATTCATACTGAATGCATTTATGACTGTAAAACATATCTGTGTGTGTCAAAATTGTGATTAAAATCGAAATCGCAAAATTGATCCTTTAAATTTCAAGCTCAAGTCAGTTCACCAGCTTTTTTCTTTGGCTCATTCAATAAATACAGTTAACAATCTAGCTTCTGAATACTAAGTTATTAACCCAACAATACCGGGGTCAGTTAATTTTTTTGCAGTGGGCCGCACAAACATATGTGTTTGGTTGTGTGGGCCACGAGTTGAAAAAGGTTGGGAACCACTGGTCTAGAGACCTCCTCTAGCCCCACCAACAATAGAAAAAAAATAAACAGCAGGCAAACAGAAACATGAGAGAAGTGATGAGTCAAGGCAACAGGAATTTATTTTATTATCAGCAATCAAAGCTTTTATGAGTGTACTATTGATTTTCAACAAGGCATACCTGTCCAAAATCTTTGTTGAGCAGTCTCTGACATTTTTGCCTCCTACTTTACTTAACTTGGGTAATCTAAGTAGAAAAAAAGTAAATATCACTATATATTGGTTACAAATATATTTAGTTTATCATAGTAAACAAACCTAATCCGTCAAACTTTTATTGTTCAGAGAAACGTCCAAATGTGTGTTAACAGTGCTAAAGTAAACAGTTCTGTATTTTCAGCAAAGCATAATTTTATACAATATATTTATATAGTATTTTTATACTACTGTCATCGTGCATGAGGGACTAAGAACACAATTTCAATATTATTATATATTTACATATAGTTGTACTTTCCCTAACAATGATTGCATACATCATGATTATTCGTGGGTTTTCAAAATCCGTAATTTTTTTTTAAATCCTGCCACAATAATAATTTTAGGCCACAATAATAATAATAAGGAGAAGAAGAAAAAATTGCCAGGACTAATTAAACAAATTACATACAGTACATAATTGTTTATTGTAATTAAGCTAACTTTTAAAGAAACGAATAAGCATACTGGTAAATAATTATATTTTTACCAGAACATGTCTCTCTTCATTATTTTGAAGCTTCTCCTCCAATGCATTCAGCTCCTCTATCCTCTCCATTCGTCTAATGTGGTATGTTGAATTACTAGGTTCTGCACTTCCAATTCTCTTGACTTCCTGCATGATCTCCACCAGCTTTTTAAGGACACATTTCTGAAATTCTAAAATAAAAAAAAAAAAAAAAAAAAAAAACCTTTGACAATAAATTAATTACAAACAGATACATTTTTACTACATGATTAATCTTGATATCAGTAGTGAAATTTGACTTGAAAATATTTGAATTCCTGGTATCAAACTTTGGGAAATCACTTCTGGAAATACAAATTAATATCAAAAATTTTATTTCAAAAAACTGTAAAAATTACTTTGTGTAATAATGTATTTAATGTTTATCAATGTAATATATTTATTTGCAATATTGTACAACTTCTTCACAGTAGGTTATTGGTGCCTTCCTCTTTGAATATTCAAAAATTAAATAATTACATTTGAAAAGGCATCAAGATTTTATTACAGATATATATTTAAAAAATGACTACTTCTTTCTTAATAGTAAGTGGTCCTCAAGACCAGAACTGAAAAACATTGCAAATATACAAGAAAAAGTAAATACTTACTGGACATAGGCATTGGAAATACATCCATGCTGTCACCAGTTGGAGCCCTTGATGTTTCTGAAATAAACATTTAAAACTCAGTTTCATACCAAAAAAGAGACAGAGAAAAATTAGCTGCACCCTTCATATTGCATTTTCAAGACAGGAACTTAAAACTATCCAGATGCACTTCTTTGATTGTATTTAAATTTTATACTTGGCCATATTCCTCTTGAAATTATGCACCCCCAAAAATCAGTTACACATCTCACCACATCTAGAAAAATTATTTCAAGTAGATGAGTCCAAGGGTGATTTAAAATGTGTAGTGCCTTCTGTCTCTTTATACCTTATGCATAAAATCCATATTTAAATACATCATAACTCAGTTTTTATTTGATTTATTTTCTTAATTTGGGATGTCCCGCTGTTGCTTTGGCTTGAATTGTAACATTGGGATCAGAGAAAGTGCTTGAAGCTCAAATCGTATAATTTTGTAGACTAATTATAGGGAGGATCATTCTTTCTATGGAACCATGATGTACTACACATATGGGAATGTATGTACACTGCTCAAAACAATCAAAAGGACACACTTTGAAAACACATCAGGGGACTCATTTATAACCGTTGCATATGCACAAAATCTGCCCTGAAAGAGGCATAGCGCACTTCCGACACAAAAAGGTGTGATTTATATAAAAACAAACTTGACAGGCAATTTTGCGCACATGCACACAAACTTTGACCTATGCATACAGAATTTTTTTTCCTGGAGAGAGAAATTTAATGAAGTAAATAACAACCAACCTAGACGTTGTCTATCCCTGCCCTATTTCAATCTGATATAAAGACACTCTGAAATATGTAGGTGAAAGTTGAACATCTTACCAGATCTAGAAGAAGAACACTCAGGAGATGAATCCAAAGGTGATTGAAAATGTGAAGTGGAGTGCCTCCTATCATTTCCATGGCTTGATTGGTGACTGGAAGGGTTGGAGCACTCCCTTGTTTTGCTGGAATGTCCGGAAACACCAAAAAAAATGTTCAAAATGTATATAATATCTTAATATTTTCAGCGATTAACAACAAATTCTGCTCTGCCCCTTACACAAACCTATTCATTCAATTGCATTTTGTATCCTTTTTTATTCGCTATAAAATGGGTAGTTTTCTGATACTGCTTTGACATTTTTGCAATAAATAAATGATAGTAATTGCATTTATCTGTTTGTCATGTTTTGCTTATACTGTACAGAAATAGTTATGTTTAGGTTTAGAGGTAGGAATGGGATTAGCGACTATAAAATATTTCAATGCTATATTGTTACTAAAATAGTTATTTTCCTGCATATTTCATTCAATTGCATTTTGTATCCTTTTTTATTCGCTATAAAATGGGTAGGTTAAGTTTGGGGGGTAGGTTAAGGGGTCTAAAAATCTAAATTGTTTATTAAGAAAATGATAAAAATGCATATTCGCTGTAAAATGGGTAGGTTTAGGTTTGGGGGGTAACGTTAGGTTAAGGGGTCTAAAAGCTAAATTGTTTTATTGATAAAATGCTAAAAATGCATTGATATGAATATCTTATTTATACAAAAGATATGTAAATATTTGTCATTTTTTTAAGCTAAAAATATACATAGCGATTTGTACATTTTAAACGTTGAAAAACGTCTAAATGGTACATTTTAGCATCAGTAAAAATGTACAAAAATGTATGTTTTGTGCTTGTAAATATTACGAAATGTTCATTTAAAAGCAGCACAATACCACCATAACACCCTACGTCACTGTTACCACGATGATTTTACCTCACCACATAACCTAAAACTCACAAAATACACAAAACACAAAACATCATTTTCAAATAAAGATTGATGAGATTTTTGTTCCGTCCTCCACACGGTGCCAACTCACAAAAGACTATTAGCAAATCAGCACGGAGAGCTGCTTCTGGGAATGTCACTGAATCTGGTGCAGCATGGCTGGTTTAAACACAAGCACTGAGTGGCCGTGATCTGCTCCAGTGGCTGTGTCAGAGCCGTAATGCATCGAAGACATGTGCAGTAATGTGCAGATCAGCCCTTATGTCACTGAATCTGGTGTTAAAAATGAACCAAAATTAATGCAAAACTAAGAATTAGAATCGTTGTAATGAGACGATCCAACGAGGGTCAGGTGCAGCTGTCTAAATCAGAGAAAAATATAGGTGCGGGTGGGTGGCGTTTGGATCATTTATTCCAGTCTGTGGATTTGGGTGTTGGTATTTAACCTGCTCACTGCTCACCAGTTCACCATTGTCTGGTCTTGTTGTTCATTCCTGGACACTTACCTGACTACTTACCTGTATCCACTTACTTATTTGATCCCTTTACCTTCTTCAGTCATCAACAAATCTGCATCCAACTCACCCTCCGTCTACCAGGGTTTCATGAACAAGGTGTTCCAGGAATTCCTCCATCATTTTATCATTGTCTATAATGATGACATCCTCATCTATTACCGGAACCAGGTCGAACATCGCTAACACACGACGCAGATCCTCAAGAAACTTTGTGAACGCCATCTGTATTTCAAGCTCAAGAAGTGAGAGTTCCACCATGACACTGTTTACTTCCTTGGTTATGCCATCGAACAATGTGGCATCCACATGGACCAGAGGAAGGTACAGGCAGTTGAGAATTGGCCACAGCCCACATCCATCAAGGAACTGCAATGCTTCTTGGGGTTTGCAAACTTCTACAGGACAACTTCAGTAAGATCTGCTCACCTCTAACCTCCTTGTTGAAACATGGGGCCTCTGACATGGAACTCCAACGATACCAGCGCCTTCAACCAACTCAAGAAAGTATTCTGTACCGCTCCTACCCTACTGCATCCTGACTCCTCTTCATCGTCGAGGTTGATGCATCCACCTCTGGGGTAGGTAACCATACTATCTCAGCAGCAGGGTGAGCCTCACAAACGCCATCTTTGTGCCTTTTACTCAAAGAAGCTATCCCCGGCGGAACGTAATTATGACATCAGTGACTATGAACTGGCTTTAGAGGAATGGCTACATTGGCTGGAGGAAATTAATACAAGCACCAGGAGGCAGAGGCTATCCCTGTTTTCATCCACCTTGATCATCAGGAGCTGCCTGTGGAGGGGGGGTCTGTCACAGAGTAAGCAACATCCTCAGCACCAGACCCCCACACTCCGCCCATTTGTACCCAGTCTCCTAAGTTTTAATCGCCTGCACCTGTCACCGCCAAACACCACACCCTTTTTAACCTGCTCACTTCGGTTCACCGTTGCCTGATATTGTTGTACGTTTCTGGACACTTACCTGACGAACTACCTGTATGCACTTACCTGAGTGATCCCTTCAACCTTCTTCAGTCATTGACGAATCTGCATCCAACCTCCCGATCCGGGTCACAAACACCTCTGAATCCAAACCTGCAAAAGATGCGGCCATTATCTCCCATACCTCTGCACTGATCCATTTACCACTAACTCACCAGCTGCTATCCATATGTATCTGTCATAACGTGCAATAAGACTGTTGTACAGATATCCCTGTATTGCATTCTTCTTTTTTATGACAATTATACACTGCCCAGCCAAAAAAATTTGCTAACATACTGATTATACGGCTGATGATACTAACACGGTTAAGAAATGAAAAGCTACACACTCCATCTGTGTAAGTTAAAAAAAACTGTTTCCAAACATATAACATGGTAGAAATATAATAATAACTGTTAAAATGAATCCATTAATAGATTGCAGTTTATTTATTTATTTTTTTTGGGCTGGGCTGTGTAGTGTAAAAAAATCAATAACAATAACAACATGAAAATAACAATAATAAATGTAAACTGTATTTACAATATGGACATCTTACTACATCAACATTGTAATTCATATTACATTGTTCTGTTAACAAAATATGTTCATAACACATACAATATGAAATTATGAACTAAGAATAAAGTTTGTTACAGATGTGAACACTGATCAATAACCACAAGCAAAAAACAATTACAAAAATCATCTAAAATATAAAAAAATACAATATGTAATTACTGCCTAAAATGAAGTTTATGAAATTTAAAATTTAAAAATTTTGAAAAACCAATTAAAATACATATCAAATAATCAAATTAAAAAATCAAAAAAAAAAGTAATCCTCTTACAGTACCTTTGTGACTTATCATTTATAATACATTTATAATTGTAGTGGCTTTTTTACATAAATGTACTGTAAGAGAATATCAAAGTTTTTGGTGACTTAAATTTTCAATACAATTATTGCTATTATTAACATTGTTGTTGTTATTTTTATTAAACACAATATCACACACTCTCACACACACACACACATACAGTATGTGACCCGTGCTGACAAAATGAGTGTGAATGCGCACAAGATAATTTTGAGCTACACACAAAAATAAGTGGAAAAAATGTAGATTTTGGTCAAATGTCAGATTTTCACGGAAAGTTCGATTATTAACCCCTCGTCTAGCGATCCCAATAAATATACACATACTATACACAGAATTACAGTAGTTACGTAGGCTATTCATGCAAACATAATCAGTTATGACTTAAGTGAATGTTTAGGTAACTGTTGGGGAAAAACATCTGATGTGTAACATTATATTATATCCGTGCAGTGCATGTCTTAATATATATGCCATCCATCTCATTAAATTTAATCTAACAATAAAAGAAAAGATTGCTGCTCTTGATTGAACTGCTTTTGTAGTTTTATTATTCAATTTATTAGTAATTAACTTTCTGAAGTGATTTTTTTTACATTTTATAATTTGTTTTTCTTGCTTGAATGACAAAGTAAAATGCATTTGTTTCTCTTATATTTGTTCTATTGTCGTTGTTTTTTTTGCATCTGCTCTTTTTTTAATAACAACGATAAAATATAAAATGGCTATATTGTGATAATTAATATAGTAATTAATATTAAGAAAGCAAGTGGAGGAAAAGATGCAATGTTGCTAGGTGACTTTGCTTTATAACTTTCAGAAAACTTTAACTTGATTTTTCTCATAAGTTATTTTGCTGACTTCGTCGACATCAGACAGGTGTAGCTCAGTCAATTTTCGCCTGATTCCAACAAATCATATAGATTTAATGGAGTGGAATGTAAAAATAAAAAATAATTTATTTGTGAAAATTTGCTCTTTGTGACTAATTTTGCCAGCACAGGTCACATATGCTTTACAACATAGACTATTTCAGTCTGCCACATGTAAGCACATATTCTTTTACATGCTGTGGCATCTTCATGTGTATGCACACACTGTGAACCCCTGTTTCTGCAAATGTACAGTAGTGTATGTAATTTATAAAAGTTGTCTTTTTTAGTTTCTCCACAGTCAGCCAGCCAACAATTATTATCTAACAAGTTGTTTAATTTACCATGTCTAGAAGTAGAAATAGAGAGCTCCCTATCACTTTCATGGTATGGTCGATGACTGGAAGAGTTGGAGCACTCCCTTATTAGGCTGTGATTGTCTTCAGCATCTACACCAAATCACACCATAATGATCTTCAGAATAACATCACTCCCTCTAATGCTATGTTGCTTACTTCTACAGGTTATTCTATCAAAATCGTGAAATAGTGTAATGATACACACATAGCTTAACATTACCTGGAATTTCACTTTCGGAATTTTCTGAGGATGAATCTGGCAGCTGTCTATTCCAGGCCAACTGGCCATTCTGATCCATGGCTAATTCTGAAAAAACAAAACAAAAACAATGCAAAAAAAAAATAATAATAAAATAAAATTTTAGATTATTACAATATATATCCAATGTGATTATTTACGCTACAATAAGCAATATTGTTTTCTGTCTGCTGAACAGTTAAGCTAGACCTAGGACAGCCTTGGAACAGTTAAAACTACTAAGCTAGCCCTCTCAATTTACCTTCAGAAGTGGTTTGAACAGTGGTAGCAAGAGTTTGGCTTTTCGGGAGTTCAGGGGGCTTTGGAAATGCCTGCAAACCTGTATTCGTATCTGTATAAAAGAGTCAAAAGGGTATATATACATCACTCTTCACACATTATCTTGTGACGAACATGTTAGTTTTGCAAAAAAAAAAAAAAAAACATGAAAAACCTCATGTCTAATAGGTTCAAGAAAATGTATTCCCCCTCACTTGGCTTTTTTGTGACTTTTGAGACATCATCTTCTGAGATAAATGGCCCTGCAATTGTTACATCAGTTAGCCTACTTTTTTTTTTTAAATGATGTATAAAATATTTTGGAGAACATTTATATGTATGCACTAACATTCAATAAAATCATTGTATTTCCTCTTTTTAACCACTCTCTTCCTCTTCATATCTGGTATAGTGGAGATACTTTCGTGGTCAGTTTGGGCTGATGATGTGTTGTCATAAAGCTCACAATCATTCTCGTTCTCTACAAAATAATTCAGCAAGTTAAATAGAAATATGAAGTAAATGGAGGACTTTTCTTGTTGCCTAGCAACTGTGACCATTGTTTGTTAAAGGTGCCATAAAGCTTTACTTACTAACAAACTATAAGGAACCACAAGAGAAAAAAGCCACTTTCACACTGCACGTTGGACCCGGAAAATTGGCGGAACATTGCCGGGTCGCCTTCTGTGTGAACGCAAACATGTCCCCGGACAATCTCGGGTTGTGATCCCAGGTCTGGGACCTAGTAACATTGCCGGGTTCAGTCCTGGAACAAGCGCTGTGTGAACAAAAGCCAGAACTAATCCCGTAAAGGGTGTGTTGTAGTGATTGTAGTGCACGTTATCTTGCAACTTTTTTTACCAGGTGTTTTGAAGGTAGATCAACGTTTGCTACTAAAATATATGTGCAAACTGTAATGAAGCAGAGATCAGGTAGTTCATCACTTTCCACGCTGAAGCTGAGATCGTTCACCAGCTTAAGTGAAAGTTAACGTGCCTAGCATTTTCGACTCGTACATTACACGTCGTATCCCGATGTTACGTGTCTTTACGGGACCCTTGCGGGTTGTGTGTGAACGCACGCATATATTCCGGGTAATCACTAGCAGTGTGAAACTGCAAAATCTAGCGACACGGGAAAAAATTGCTGGGACACATTACCCATGTATTTTCCGGAATTCAGTGTGAAAGGGGCTATAGACATGAAAAAAAGGACATGGAACAAATGTACTAAGAAAGCCATCATACCTGATGTCATTATCTTCACCAGTTGGAAAGTGAGCCAATCCTCTAATGGGTCTATTTTTTTTTTATGTGCTGACTGCACATGGGTCTTTGGCCATCTAACAATCTTTTTATTTTCTTGGATCCAGTTTTTTGGGATGACACCTTCAAAATGTTTGTCACCCTCAATCCAAACAGCCCTTGCAAAAACCATGTCTGAAACTTCAAAAGGGCAACATAAATAAATAAATAAATAAATAAATAAGATTATTTTAAATAAATAAATCCCTGGTCAAACAAACAACAAAAAAAAAAAAAAAAAAGTAAAAAGTTAAAAAAAAAAAAAAAAAAAATCTTCATTCAGTATCATGCAACAAAGGGAAGATGGCATATCCTCCACAATGTGGTAGACATACAGCTTTTGTTTTCAAGTCCTGGCTTTCAAGTAGCTGTGTTTTAGCCATCCTGTGATTACTGACAACAAAAGCAATGTCCAGGAGTTTGGACTGGCAAGGCTTTTCAAAGAGGTTGGAGGTTTGGTGATATGGATAGACACCTCAAACCAATTTGCCATCTGTTTTTTTTTCGGTCACAAAAGCTACACTTCCATCTTGGAGCAAAAAGCAGCTGTCCCTCTGCTTTCCTGACACTGGCTGCAGGTGATATTGCTTCTGTTTCATATTTTTTTGTGAATGATCCTTCTCTGCCATACGCTTTGCCACTTGCACCAAAGGGTTATGGCTGGTCTTGACAAGCTTCTTTATGGTTTTAAGCTGGTTCTCAAAAGGGAAAGCAGATATGTCATTTAATGAGCAATCAAAATGTGAAACATCTTCATGGAGGTGCTTCATGGGCATGCACATTGTAGACAGTGAATTCATTTCCATAGACCTCAGAGGTGTTGATTACAAAATGAT
Organism: Cyprinus carpio; assembly: GCF_018340385.1. NCBI lineage: Eukaryota > Metazoa > Chordata > Actinopteri > Cypriniformes > Cyprinidae > Cyprinus > Cyprinus carpio. Next base: position 25,865,952 of record NC_056575.1, on the reverse strand, counting down.
TGAGGAGGTCTGCTGCATATGGCAGGAAGTGGTTTCTCCCGCTCATGATCTGCAGTAAGAAGGATTGACATTCCAATTGTCAGGCAAAGGAAGTGGTGGTACAAATCTGGGTCCACAATTCCATGGAGTACCACTGGTCCGATGTACAGTAGAAACTGTCAGGACTCAGTGGCTTTCCATCTTTCCAACTCCTGAAGGGATCTGGGCTTCCTCGCCATCTCACTGGGCATTGCGTTCCTCAATCTACTGAGTTCACTGTTGAGGTTAGCTTTTTGTCTCGGAGACAGTCTTCGAGGATTTAGGGACTCTGCACAGGTAATTAAGAATGCGTCTCACTACTCCAAGGCAAACAAGGTGCATATAATCAAGCACAAAAGAGCTTACACATGGGATGCCTGCTCTGATCAGTGGGGTCTCCCCATTCTGGTGTTTTGCTCTGTAGGCCATTTGTCTGAACTTTTCATCTGTCCTGCTGGGGAATGCATCCCTGCTGTTGAATACCACTTTGCCCAACCATTCACCCTCCTCTTCACACCTCTCACAGCTGTGGTATCCAGTGTGGTAGATTATATTTTTTTAGGAATGCTCTAGCTGGAGCGTCACATATAAATGCTTTTATGTGCACTTGTATGATATTGCCATTGTGCTGGATTCCATTTTCCCTAAGCCTCTTAATTTCTTCCACCAGGTCTTGGACATATTCTTCCAGTGGTCCAGGTTTTGTCAGGCCACTAAACAGGCAGACAATAAAAGGTTCAAATCCATCAACCTTTGCCAGCATCGGCCAGAATTGAGCAGCACTAGATTTGAATAATGGCACACCATCAACATTTATGGTGACAGCAATGTGATCTGTTGATTCTGGGCACTGCAGAAGTATGCGGCGGCGTAAACCAGTTTCCAAACCATAATAGATGTATTCACCGTTACATTTTGCCTGGCGTTCCACTATTTTTGGAGTACAAAGGAGCGTCCGTGAGTCCTTGGGCAGTTCGTTGTGTCCATGTTTGCGAAGAATTTTGAGCAAGTCATTGACGGATTTGTGTGTCTGGTTATTGGTCACTGCCCAATCTGCCAAGTCACTACATAGGTCCTGTTTGTTTTCATCTTGGTATGCATCGGCTATTTCAGGTGTTTCATCCAGTAATTCCTCTTCTGTGTCAGGACCTTCAACACTGTATTTTTGTCTTGATACCTGACATCATCCACAGAATCAAACTCCTCAACATCCATGTATTGGTCATCCACAAACTCTTCTTGACTGTCATCCTCAGCTAGTTTCTTTACCATGGAATTGACCTTCCTCCAGTTTTTAAGATAATCTGAGGCCATTTTAACAATTCTACATGCTACAAGTGTCTGTAAATAATAATAATAATAAAACAACAACACAAACAGTCAAATGACTATCAGCTATGACTGCCAAACGAAAAACATCAAATAAAATAAAAAATAAAACAAAATAGTGTGAGCGCTCCATGCCATGCCAGGTTTGGGTTGGGCACAGTACGCATGCAGTGTGAGCGCTAACCGCACGTGAGGATGGAACAGATACTATTTTGTATGAGCTACTGTCATCATTACGACTGCAAACATATTATATTATTTCTAATACACTACACTTTTCAATAAATTTAATTCAATCAAATATATTTAGGTTTATAATGGCTTTTGTTCTTATCTTATATTGATAAACAGGAAATGTAGTTTGCAAGTAAAGCTGCAAATTATTTCATTAACCTCAGCTATCTCCGTATTAATTTTCTGACACATACAAGTGAAAATCAATGCAAACGCACACAGAAAACGCATGGAGAACACAACGCGACTGAGCATAGTTGTAATTTTTTTGTTATTTTGGTGCTATTATGCACAGCATAGTGAACGACAACTGTGTTTATGTTCATTGCATGATGTAATTCAGCACATATCCAGGGGACGCCGTGTTTCTGCTGCTCGTAGAAGATATCGACAGTGTTACACATGCGCGGGATACTTCTTGAACAAGTGCGCACCCAAGTCCGTGTTGCTTGCACATTCACGCGAACCGTGCCACAGTTCGGGAGCAACGAACTCAGACCACCTTCTCCCAGGTAGTCTCAGGTTCTGTACCTGAGTGCGCACCAGGGTCTGATGATAGCATTCACATTAGCGATTTTTCATGCAAACCATGCCCTGTTCCACACTTAACTGTTAGTGTGAAAGCCCCTTTAGGGGCCGTTCACATATCGCGCCTAAAAACATGTGGAAAACGCTAGGCGCGCCGCTTTCTCCTTCTCCCAAAGCGCTCGGGCAGTTGCACTCCTGAGGCGTCTGCTGTTGCTAAGCAACAATGACCTGCTCTCTCCATGAAGACACAGAAATTTCAGCAAAGGACAAATGGATTTGCAGCACAAAAAATCGCTTGCAGTAGCACTCCTACTAAATTTATTTCAAAATTTCAACCCACATACAACAGCTAACATAAGTAAATCCAACTTGTCTGATCTTTCAACATTACCACTGGAAAGCATGAAGCTGATTGGTTAGTTCTTGTCACATGACCTGTGGTGTGCTTGCGGCTCTCTGAAAAGTTGAGATGTATTTAACTCGATGCGTTGCGGACGCGCCTGGAAAAAACGAGCGCGTCGCAACCGCGTTGCTTCCATTATGAGCGCGCATACCGCGCGCCTACATTGGAAATAACGAACTTGCGCGCGCAATATACGAGCGCGCAAAAGATGCGAAATGTGAATGGCCCCAAGTCTTCCTTTTGTTCCTAGTTCTCCTGAGTTGCCCTGATTGAGTTAATTTGGTTCCACCTGTGTTTATTAATTATCTCATTTGTCTATTAGAACTCAAGTCATGTTTTCTCCCCTGGTTTCTTTGTCTGCTATTTGTGGTTGTGTCAATGTGTTGCCCTTTGCTCTTCGATTAAGGCTGTTGATTTATCATTAAAGACTTTATTTGGATTTCTCCTGCATCTGTGACAGAATAGCATACCTTCAAAGTGAGTAATTATAGCTTTGTTTTTCTTTCTTTTTTGTTTGTTTCTCCCCTCTGCCGGAATGGATATCCCAGCCGTCCAACTCCTGTGCCTGGAGCAACAGGGCCATTTGGTGGAAGACCATACCAGGGACTTTGTAGATCTGGCATGCCTTACACACTTCCCTGACCGCTTGCTCATCATATTCTATCACATCAGCCAGAGTGAGGCATGCCTGCCAGTGAATGGTCCCAATGAAGATTTCGCTGCAGCCCTGAATCTCCTGCATCTCCCCAAAGTCCTGAATCTCCTGCATCTCCACTGGTTCCGCCCAGCTCCTGTTCTCCGGTGTTCCTTTCCAGCCTCCCTCTCCCACCTCCTCTTCAAAAACCAGTCAGTTCCTCAGTCCCATCTCCGCTGTAGCCTGTCAGTCCCTCAGCTCACCCTCAGTTTAGCATCATCTTGGTGCTCTTATCCATCTTGGGACTTCCAGTCTCCAGCTTCGCCTTGGTATGAGGATCCCGTCTCTGCCTCCAGCCTCCTGCCCCGGGCTCCTCCCTCCATCCACTCTGCCCTGGCCCTATGAACTATGCTCCTTTTCCATTGCCTGGTCTTTGCCTGCCCCACGCCCACCTCCTCAACTCCCACTCTCCCTCCTATGTTGGACTGCTTTTGTCAGCGCAAAAATGCGTTGTTCTGTCATCCACCAAAGCGTTTTTAGCCAACTGAAAATGGCAGGCACTCTGCTGAAAACGCCCACCTGTGAGCGCTTGAAAGCGCTACTTGTGGCGCAGTGTTTTTTTTTTTTTTTTTCAGTTGAGATGAAAGCTGGTTGCTATGATACGGAATATCCGCTAAACTGTTACTTATATCTGATTTGGTAGATAATTTGTTTCTGACTAAAATGCTCTGGATGCTCAGAAACCCACAATATTAATTTCTCCTCCACTCGTTCTCATTCCACTGTGATTGGTTATCTGACTGAAAAGTGACAGTGAGGAGCGCAGTGTTTTATCCAAAGTTGAACACCGCCCCTCTTCCACTCTCATCGCCTATAAAAAAAAAAAAAAACATTCACTAACCCACTATAAAAAAAAAAAAAAAACATTCCTCAAATCTTGGTGCGAAAAAAAAAAAAAAAAATGCCCGAAAGGCTCTGCGCTCGGCCTTTCTCCTGGCGTATCATAAAAAAAAAAAATCATTCAGTTTTTTGGTCAGTTCCTTGATTGCCTACTTCTAATTTTGGGATGGTGCTTAGTAAGACTTTATCCCCATTTCATGATGTCTTTCAGGCCTTTCCTGTTTCACTGTGAAACCATGGCCATTGTTGTATATTAAATGAGTCCTACTAGGAATGCACATATCCTCACAGAAACTGGTGTTATTTCAGGTTTAGCTGTTTTCAGTTTCTGCCTGTAGGTCGGTATAAGATGAACTAGGCAGTGATAAGAGTGCCCCAAAGCTGCATGTGGGACAGAGTGATATGCATTTTATTGTGGTGTAATAGTGGCAGTGATTGTGCAGTGTGGAATTGTATGAATCATTGAGGCTCCTGAGGATTGTGGCATACTTGGCTGTAATGAGTTAGGTGTAGTTAAGTAAATAATAATTATAACTATTGACAATGACAATAGTTTAAGTTCTGAGTTCTCTAGCTTTACCGGCAGAGGGATTCAGTGAGCGTCAGGCTGCTTCATCAGTAAGATTTCAAAGTGACCCCATTAACGTGATATTTAGCCCTTGGAATGCAAATTGTACTGAGGGACCCCCTCAAAACCCCTTTAGTTTGGGATAATTGGGCAGGTTTTTGTTGTGAAAACCTGGAAACCCTGTCCGTCAAGCAGGTAACATTATTATTGCTAACACGGCAGACTCTTCCAAAAATACACTGGCATCATCTGTATTAAAGAGAAAATAATCGCTTCATCCGAAGTTTACGTAAATAGAGTTCCACAACTATTAACTTTGTTCTCTCTCACAGGACATGTGTTTTGTCATATAAACTTGTGTTGCATTTTGACCAAAGCACTGTAAGGCAAGGGAGGGGGAGACTCAAAATGTTTCCAAACAAAACACGTTTTTGCCCTGATTGCTTTGTTTTACTACCTACACAATTGTTTAAAGCAGTGCTTCCCAAACCTCTCCTGGAGGACCCCCTGCCCTGCACATTTTGTACGTTTTCCTAATCAGACACACCCAATTTAGTCTCTACTAACGAGCTGATGAGTGGAATCGAGTGTGTTAGATAAGAGACACATACAAAAGGTGCAGGGCAGGGGGGTCTCCAGGACAGGTTTGGGAAGCACTGGTTTAAAGTATAAAACATTGTTATTTACAATACTATTATTTTTAGGGGGAACAACCGTCAGAACTTGACCAGTTGTCGTTCTCTGCAAATAAATGCACTAAATGACAACACTGATTTGGATGATTATTTGGAATTTGGGATATGTGTTTTCTGTAGCTTATACAAAAAAAAAAAAAAAAAAACCCTGAACAACAGACATTACTGAAAATAACTTTAGGAGCAGTTGCAAAATATTACATTATGAAATACTAAATATTACTTACCTTGAAATTAAAACTGAGGAGGCAAAGGAAGACAACCCAAAATCTAATAAAAAAAAATAATAATAAAAAAGAAATAATAATTTATTACTCAAAACTGGAAACAGTCCTTATGTTATGTTACATGCTGCATAATATACCAATAAATACTGAGAACTTGTTTGATTAGTTAGTCATAACCTGTACTTACAGAGCTAAAGGAGGGACTGTGTCTTGGCTCTTAAAAGAGCCTTTGGGGTGTTCTGGACTGTTGTTGAGACAAAAAGCAAAAAAGAGAAAAAACAGGAAACAAGTGCGAATATGAGTGTAATTTCTGATTAAACATTTTTATTCATATAGGTTCATCACAGAGTAATCAGAATGTAATGAAAATGTTATGAGGTGAGAGAAGACCCAATAGTAATTAAAATGGGAGCAGTAGAGAAAAGGTTCTTAAGACGCTCAAATGCACTCTGGGCGGACTCGGTCCAAACGAAACTAGACTTAGATGACGTAAGGGCTGTTAACGGCGCTGCCACCTGACTAAAATTCCGAATAAACCTACGATAAAAATTGGCAAAGCCAAGGAATCGCTGAAGGGCAGTGCGAGAGTCAGGAACAGGCCAGTCAGTGACCGCTTGGACCTTAGCGGGGTCCATACTAATCCCCTCAGCCGAAATAACGGACCCGAGAAAGGTTACCGATTGCGCATGAAAAGAGCACTTCTCTGCTTTGACGAAGAGGCGGTTCTCTAAAAGGCGCTGAAGAACGCGTCGCACGTGCTGAATATGAACCCTGAAGAGAGGGTGAAAAAACCAGAATGTCCTCTATGTAAACGAAGACAAAGATATTCAGCATATCGCGAAGAACGTCGTTCCTGAAAGACGGCGGGAGCGTTTACGAGACCGAAAGGAAGAACCCGGTATTCAAAGTGCCCGAGAGGAGTATTAAACGCGGTCTTCCACTCGTCACCCTCCTTTATGCGCACCAAATGGTAAGCATTGCGCAGGTCTAACTTTGTGAAAAACTTGGCTCCCTGCAGGATTTCAAAAGCGGATGACATAAGCGGCAAAGGATATTTATTCTTAACCGTTATGTCATTGAGCCCCCGATAATCAATACAGGGACGCAAGGAACCATCCTTCTTTTTCACAAAGAAGAAACCCGCGCCGGCAGGAGAGGAGGAGGGAACAATGGTACCCGCATGGAGAGCCTCTGAGAGGTAATTCTCAAGAGCTTCGCGCTCAGGAATCGATAGAGAAAACAGTCTACCGCGTGGTGGCGTAGTACCGGGAAGGAGACTGATGCTACAATCGTAGGGGCGATGGGGAGGGAGAGAAGTGGCTCGGGAACGACTGAAAACCGCTCGCAGATCGTGATACATCTCCGGCACCCCAGACAGATCACCTGGCTCCTCCTGAAACACAGAAACAGAAGAAACAGGAGGGATGGCAGAGACAAGACATCTAACATGACATGACAGGTTCCATGACAGAATAGTTCCCTTAGACCAGTTAATATGGGGATTATGCAGAACTAACCAGGGGTGTCCTAGCACTATGGGGGAAAAAGGAGAACTGAAAATTAAAAAGGAAGTGGTCTCACGATGGTTTCCAGAGACCGTGAGAGACAATGGAACAGTCTCACGGCAGACCTTGGGAAGGGGACTTCCATCTAGGGCGAACAGGGGAGTGGCCTCCACTAGCTCAATGAGAGGAATTCCTTGCTCGCGGGCCCAGGCTTCGTCGATGAAATTTCCCTCGGCCCCAGAGTCAATCATGGCGCTGGTAGAGACAGAGGAACCCTGCCAGTGCAGATGTACCGGGATGGAAGTGTTGGTCTTGTGAGAAGGGACCAGAGAAGTAGCGCTCGCCAGTACCCCTCCCATTACTGGCGAGCGTTGGCTTTTACTTGACACGCTGACACAAAGTGCTTGTCGGAACCACAGTAGAGACAGAGGCGGTACAGTATTCTCCGTTCCCTCTCCTTCGGGGAGATACGTAAGCCCCCCAGCTGCATGGGTTCAGGAGCAGCTTCTGCAACACTAGAAGATGAAGAAAAGGATGGGGGCGGAGAGAAGGAACCAGTCTCAGTATACCTCGCTCGTTGTCGCAGGTGGAAACGCTTCTCCACTCGGATGGCGAGGTCGATGAGTGGATCAAGAAGACTGGGAACCTCCCTGGCGAGGATCTCATCCTTGACCTCTGCGTTGAGCCCCTCCAGGAAACGAGCCACCAGCGCCGGCTCGTTCCATCCGCAGGTTGTAGCAAGAGTGCGAAACTCTATTGAGAAATCAGCGGCCGAACGCCTGCCCTGGCGAAGAGAAGAGAGCAAGCGAGAGGCCTCGGCTCCATGTGCAGACCGATCAAACACACGGATCATCTCCTCCTTAAACAGAGAAAAACGATCCAGAAAGTCCGCCTCCGCATCCCAGCTGGCCGCTCCCCACTGACGAGCGCGTCCGGTGAGGAGAGAAATCACGAAGGCGACCTTGGCACGATCCCTGGCGTAAGTCGAGGGTTGAAGAGAAAAAATTACCTCACATTGTGTCAAAAATGCACGACACTGGGTAGGCTCACCCGAGTAACACGGTGGATTATTTATTCTGGGTTCAGGAGACACGGGCAGATGAGCTGATGAGGAGGACTCCTGACGAAGATGATGCAGCTGCGCGGTGAGATCTGACACCTGCTCAGCCAAAGATTCCACCACGCGTTTCGTAACCGTCAGCTCCTCTTCATGCCTGCCCAGCAAGGCACCCTGACGCTGGACAGCAACTTGGAAGGAGGTCTCGTTCGCTGGGTCCATCTTGGTCAGATTGTACTGTTATGAGGTGAGAGAAGACCCAATAGCGAAATGACAGTAAATAAGCTCTTTAATGAAAAATCAATGAGGCAGCCACCAGTAGGGTGAGAAAACAAATCTTCTTGAAAAAATGATCACAAACAAAAACAGCCAAAACCTCAGGCCAGTAATCAGCAACGGAAAAATCCTCTTGAATAAGAGCTTTAGGCAGAGTTCATTGAGGAAGCTCGGGTACAGACGGTGGCTAGCCTCTGGTCACACAGGAGCAGATACAGACGAAGCACAGCGGGGTACTGCAGTAGCTCAATCAAGCGCAGCACTGATACAGAGCAGACATAGGTTAGAGCAAAAGCAAAACAATACTAGCAGTTAGATGAAACCATGACAAAACAGAACAGGACTAAATGGAGAGGAAGTGCAACAAGACATCTCCATCAGTAGTTAACTAACAATCTGACCAAGAGACAGGAGAGAGAGAGAGGAGAAGTAGCAAACGTAATCAGAGGGAAAAGGGGACAGGTGTGAAGTACTTAGAGTAAAGCAGGAGCAGATAGGGGCAGCTGGGAAAAGGAGAGTGAGTAATTGAGTGTGCTAAAATCAGGCGAGTGTAATAAGGCCAGTGGCCAGAAGAGGGCGGAAAGGATAGAAAAAACCAGGCTCATGACAGAAAATGATCAATATGATAAAAAATAAATAACAATAATAATTTATTATTTAATTAGTTAATGGGTAAATAAATAAATATCTTTATAAAGACTGCAGTTTGCTGCAGTGCATATCTCTATTAATATAAACCCAAATATTGGAAACAGTTAGTCATAACCTGTACTTACAGAGCCAAAGGACGGACTGTGTCTTGGCTCTTAAAAGAGCCTTTGGGGTGTTCTGGACTGCTGTTGAGACAAGCAAAAAAGAGAAAAACAGGAAACAAGTGTGAACATGAGTGTGATGAACCTGTATGAATATAAAATTGTCATTACAGATTTACAGTATTAAAGAGTAATCAGAATGTAATGAACATGGTCAATCTGATAAAATAATAATAGATTTATTCATAAATACATAAATAAAAATCTTTAATATCTTTATTAAGACTGCAGTTTGCTGCAGGGCATATCTCCATTCATATAAACCCAAATATTTCTGATAGTTAGTCAAAACCTGTACTTACAGAGCCAAAGGACGGACTGTGTCTTGGCTCTTAAAAGACCCTTTGGGGTGTTCTGGACTGCTGTTGAGACACAGGCAGATGGGATAAAAAGAAGTGTGTCAGAATATGCCTGAGATATAGCAAATGTCTAACCTATAAATAATTTAAAATGCATCCAGTTTTCATTGATCTAATCAATATGGCAAATCAGATATGCAGGATAACTGCTGGATTGATCACTTACAAAAACCAGATGAAAAAATAGACACTGAAAAAAAGAGAGAAGAGATAATTTCATTGTATACATTTTTAAAGTTCTTTAAAAAATCTTAAAGTTAATAAATGTGTACAATAACAACTGATATGCACCACAACCCCATAACAACTGCCATCAATTCACAGTACAATGAATATTCATTATTAAAATGTAGTATTATTATTTTTATTATTACAAAACGATAGGGTGCGTCTTTTGTGTTTCCTTTTTAAGGACACGCGCCTGAGAGAGGGACAGCACGCGCACTCACAGCAAAGCCTGCGAGACAGCGTTCTTAAGCGCGAATGATGTCACACAGATATAACGGCATTTAACGGCAACGACAGTGGCGTTTAAAATTGTTCGGTACAGTTAGGTTAGGTAGCACAAAAAAGTTGAAAAAACAGCTTGTGTGATCAGTAAATGCGGTTCATTAACTGGAAAGGACAGTCCGTCAATTTCTGACTATTTATCATTTGTGAAAGCTGCCGTTATACCATGAGAAAAACCGAACTGCCTTAAACTGCCCTTATTCTACTATTATTACTATCATCATCATCATCATCATCATTATCATCATTACTTTCTATATCAAATGTTATTTTGTTTGGTCATGGGCTTGTTTTAAAATGAATTTAAATAACACGAGACCTTACCTTGGTAAAACCAGCAGTAATTGACCTTTTACGCAAAAACCGGAAACACGTCAACGAAGCGTAAACCCAGTTCCGGTGTGAGCTTTGTTGGCGGAGAATTCGCCATAGACAGTAAAAGAAATGGACACAGCGACCCCATTGGAACTCAATTGAGACAAGTGAAGCCCGTTTTTAGCAATTTTTAGAACTTCCGTTTCTGACGCGCAGACTCAAACTAAGCTTGATGACGTCAGCAACCTGTCTGACAGATGTAAACCTTCTAGTAGCTGTGCGTGCAAACTGCCATCGTTAATCTTGCAGAGACGGCGAGTTTGAGCGGGGAGTTCTTTGGCGTGAGTGAGCAGGAGTAAGTATTCCGATTAATTATTTTGTATGGTATTTTAAAATGTAACGCCAGTACGCCATATCTCTTGACGTCTACCCGATTGACTGCGAGCTTCTCCTCCTGTCTGTACGGTAATTTCTCTACTGTGCGACAGAGAGTCGAGTGGTTATGACGCAATCGTTAGCCTATTTTTACAAAAACTGTTTCTACGAGGCCATAATGTAACATAGAAGGTAATGGAGCCCTTTATACATTGTCGTGTATCTTTAGAAATAAATAATGGACAAATGGAGTCTTTAAACGACTCAGATGTAAAGTTATTCGCTGTCAAAGTGACGCAAAAATGAATGGGAGTCAATGGGATGCTAACGCAAGTGAAGTTCTGCTACAAGATGGCGGCACGCGGCCGACTTCAACTTCCGGTCGACTTCCTTGCCCCCTGGACTTGGCAGCTAGAGTGTTTTCGACGAGCCTGAGTTGTCTTCCGAAGTTCACCTGCGCCGATGTGGTGAAGAGTGTGGAGATGCATTCGTCCACTAAAGGAAACAAATTGGACAAGGGATATAAATTCTTCCACGAAGAGTTTATCCACAATTACCAAGGTAAGCTTTAGCTAGCTTTAGCCATAGCCGTATCACCGGTCATAACTCTGTTTACGTTAAATGTAAATCTTAGGTGTTGTGAATTTGTAATATAAGGTATAACACATCGCAGTGAATATGTTGTGTGTATGTTTAAGTGAGAAGGCATGAGATTAACATAACCAGTAATTTGGTGAAGTTGTACTAGGTAAATGTGAAATGTTACTGACATTCTCTTGTAAAGTTGTGTATTTCTATGTGAGATAACACGTAATGTTTTCTTGTTGCATGCGGTTATAGTATCAAATATACTCCAGGGACAGGTAGTAGTGAGAGGTAGATGCTTCAGGTCAATGAGAAAGAGCGAGGAGCCTCACAAACTGGAGGTTTGACTATAGACAGAATGCCGGTTGGCAAAAGTTGCCCTTTCTTGCGTGTTCACTCTTCTTACTGCGGTTGCGGCACTTTCTTCACTTACTATTATTTTACTGAAAGTAGGGTGACCAGACGTCCTCTTTTTCCTGGACATGTCCTCTTTTTTGATACCTATATAATAAAATAACATTGAACATAGATGAAATGTAATCATATTTGCTTTATGTACGCAGCTCTGCACACCAATTACTCTCGATGAAATATCTCACAAAACGCACTTCACTCCTCTTTTTTACCAACTCAAATCTGGTCACCCTACTGAAAGTTATAGTTTCATGTTATTATGAACATTGATGTAGCAACATAAGTATGACTTAATTATAACCTATTTAATTTATTGTGTCTAGATATCACTGGATGCAGAAAGTGCCAACCTGAAAGCTTTCTCCTGCAGTTGTGCGGCTGGTAAAGGATTCTGCAATCACATAGTTGCCATCCTGTACCAGACCGCACATTATTCACAGCTGGGTCTGCAGGCTGTTCCACCCCCCCTGGCCTGCACAAGTGGCTTGCAAAGATGGCACAGACCAAGAACACAGGTGGGTTTGTGATAAACATGTCATTATGATTTAAGAACCGATGTGTATCTATAACAACTGTAAATTATTATAAAAACACCCCCAGTAGTGACTACAGACTTTAATTGCTTTTTGCCTTTTACTTTTAAGGGAATCCATCCTGAACCGATTAGTGAGCTGGTGGTGCAAAAGCCCAAAACAGTTGGCAAGGACGGTCTGAGGTCCACACTGTACAAGGCATATACAGGTGATTAATTTAACTTTTTGTTGCTTTGTGAGAGCAAGTTAAGTTTTTTTATTTTTATTTTATGACTAACCAAATTATGGTTACCGCAGATATAATGAATAAAATTTAAATGTAGTTATGCACTCATGTCTAACTTTTCTTTTGTGTGACCAATAATCTTGTGTTTCTCTTGTGTAGGACCACTGCCAGATCCATATATGATGGCATCTGGAAGCAAATTAAGCCAGGTGCAGCCCCAGCCTCTCATGGCTGTTGTATAGGATGGGGTTTCTGAGATGGAGCTGACGCCATCTAAATTTGGGTCTGTCCCTCGTGGATCCCCCATCACTGTCCACCCAAGAAGTCCAGTGACCTCCTCCTACACCACATGGCTGCAGAATTTCCATCCCTTCCTGTGATGCAGCACACTTTTCCCAGGTTGCATTTCGTCCCGACCTTGCATCAGTTAATGCATCTCCAGTCTCTTGAAGTGTCACCGCAGCTGTCCTGCGAGATAGCAAAAGAAACTCAGCAGCAATCCAAATGTCCTGCGTGGACACAGCTACGGCGACCAAGGCTGAATGCTAGTCGTTTTTGGGATGCTTGTTGTAGTAGGGCGTGTCGTGCAGAGCTGGAGTCTGCAGCTATTCAGACGATCAGAGGCTCCACAAAGCAAACAGCTGCAATGAAGCGTGGTCTACTAGTGGAGTCTGAAGTGCTGGCAAACTATGCTGAACTGTTGCCAGTTAATGTGTTCGAGTTAGGATTCGTCATTCACCCTGACGCACCACATCTCGGGGCCAGTCCAGATGGTCGGGTGTATGACCCTTCAGAGTCGCCTCCTTTTGGCCTGGTTGAGGTGAAGAGCAGCACAAAAAACCGATCCATCTCAGGTTGCTCACCTCAAGGTGCAGGAAGGCCACGCCAGTCTGAGGCGTTCACATAAGTACTACTGGCAGGTTCAGGGCCAGCTGGCAATCACAGGACTGACATGGTGTGACTTTGTTACCGATACCCTATCAACTTTAACTGTGGAAAGAATTTGGCGCAATGACTCATTCATAGCGGAAATGAAAGAGCAATTGGATATATATTATTATGGCACATACATGAATGCATACCTTGAATTACAATAATCTTGTCTTTAACAATCAGTTTAGCCTTCTGTCTTACTGTTGATGGTCTGTAATGTTATTTTTTATTGTAAATGTTTGATGTTATTTGAGTTGTTATTAATCAGTTGATGTTACGCATACCAAAAAATTCAACGATGCACAATTTTGACCAAAATTGTTTTATTTGTTCATCTAATTTTTTAGTGAAATCAAAGTCACATTTCAACAGAAAAATATTAAGAATATAACAATTATATTTAATTAGATTTTTAAGACTTTTTAAGAATATGTGGGAACACTAAATTATTTACATACTATTTACACATTATACATTATTTACATACCAAACATTAATTCACTCTTCAAAACAAAAAAGGTCCTTGATAATTTGCCAAAACACAGCAGTTAAGCCAGATCTGATTCACACTGCCAATCAGTGTGAGCGGCACGGGAGAGTCCCAGATGTGAAAGGACTTTATCCTACCGATCACTCTTTCCACTATAATTCTGAGGCGGGCAATGGCTTGGGTTTGTTCCGTTTCCTCCTTGCTGAATTGAGCTGAACGCTTAAAAGGTGGAATGATGAGCTTAGATCCAATGTCAGCAAGGAGGTCTTGAATGAGGAACCCTTTGTCCGCCATGACATTGTCTCCTGGCTCCAGCAAGGGAAAGGACTCCACTGATCCTGGTGATCTCCTTATCTGAGATGCACCCAGTGTACAGGGGTGAGATGAATGTCACCAAACCATTGGGAGCAACTCCAATTAGCCCTTTCAATGTCGTCCTGTTTTTGTAGCTTGAAAATGTTTCTGACTGTAAGGTCAGGGATGAGGCTGTCTCCAGGGCAATTTCTGTGCAGTCCAGTATCACTCTGACATTGGGACAGTACCTCTGGAATTTAAGGGGCATAGTGGACTTAACCTTTTCCCTGCTTATCCAGATGGGAAGTGAGCTCAGCATCATAAAAAGATAATTGGCCCAGGTGATGGTAACCCTGCTAACCCTGGCAATGCTCACATTAAACATGTCAGCAATGAGCTGCTCCTTCATGCCAACAGCAACCCGCATAGAGTACATCAAGAACTCATCTATTAATGGCATGATGCGTGGTGGGCTGGGATCTTCGCAGCCTTCCTCACCTGCCCTCTGTGCTTTGGTCCAGTACACCAGTCTAAGTGCAGATGGTGCAATCGACTCCCAAAAAATAGTAAAAAACACTCTCGGATGGAAAATTTGGGGTAGAAACGTATTTGGTCGTCCGACGAACAGTATCGGCTGAAGAGAGTAGGGGGTGGTAGACCAGTGTTTTGCAACTTGGCTTCTAAGTCATGGTTGTAATCCAAAGCCTCATCCAGAGCACCTGTAAAGATAAAGAAATTAAAAACCAGTCTTAACATATTTATGCTACCTTTCAACGCAACACAGTAATCATGTTCCAAAAAGTATTTTAAGTATTTAATTACAAATTACATTTCATTTATTTTTGTTAAGGAAAATACAAATGACAAAATACTCAAAAGTAATTAAATACATGTAATTAAAATAGGGGAGAGCGGGGCACAACCTAACACAGGGCCAGTTGTAACACACTTGTTTTAAATACTTCCAAACATGCTAGTATGATGAAAACTTAGTGTATTTACTAGCTGCCACATCAATAAATTGTTTCATTATTTTTTTAAAAAATTACATTATTTTATATGAACACTTAATAATTGTATTTTATTGAGAAAATATTTTAAGATTTCTTGTATATTTTTTTGATTAGATCATATTACATTTTAAACTTTTATATGGTCGTGTTATAAAATTAATTTGGGGAAAAAATAAATACTCTAAACCCAAAGTAGGTTTACAAAAAATGGAGAAAGTCAAAAAGCGTTAGGTTGTGCCCCGCTCTCCCCTACTGCGCATCTCTGGCCCCTTACAGCTAGACAGCATGAGACTATGTTACAGATGTAGGCTAACGTTAGTTGAATTTCGTGAACAGCTTATATTATAAACATTAATTTGTTCAGGTAGAAATGCATTTATCCAATAACGGTACACATAGTTGACTAGCGTTAACTAAACACTTTATGAACAATCTTACCTGCAGGTGGGTGTGTCACGTAGTCGTGATCCATCCTTACTGCCTTAGCCACCATGTCGCTATCTTCACAGCATAGCTGTATAGACTGACGTTTGAAGGTTCGGTCATATACTGACTCCCTTCTCAAAGGAGCAGTAAAGTTGTTCCAAGGGAATAGGCTCGGGACAACACCACTCTTCAGGGGACGAACGACGCAGCCACCACTGTAATCATCCGGAACGAAGTGCCGGCTGCAGACATATGTGCTACCTGTTTTTACATTAAAACTATGCCCTTCCTCTCTTTGGATCGCCTGTATTCATTTGGGTTTCAGGTTTGGATCCATAGGAAAAGAATGAAATGAAAGGTAGGGCTGTTTTTGGTTGGAAGACGAACAGCCTGGAACACAACAGAAACTGCGACTCTTCGACTCTGCCATTTTTCGTATCTGCCGCTATGATATGTGAGCTAATGTAACTATCCTTTCATCAGTAACTACACAGTCATTGCATTAAAACAAAAACAAAAAAAAAAAGGCTACATGAAGCATAACATCAACGTTTCTTGGCCTTATCCTGGGGATCTCATTTATAACCGTTCGCGTATGCACAAAACCTACCCTGCAAGGGTGTATGCCACCTACACAAGGAGGGATTTATTAAAAAACTTGACTACTGGAAAATTTAAGCACCTGCCGCGCAAACTCTGATCCATGTGTTACGAACTTTTTCCTGGAGAGAGAGAAAATTAATGGAAGTACACAACGATTTTTAAACTGTTTTTCATTTCATCATACAGTATACATTTTACATTAAATATTCCACTCTCATTAGTGGAGATAAGCTGAACACTGAACTTTATTACATAAAGTCATTGCATGAGAAATGAATCCAAAATTATATGAATTTGGAGCAACCTATTTGTAGTGGTTTGCTTGATTACTTTCTTGTGGTATATTTATGTTTTTAATGACAGCAATGAGTGCTATAGGGGCACATTGTTTATCTTTAAAGTAAACTGCACATTTCATGTTCTGAGAAATATTTTCAGCGAGCATTGATCAATGATGTGCTTTTGCCAGATATTGTGGCCGGACACTGCTGGATTCGGTGGAGCAAGTCTATTGTCTAGTTAGAATAGGTTAAGTGATAATAGCTTTTAACGAAACTGCACAGAAGTGTTGATGCTGTGTGAAGGCATCTCCACAACATTATTGAAAAATACCACTGTATTTGAAGGATACAATTTGAAAAAATGGTCAGATTTAGTGTTTCCTTTTTAAAAATAATTTGACAATAGCCTTAAAAGTCAGATAGTGTATTTACACTGCAATAAATATAGGCCTATATTTTTTCCACTAAAGATAGCTAAAAAATGTTCACATTATCAGCAAAACTGCATTCATTTTGAGTAAATCTGAATTATTTAAAACAAATGAGAAATATTATTGTGCCAGTTCTATTTAAAAAAATGTATGGATATTTTTGATATATTTATTCTAAAACATAAGGATATTGGATGATTTTAGAAAATAAAATTAATGTTTAGCACAAATAGCATTTATAGTCTGTATCTCATATTTCCTTAATGTCTTGTGGTCAAACATGGTGTCACATGGATGGGAATATGCATAGAAATGATATGCAGATGAGGTTATGCATAGTAAAACTAGGTGTTGTAAGCTCCATATACTTTGATTTGAGGAATTGAGGTGGAGATGCATGTACACACAATTTTACCTGACTGGAATTTATAAAGTTTTTTGTGCAGGTTCTAGCATACATGGTTTTATAAATCTGAAAAGTTTGAGCATATACAAAATCTAGCTTTTGTACCTAAGTACACTTGTAGGATTAAATCTATGGAGAATTTATAAAAGAGACCCTGGACTGAAGCACAGACTCTACTCTTCAACACAATGGTAGCCATAAAACTGAGACAACAGAAACCCTTTAAATCAAACGAAACATTAAGCCCCTCTTATTAAGAAACCGCAACTAGATCTAGTAAACTGGCAAATTACCGACCCATTTCAAATATTCCGTTAATATACAAAATTTTTGAAAAAAGTAATTATGCTCAACTGTGCTCTTTCAGCAAAAATGTTCACTATAAAAATTTCAGGTTTCAGAGCCCACCATAGCATAGAAAACTGCACTTTGTTAAGATCCAAATGACTTGCTTCTTCGTCAGACCAAGGCTGCATCTCAGTGCTAGTTTACCTGATCTTAGTGCTTTCGTTCTACACTATAGATCATGACATACTCATAGATCAATTACAAAACTATACAGGTATCAGAAGGGGCAGGCTTTAAGATGGTTTAGATCCTACCTGTCTGATCGATCGCTACTACTTTGTTTATTTAAGTATGTTGAAGGCACATGCTGCAAGATTAACCCTGCATGTAAATGTTTGAAAATGATTAACAGTTGAACACATTCATTAAAGTATAGAAAAGTAATCAAAAGTAATCAAAGTAATAATTTACATTAATGAATTAGAAAAAGTTACACTACATCTTCTGGACCCATCATACAGTCACCTATAGCAGAAAAACACAATCAAAAACTTTAATACCTAGGCGCAGCCCAGGATAAGTTAAGAGGTGATACCATGGACAAAATGTCTCAGGTTACATAGGTAACCATGGACCTCGAGGAACAATACACTGTGTCGAGGAAACACTTTGGGAATGCCTTCGAAGCGTGACTGGCTCTGAATCATATGTGTAATCAGACCAATGGATGGAAGAGCGTCATAGAGGCCGGGTGGCGTCAGAGACCAGAAACTTAAAAGCATGTGCAGTGAAACCGGCATTTAGCCTGTAGAGATGAAGCAAGCGCTGGCAGAATGCCGAAAGTATGGCCCTGGGCAGTACCGTTCTCGAGAACCATGGTTATACGCCAGCCTGAGGCGTTCCTCTTACAAACCCGAGCTGCATCAAAATGCTTTGGGAGCGGTCACCCACACACTACAGACTTCCAAATCTCTGCCTAGTGTGGAATAGCACACAGCTAAAGTGACATGACATACAGCCAAGTATGGTAGCCATACTTTCGAATTCGTGCTCTGCTTTTAACCCATCAAAGTGCACACACACAGCAGTGGGCAGCCATTTATGCTCTGGCGAGGCAGTTGGGGGGTTGGGTGCGCTAACTCGAGGCACCTCAGTGTGTGGTTTGAGGGGGTGGAGAAAGGCGCTGTACATTCCTCCCCACCTACAATTCCTGCCCATTTGAGACTGGAACTCGCCCTTAGTTGCAAGTCCGACTCTCTAACCATTAGGCCACGACCCCAGCTCGACCCAGTTAACTGCCCGCTTGGTACAAATGGGCCAGAGAATGGAGCCAGGATTCTGACAGTAATTGGGGACAACTGTCCAATGGCCAAACTTCAGAAGGATATAGTCTTGACCCCCAGAGAGGGGAGATCAGAGGACTCAAGGCTTTAAGATGGCGTCCTGATCCACGCTTAGCATGTAAGCTTCTTCTGGCGAGGAGGCCTGCCCTCAGCATACGCAGAGGAAACATGTAACCAGAGGGTGTTTGCCCACTGACTGGCCACCAAGAGGGAGTGCTTGGTAGGCCACAATGGCCACCGTAGACCTTCAGGGTGGAGTGGGTCAACCCTCTTGAGGGGAAGGGCCTGAAGGAACTCAGATTTGTACTGTCGGACGGTTAACTGGGTCGAGCTGCACGGTCTCCGCACCAAAGTGAAAAGCTTCCACTTCAAGGCGTACAGTTTCCTCATTAGCCGAGCTCAGGATTGGAGAATGGTCTCAACAACCTGCGGTTGGCGAAGGCGGAAGCCTCCTCAAGAGACCACCTACAGCCTCAAGCTCCGTGCAGGGGTGCGCCCTCCCGCCTGCAGAGAGGAGATCTCCTGACGGGAGCCTCCCGTGGGTGCGATCAAGGAAAATCAGGCCCAAAGAACCATACGGCCTGGCCAGAATGGGGCTACTAAAAGCAGCGGACTCCATCCAGTAGCTCACTCTCCAGAACACCTGGGAGCAGAGCAATTGAAACATACAGAGAGGAAGCCTGGCCCGATCTGTACCATGGCATCCAGCCCAGTAGAGCTGGATGAGTCAGAGAAGAAGAACCAGAGGTGACAGAGAAGAGATGATACCAACCCCCAGGAGACCTCAGATGATGCCAACCCTGAAACAACATACAAAGAGCTACCAGGTGAGATAGTTTTCTGAGATAGTTCCACCACCCGGATAAGCTATTACTAAATATAGTAGAAACTTTAGTTTTTCTGTAGAGCTGCTGCAACGATTTGCACATAATGAAAGCTATACAAATAAGCAGTTAGATTGAATATCATATGAGGCAATATTTCAAAAAGACATCAATGTTCAGGAGTTTAGAACAAAAGAATACTTATGACACATTCAAGTTTATTAAATTCAGGACTATTTGTATAGCGGTTTTTCTGATACAATTCATTGCAAAGCAACTTCCTGAAAAATTAAAGTTTCTACAATGATAGTAGCTTATCAGTGACTATCAGTTCATGTGCATATGGCAGAAATGTTAAGAAAAATCAATAAAAGACGTAAAAACAAACAGACGATTGACACACAAGCAAACTTGCACAAGCAAAATGTGGTCAAATGTTGTGGTAGTTCTGTATTTGTCTCTGGGTTAGCATCATCTGAGGTCCTCACAGGGGCTGGCATGTTTCTTCTCGTGCTCTGGATCAGACTGGAGCTTGTGAAATCCTGGTTACCACGGAATGTAAATCCATTGGCCAAAACAGAAGAAACAAATAGAACATAATTAGCGTAGCTGCTGTTTCCAACCAAGTAAAATTAATAAGTTTAGCAAACTAAAGAATAATGTCGCATTTGATCAGATATAACTGCAGTCCAAATTATAGGATGCATTATTTGAATGCTTGGCCAAGAATGTTTTAATCTAGATTTAAACGGAGAGTGTGTCTGAACCCTGAACATTATCAGGAAGCTATTCCAGAGTTTGGGAGCCAAATCTGAAAAAGCTCTACTAGCTAGTGGACTTTGCTATCCTAGGTACTATCAAAAAGTCCAGCGTTTTGTGACCTTAGGGGCGTGATGGGTTGTAGCGTGGTAGAAGACTAGTTAGGTACACAGGAGCTAAGCCATTTAGGGCCTTATAAGTAAGAAATAATATTTTGTAACTAAACTATTTAACAGTGAGAATATTTAGATCGGGTGGCGTCTGGTTATTTGTTAGTAACTGGCCACTGTGCTAAAATAAAACCTTGGATTGTTTTGGTTGTTTTTCTATGAGTTTGTGGATATGCTTTCGGCCCTGGCAGTTTTTTAGAGCCTGTCTATAGCTGGACATACTGTTTTCCCGCCAATTCTAAAAACTTCAAGTTAGTTTTTCTCATTTTAGCTCAAGACTATGAGTTTCTTTCTTGAGGCGTGGGTATTACTGTTGTACCATGGCACAGTACATTTTCTCTAACCTTTTTTAATTTGAGGGGGGCAACAGCTTCTAATGTATTAGAAGATAGTGCCCATGTTGCCATTCATTTTGTCTAGTTCATGTGTATTTATGGGTACACAGAGCAGTTGAATAAAGCAGGCAGGTTATTTGTGAATCTGTCTTTGGTGGCTGGAACAATAGTTCTACCCGGACGATATGAGAAGCTATATAGTTATTATCATTATCGCAGAATGCCTGAAACAAAATGGTCAGTAACATCATCACTTTGAGGAATACGATATCTATATCAGTAGATCGATTCCATGTGATATAATTAAATCTAGTATGATTAAAGCGATGAAGGTGGGCCCGGTGACATTTTGCTTTCAAAACAGTTTAATAAGTCGGTAAGCGCGGCTATTCATCATTAGGACTTGTTTTCATATCTTATTGTTTTTGTTGTTGGAATACGATAGAGGATATATTCACACGTTATAGAAACAAAAATGATGGTGTATAAAATAGATTTCAACAATAAAAATAAACTGATACAGAAAATAGCGTGGCCAGACTCAAACTAGAGGCATCACGACAGCAACAGCCAATCAAATAACAATGAGAAAGATGCTTTTCAATGGAAGGTATTAATATGGACAAGGCTTGAGGAATTGTCAAATCAGACGGCAAATTGCTAAGCCGGCAACACTGCTGGAAGCTACAGGCATTTTTAAGCGCCCATCAAATGTTACTAACCTTCTACTTTCCAGACCCTACATCTCCACAGCAGCCAAAAGCAAGCATGAAGCTACTTCTACTTGGCAACACTGGTACATACATCTCAGTATTTCCATACTGTTACTTCTAACCCCTTTTTTTTCTTTTCAGTGTCCTCAGCTCCGTAGCAGACCTTAGCATAAGGCTGCCTCTGCTAGCAGTGCAGGCTACACAGGTTCTTCAGGACATCACACACTAACCTCTTCCACAGCCTACCACAGCTATAGCAGCTAGAAACAAGCGTGAAGTGACCTCCATTTAATAAGCAATGCCCACAACTCTTCCGGTCCCTCATGCTATTAATAACCATTTTTTCTGTTTAGTAGCCTCCAGCTCCGTAATAAATGCTAAGTAAGGCATAGCTCCCGATAGTGGCGCGAACCCATCCACCTGCCCCACAGCCCGTCCCCTACTCGCTGGCCTGCAGCCACAGTCTTACCCCAGTGTGAGGTTGCCTCCGCTAGTGCGCAGGCCCAGATGCCCACCATTCCCCCCTCTTTCCCCCTCTTTCTTCCACTCCTATAGAGGCCATCCCAAGCAGGCATGCCTCGGCTAATGGCATGAGCCCGATCTTACCATTCCCCTCTTTCCCCTCTTTCTTTTTACTCCTAGAGCCATCCCAAGCATGAGCATACCTCCACTAATGCGGCGCCAGGCCCGATCTGCGCCATTCCCCTCTCTTTCCCCCCTCTTTCTTCCACTTCAGGAGCCATCCCAAGCATGAGCATGTCTCCCGTGGAGTGTGGTACACATCTCCATGAGCCCGTTCCAGCAGTTATCTTTTCCTCCTCCTTTCATGCTCCCTCTTCCTTCTCTATGTTCGCCACCCCTACCCATCCTCGAACCTCTCACCTTGGGAACCACCCCGTAGCCAGCAACATTGGGGCACAGATTTTGCCCATGAACACACTGCGCAGCACTGTCCCCTCCTGCAGGATCCTCTATCTGTATTTCTCCACTGCCACAGCGGTGACCGCTCCATAGGGCCTTTTCTGGATTTTTCCCACTGCGCAGCAGTGTCTGCTCCCATGAGGGAGCCTTTTCTGTATTCCTACTGCGCGGCAGTAGCTGATCCCACAGTAGCCCATTTTTGTATTTCTTCACTGCCGCAGCAGTAGCTGCTCCCGCAGGGAGCCATTTTTGTATTTCTCTGCAAGCGGTGTCTGCTCCGCGGGAGACTTGTCTGTATTTTCCACTGCGCGGCGGTGTCTCTGCTCCCTCAGGAGCCTTTTTTCTATGTTCCTCCTGCGCAGCAGTGTCTGCTCCAGCAGGAGCAGCTCTGTTATTTTCCCTGCACGCTGGCAGTGTCTGCTCCCCTCAGGAGCCTTTTTTTTCTGTATTTCCTCACTGCGCGGCAGTGTCTGCTCCCGCAGGAGCTTATTCTGTATTTTCCACTGCGCGGCAGTGTCTGCTCCCTCAGGAGCCTTTTTCTGTATTTCACTCACTGCATGGCAGTGTCTGCTCCCACTTAGGGCCTTTTTCTGTATTTTTCTCACTGCACTTGCTTGGTGTCTGCTCCCTTGAGGCCTTTTCTGTATTTCCTCACTGCATGGCAGTGTCTGCTCCCGCAGGGAGCCTTTCTGTATTTCCCACTGTGGCAGCGGTGTCTGCTCCCTGGGGCCTTTATATGCCTCTCCCACTGCCCGCAGCAGTGTCTGCTTCCGCAATGGAGCTTTTCTCTGTTTCCTGGAGCTGCCCGGCAGTGTCGGCTCCAGCAGGGGCCTTTTCTGTCTTTCCTACTGCGCCCAGCAGTAGCGCCCACAGGAGCCTTTCTGTATTTCCCTACTGCGCGTAGTAGCCTCTCCACCAGGAGTCTTTTAGCTGTCTTTGAGCAGTGAATGCTTCCACAGAAGCCAAGTGCTCTTCCTAGATACCGCTGCAACAAATGTATAACAAAGGATGTCAACTTCCTCTAAAATTAAGCCTTGCTTTTTTGGGGGCTGCAAATGTCGCATTAATCTGGCTGCTGTCCTGTTCTAATTGCATTTGGGGCTGGGACCCCTCTCCCGGACAGCAGCAAATGCATAACCACTACCCAGTTTATTATATGTAAGTGTGAACTTGTGAATATTTGTTTCTTGTTTTAATTAGGCCTAAATAATGGGAGGCAGGAATTATACAGTGCCTGCTGATTTACTAAAATAAAGGGAAATAACTTTGTAAAAAGCGTTCCTGTAGCTCAAGTGGTAGAGCATTGCGTGCTTGATAAGGTTGGGGTTCGATTCCCGAGACATGATAGGTAAAATTGATAACCTGAATGCACTGTAAGTTACTTTGGATAAAAGCGTCTGCTAAATGCATAAATTTAATTTTAATTTAATTTAAAACCTGAAACAATTTCTTAATCGAAGGAAGTATACACACAGATGTCTTTAAAGTTTTTATTAAAATATGTAAGAATATTGATATTTTGCATAAAAATCCATGTACCTAGCTCACTAAAACCAGGCTGCACAATGCTTTGATGCAAGTAAACCATCATTTTCTTTAGGATAATATAACACACAATTCATATTATATAAATAATACTACACACCTATTAAATCTTTCAAATCTAAAATATGGTGTAATCCTGTGGCTTAGATAAAATAAGCACAGGCTCATAGGCTTGACATTTATCCTGCTTGAATTACGTTCTAAGAAGCACATAGCTTCATAAGTACTAAACTTTTCATCTGTGAATATAAAAAATATTTTTACTACAGTGTTTTTTTCTTTTGACTGCAGCTGTCAAACACATTGGTGAGGCAAAGCTGACGGCTATTTGTGAAAATGTGCTTTGATGCACTTGTTTGATAAATTAATGGTTAAGCCATCAAGCTCAAAAACTTCTAAATGCTCTTTACAGGCGTGGCTTGTGAATTTTGGTTGGCCAGCTACTGTATGCTTTAATTATTTAATATCTACAGATTTTTATTTTTAAGCAAGATTGCTAGAATTGAGCAAATGTGATCCAACTGAGCTGTCTGCTGCTGAAATTTAACAAACAAAAATGTTCCAAACATTTTTTAAATTAATTAATTATGAAACATTAGGAAATATAACTTTGCAATTACAAAAACAAAACTGACCTATTTTATGACTTAACAGCTGTGTAATTATAGGAAGCAAAAAGAGAGAAAAAGACATGGGCTCCAGTTGGTTCAGACAATGACAGTAGTAGCTGTCGGCCAAAAAGGGCTGCTATAGAGACCTTGGAAATGAATGTTGTGAATCAGGGGTTAATTTATGCATTTGGAAATGAATGTTGTGAATCAGGGGTTATTTTCTAATTAAATAAAAAAATCTTAGCTTTATTTTGTTGTCTAATAAAATCTCTTGCACGCCCAAACTTTGTGTAAAACTGTATTATATTCAGTATTATTATTATTAAAAAAATGTTTCATTATTATTTAAAAATGTTTTTAATTAATACAAAGGCTTGATAAAAAGTGATACATTTCTTAATACAGCAACATAATTTCGGCATGTCATGAGTTCTGTATACAGAAATGAATGTGTTAAAAGTCCAGATAACAAATAAGTGTGTGACCTGCTGAAATACCAGAATTATTAAATGTAAGAAGTTTCAAGCCTTTAAGTAATTTGTGGCATTAATGTGAGTGTAAAATATGTGTTAGAACAAGGGCCTAGCCTATAAGCACTCAGCAATAATCCCACATTTTCAATAGTTTTATTTATTTTTATGGCATAGGCTAATGCACACCTCTTTAAATCTAATCTAAATATTCTGCGCACACAATACGATTTCTGGCGTTTTTTCATGTTGCAGTTTTTAATGCCTAATATTGATTTCTCACAACTTATTTTTTTTATCTTATTTTTTGTGTGAGTCAGAGTAAATTGCGAGAATATAGTGTCATGAATGTGCAGGCTTGTACAAGAGGGGACCAAGCGGCAAAGGTGAGGATTTTTCATTCAAAAAACCTGAAGCTGAAGATTGAAATGAAAGGGGCTTAATACAACATGAAAATTGTGTAGTTTTTAATGGTTTTCTTGACTTTTTAATAATAATAACAACATGCATTAAGAGCCTTTATATAATTTTAATAATTTCTATTTTTTATTTTGATGCATTAAGCTGCGGCCTACGACTATCAGACATTTTGAGTGCTTTCTTAAAATTAATTTTAAATTAATTTTTCTGATTTTTAAGGATGTTATAATGTTGTTTGTTTTATTTCATTATTTAAAATCTCTGTTTACAAAACAAAATATTTAATTTCAGTCAGTTTGCATACTGTCCCTTTGCACCACCAAGTATTAGTTTAAGTGAACAACTAACCTACAACTGAGTTACACCACGGCTGTAATAGGCATTTTGCTTGGCCATACGGTACTTCTGCATTGGTGGTGCCAGGTGGAGATGATTGGATCTTTGATTTCCAGTAAATCTTTTCAACATGTAAAATGTTGAATTCCAAATTAATGGCCACATCCGGTTTTTACATAGCGCCTTTGACACTTCTGTTTTATGTGGCCTTGAGCTTGTCGTAAACAACTGTACTTCTATGATGGTATTCAGAATGTCTTGACCTTTTGACCTTACTATTGCTTGGACTCCTTCAATGCAGCTCTGACAATGAGGTTCAGCATATGGGCAAGACAAGGCATGTGGTCAGGAGGTGTGGTCTTCAGGACTAAAATAATGTTGCTGGCATTGTCTGTGACAGCTACAGTTTTCTCTCCACACCCCATTCATTTTGTAACCCCTGGTCAGCTCCCTTGCCAGGTGAGCAGCAGTGTCTGTCTCTGTCAAAATAAAGCAGTCAGAATGGAGATCATCTGAAAGTCCTCTTTGAAATGTCAGAGTCATGTAATAACTTGCAATCAAAGAGGTCCATCAATCTGTTGTGTGACAAACAGCAGATGTACTCTTGTTTTGTCCATTATATCCTTCTTAACTTGTCCTACAGCCTAGAGCATTTCAGTTTTTTGATAGTGTTTTCTGCTAGGTAGACTGTATGATGTGTCCAGAAAATGTAGATTCTCCTTAAAGTATGCTTCTTAAAATGTCCATATTCACCACTGTTATCAGTGTTGGGAAGGTTACCTTTGAAAATGCAATAGGTTACAGATTACAAGTCACCCTGTTTAAAAGTAATAGTAAGGTGTAACTTGTCTAGTACTTTATTAATGTAAATTAATACTTTTGATTACATTTTTGATTTCTTTTTCTAAATTTCAATGAATGTTTTCAACTGGTAATCATTTCCAAACCTTTATAACATGCAGGTTTAACCTTACAGTAGTGCTCAACACTGTCAGACTTTCAAAATCCCTTCATCACTTGAATAAAGATGATAATAATTGAACAAATCCAACACAGTCATGCTGAGTACCTCCTCTTACTTTGAAGAGATTGATCTGAAGTTCAGTGCAGATTTAAAAATCATAAGAAATACAAACCTGATTCAAAAAAGAGGTTGGGCCCACTGTACAAACTGGTAAAGAATGGAAAAAATTTACAAATTTCTTAAGCTTATATTTTATTTACAATAGAATATAGATAATATCAAATGTTGAAAGTGGAGACATTTTGAAATGTCATGCCAAATATTAGCTCATTTTGGATTTCATAGAGAGCCTTCCCATTCAAAAAGTTGGGACAGGTAGCAATAAAGATAAGAAAAGTTAAATGTACATATAAGGAACAGCTGGGACCAATTTGCAACTTATTAGGTAAGTGGGAACATGATTGGGTATAAAAAGGAGCACCTCTCCAGGTGGCGAGGTGTCTCTCAATAGTCAAGATGGGCAGAGGATCACCAATTCCCCCAATGCTGCAGTGAAAAAATAGTGGAGCAATATCAGAAAGGAGTTTCTCAGAGAAAAATTGCAAAGAGTTTGGTATCATTATCTACAGTGCATAATATCATCAAAGATTCAGAGAATCTGGAAGAATCTCTGTGTGTGTGAGGTCAAGGCCGAGGAAAACCATACCTGGATACCCGGTGATCTTCAGGCCCTTAGACAGCACTGCATCACATACAGGGAATGCTACTGTAATGAAATCACAACATGGGCTCAGGAATACTTCCAATGGTGGCCGGTGAACACAATCCACGTGCCATTCACGGGTGAACTAAAAACTCTATAGGTCAAAAAAAAGCCATATCTAAACATGATCCAGAAGCGCAGGCGTTTTCTCTGGGCCAAGGCTCATTTAAAAATGGACAGCGGCAAAGTGGAAAACTGTTCTGTGGTCAGAATCAAATTTGAAGTTCTTTTGGAAAACTTGGGGCCTCCATGTCATCCGGACTAAAGGGACAAGGACAACCCAAGTTGTTATCAGCTCTCTCAGTTCAGAAGCCTGCATCTCTGATGGTATGGGGTTGCATGAAGTCGTGTAGCAGGCGGCTTACACATCTGGAAAGGCACCATCAATGCTGAAAGGTATATCAAGTTCTAGAACAACATATGCTCCCCATCAGGCGTGGAGTCTCTTTCAGGAAGACCTGCATTTTTTCAACATGACAATGCCAGACCACATACTGCATCAATTACAACATCATGGCTGCGTAGAATAAGGATCCGAATTTTACTGAAATGGCCAGCCTGCAGTCAAGATCTTTCACTCATAGAAAACATTTGGTGCATCATAAGAGGAAAGATGTGACAAAGAAGACCTAAAGACAGTTGAGCAACTAGAAGCCTGTATTAGACAAGAATGGGACAACATTCCTATTCCTAAACTTGAGCAACTTGTCTCCTCAAGTCCCCCCAGACGTTTGCAGACTGTTATAAAGAAGAGGGGGGATGCCACACAGTGGTAAACATGGCCTTGTCCCAACTTTTTGAGATGTGTTGATGCCATGATTTAAAAATCAACGTATTTTTCCCTTAAAATTATAAAATTTTCTCCAGTTTAAACATTTGATATGTCATCTATATTTGTATTCTGAATAAAATATTGAAATTTGAAACTTCCACATCATTGCATTCTGTTTTTATTCACAATTTCACAAGTGCCTACTTTTTTTGGAATGGGGTTTTTTGTATTCTGTGATACTCTCCATATCACCGTATGCCCTTCTGTATCAGCCGCGCCACAAGGACGCGCTGTTTTTACTTTCAAATCAAGTTAAATTCCGCATGAAGCAATTGTGGCGCAGCTGATACGAAGAGCATACGCAGCATATAATTGATATGGAAAACACAGAGAGGGAGACTGCTGACAAAGGTGTTGAATAAAGTCATTATTTTTTGTTTTGTCCGCGTACAAAAGTATTCTCGCGCTTCATAACATTCTGGTTAAACCACGGTGGCAGTTTTCTGATGATGTCTTTAATACTTTCCTGGACCTTGACACTGTTATTTACTTAGCAGTCTATGGGACAATCACAGGCCTCCCCTGTTTTCGTCCAAAATATCTTAATTTGTGTTCTTATGGGTGTGGGGTGACATGAGGGTAAGTAATAAATGACAGAATTTTCAACTAACCCTTCAAATGTTTTTACCCATCAGAAATGTATCTCATCTTCATAAGTCTCCTAAATTGGCAAAGGTACCAACATTTTATGATAACTGTTAAATGTACAAATGTGTTTCCAGAATATTTAAGTGTAAACTCTCAAGACATTACTTGTTTCATGTCTTTTTAACAACATAATCCTAAGTTTGTGCTCTTGGTTTACAGGCTTGTAACATTAAGGAATTGTAATGTATTGTTTTTATTGCAAGATTTACAACTACAGCTACTCCAAATGAAGGTGGACTGTGGTGAACCCAGATCACCAACATCACCCAGTTGGGCGTGGGGAGCAAACCTTGTCTGAAGAGCGGCTGGCAGGAAGCAAGGCCAAAACTCCTTGACAGTTTGCTTGGTTCAGACTGTGTGCAGCGTGGTCCTTGTGATCACCGCAGCTTGAAAGAAGCAGTCATCAGGTGCAAGGACTGTTTGCCAGAAACCCGTTACTGTGGCAAGTGTGATGTTTCTATGCATCAACATCTAGTTTTCTAACAAAGAGACTCTTATAGATGGGTTCAATAAAACCTCTCCCACCATCAACTGCTGTGCAAATCTCAGTGATAAAATGCTTAAAGTATGAGCAAAGTAAATTACCAAAACCATATTTATTATTTATTTCCTTTTTATAGTTAATATATTTTCCTTTCATCTAGTGTGTTTGCTGCCTATTACAACTTGACAAAATTTGTGATTGTGACCCTCAGAACCTGTCTGTGGCTGGCTGGCTGGGCGATCAGTTGTACTCAGTGTTTTTTGTTGTATTTGTCTATTAGGCATTAACCTGCTGACTTAGATATCTGAAGAGTGTCGAAGTGTGTACTATTTTTGAAATTTTGCAATTCGCTGTGACATGTTCCTCCCAGTTATGAATTGCAGAACATATCTTGCATCATGGACACCTGAGGTGGGGGACCTGCTGTTTAGTGGTTACTGGCCAGAGCACTGTCAGGTTTTAAAACCATATGGGTAGACCTTTTCCCCTACATCTTTTGAGGACCTGAAATTACTGCACCTGAGGTTCCAGACAAGTGTAATGTGTGTGTTGCTTTAAGAGAAGCGTGATTACGTTGTTGTTCCAAAGAAGTGGTCCGGCACATGCTGAGTTCCGGCTGAGGAGAATGAGAATAAAGGATTCTGTTGTCCGTTAAGACCAGTGTTTCATTAAAACCCAGCACATGGTGTCAGAAGTGCTTGACACCACGATATAGGAAGAATGTGCAAATTCAACCCCCGGTGTTTCCATTTGATCGATCGAATGACTGGGCTGACTGGAAACAACGTTTTCAAGCGCTTTCAGTGCTACTTAAATTGGATAAAGAAGATGGGGAAGTCCAGGTCAGGTTCGGTAATCTATGCCATGGGGAAATGAAGCCGAACACATATTTAAATCATTTGCCTTTATTGAGGAGGATGACAAAGGAAGAAATTCGACATTGTGTTAGAAAATGCGACAGTATTTCTTCCCCTAAACGAAACGTGATCCATGAGCGAGCCTGCTTTTTATCAAAATGGCGTCCTGGTCGAAAAGGCTGAAGCCTTTATTAGAACTCTCTATGATTTATCGAACCTGTGACTTTGGTGAACAGAGATGAAAACATCGGGATCGGATAGTCGTGGAGCATGCGGTAAAGAACTGTCGCGCAGATTACAGTTAATGTCGATCTGGCCGTTAGCTCAAACTATTCAAGCACGATAGCCAGTGTGTGAAGAAGTGATGGCGCTTCAAGTTCACCAGCAGGAGGGCGTCAGCTGCGATACAAGATATGTAGAAGGAAGAGCAGCAGACAGGGGAAACAGAAGTAAAACCTAAAGGAAAAAGCGACAAAGGCAGGGGAGAACCAAAAATGTGGTAGATGTGGAAAAATCAAACACAGACGACAAGAAAACTGCCAGCAATAAAATCAACATGCAACAAATGTAAAAAATTGGGACATTGGGAAGAGAATGTGTCACAGCAGGTCAGTCGGAGAAGTGACAGAGACCGTTGCACGAAGCACAATATTTCCTTGGTGCTGTTACAAATTCACATAGGAAAATGATGAGCAGTGGTCCGTGAACATTTCAGTGGAAAGACCTGGATTAAAATTTAAAAATTGACACTGGCCGCGAAGATGCAAAACATCATGTGTGAAGAAGCATTCAGCACGCTAATCCAAAAAAGAATGTTGCGGAAGCAGACAAATGTTACACTGTGCAGTCCTGGAGGAGTCAACTAGAGTGCGTGGGAAATTTCAAGCCAGTACCACATATAAAGGAAGTGTGTACACATTCCCAGTGTATGTCATCCATGGACAAAATGGCAGACAATTTGCTAAGCAGATCCACCATCCTCAATGGGTCTGGTGAAAGCGCATTGAGGAAGTTCACAATGCATTTGGTGAGCATGGAACCCTTAAACAGAACCTGTTAAAATCCAGCAGGAAAATGTTCAGCCATATGCGGTACACAGCCGCCGAGTTCCACATTACTCTTATACAAAAGTAAAGAAAAGGAAGTTGCGGCCCGAATGGAAGAAAGCAGTCCCATAGAGGCCAGTAACAAACCCTACAGACAAGTGGCACCTATGGTGCCAGTACCAAAGCCAAATGGAAGGAATGCAGTCTGTGTGGATCTGAAAAAAAATTGAATGGAAACCCGTTAAAAAGGGGAAAGATATGTTCTGCCAACCTGGAAGAGGAGATAATGTGCCAAAACTTAGTGGTGCAACGTGCTTCTCATCTTTGGATGCTACCTCCTGGGTTTGGCAGATACCCTTCTACACCCAGCAGCCCAACAAATTGACCACATTCATAACACCATTCGGAAGGTACTCCTTTAAGCGTCTTCCTTTTGGCATTTCAGAAGCGCCCCTAGAAATATTTCAGCCGGAAGATGGCAGAAACTCTCCCTAGGGAGCTTGAAGGGTATCTGTGTATATGGATGAAATACTGGTGTATGGAACACCATGGTACAGCATGACCAACAGCTTAACAAAGTATTGGAAAATTGAGACTGCTGGCTTAAAAGCTAAACCGTGAAAAGTGTCTGCTGAGACAGCAACAACTTCACTTCCTTAGTCACTTGATCGACAGATCAAGTGAGACCCGATCTGAGAAAGTCAGAGCAATCCGTGAACTCTCACCGCCACACAATGTTCAGGGAACTAAAACGTGCACTTGGAATGTTTAATTATCTGGGCAAGTACATTCCAAATCTGTCAACAGAAGGCAGACCACTATATATGAACTTTGAGGTCAACAGCGATGTGGACTTGAGCCTATCCTCAGGAAGCAACAACATTCAAGCGCGCCAAAGACATCCTTTCCACTTTACCAGTTTTGTCATTCTACAGTGTGTCTCACCACTGCTGTTTCAGCTGGCTAGCAGTTATGGCATGGTGGTGTGTTACTGCAGCTGCCGGATGGAAACTGGAAACGATTGGCGTATTGCTCACGCCCAGTTTGCAATCTGAGGGCTGAGACCGAATCACGCCCAGATTGAGAAAAGAATGTCTGGCGTCTGGGCTTGTGAAAAAGTCGAAAAGTACCTGATTGGCCTTAGACACTTCAAATTAGTGACAGATCCTGAAACCATTGAGTACCTCTTATGACAGAAGGACTTGGACAATGTTCCATGCGATGTCAGAGGCTACTTATGAGGCTGATGAGATTTAAAATGACTGCTGAATATGCTCCAGGGAAAACTTTGTTGGTGGCTGATGCACTATCAGAAGACCCGTTAGCATATATGAAGAAAAAGGACCTCAACACACACACTCTGATGTGGGGTGTTACATTTTCTGTTGCTGAAGGCCACCGCCAAGCCCTCCAAAACTTGAAGCCATTCAGGCTGCTACACAATGGCCGACAACAACTTACAAGAATTGTTAGGAAGTATATCCAGTCAGGATGGCCAGATTATGTTGACAACATTCCAGTGGCAGTTCGACAGTTTTCCCTTTCAAGAATGAGCTGTCTGAAACTGCTTGGAATACTGACAAGAAAGGAAGCCGTATCTGTTAATTCCAGATGTCTTGAGAGCCGATGTTCTAAACAGAGAATACATGATGGGCATCAAGGTCTAATGAAGTGTAGGGAAGCGGGCCAATTACATCTGTGTGGTGGCCAGAGCATTTCAATCAAACAAAAGGTTCAGTCCTGTCAGATAATGCCTAGAGATGAAACAGACACAGCAAAGGGCCCCTCATCTCAACACCCCTTTAGCAGACAGGCCTTGGAAAAGGCTGGCTATTGATCTGTGTGAGCACAACAAGCGCGCTTATCTGGTTTGTCGGCTATTTCTCTCGATTTCTTGAGATTCTTCATGCCAACAACTACCACCTCAGAGTAGTGTTAAAACTGAAAGCACTTTTGCCAGGTTTGGCTGCCCTGTGAAATAGTTCTGAATAGCGATTGACGGTTGTGAGCAGTGATTTCCAGGAATTTTGCAAAAGAATTTGACTTTCTGCACACATCACATCTAGTCCACCTGCGCAGCTCAAGGAAATGGACATGCAGAGAGGGCAGTGGCAGATTGCAAAGAGAATTTTGCAACAGAAGATCCTCTTCTGGCTCTGATGAGCTACAGGGCAACACCTTGCATCTCTACAGGTGTTAGCCAGCTGAACTACTATGGGCAGAAAAGATTAAAACGACACTTCAATGCTTGAGACAAATCTTCAGCCTCGGTGGCCAAATCTGAAAGATGTAAAGAGAAAAGACTCCATGGAAAGCAAAAAGCAAGCTTTCTGCTAATGCGTCACCATGGGCTAAGCCCTTACATTGCTGAGGACTGGTGATGCCGTACTCACTAAGTTAGACCATCAAAGTCCTGGGGAACAGCTGCTGTGGTCACAGGCGCTGAGTACAACTCTCGATCTTTTCACTGTTGGGGTACATCAAGGGACTACTCTGCGGCGTAACCGTGCGTCACTTGCGGCCTCATCCTGATTCAGCTGGAGAGACTCAGCTCTGGTCCAAAAGACAATCATATGAACAGCGGCCTGGGTCTACTTTGAACACTGGAAAACTTTGTCTCAGGCCCCAAACACAAAAACTGAACATGATGACTAGATCTGGCAGAATAAGCAAACCAGTGAATAGATTAGATTTGTGAAAAGGGGAAGAAGAAGAAGGAATATATATGCTGGTCATATTTTGTTTAATAGAGATTAGAAACAATTTCATTCAATGTGGTTGGAATAAGCAAAATTAGAAAATAGAAGTTTTGTTTTTGTTTATGATGTTGAAAATTTCATAATACTAGCGAGAAGCTAAGGCTGTTCAGAAAAAAAAAAAAACTGAAAGAGGGAGATGTAATGTGTGTGTTGCTTTAAGAAGCGTGATTCGTTGTTGTTCAAAGAAGTAGTTCGGCACATGCTGAGTTCCGGCCTGAAAGGCGAGAATAAAAAGTTCTATTGTCCGTTAAGACCAGTGTTTTCATTAAAAACCTTTACAACAAGCATTTGTAATGTTACAACAGTACTCACAACAATTTGGAAGGGTAAAGACTTGGGAAAACCATTTGTTTCTTTATTTATACAAGTCTACTGGCATGTTTCTGTTCCAATTTCATAATTCAGAGTGGTAGCATTTGTGGTGACATCTTCAAAAGCTTTCCTTGAATGGATATATTATTAATAGATCATGAAGAGAAAAAAAACTGTGTGGCATTGACACTTTTCTTCCCACTACTTGCACCCAGATACAGTTACTCGTCTCTGTGGATGGAAACAGAAAAATTATATTGATTCAGCAGAACAAAGGGGTATATTATTATAATACAGTTACCTAAATGTTTAAACTGTTGTGTGTATGGTGTGTATGTAAACTGTACATTAGTACACCTACCAGGCCTTGCATGGAACCCAACGAATAGGGACCTCCCTCTGTTCCTATAGAACAAACACAAAACGGAAGATTATCACAACACAATATCCAGCAACATTTGTCTTGGCACAAGTCTTGCAGTTGTGGTGTGCCAAGTACAGTACAATCTTCATGTCATGAATGCTCCACAGATACTCTAAATATGTGTTATGTGTTATCATAAGTCTAATTGAGAGTCTAGTAATTTTAAGACCATTATGAATGAAATTTAAGACCTATTTCCGTATAATTGCAAAAAATTATGGAAGGATATGAAGGAAAATCCAAAGTCAGAAATACTTTATATTTATTAATTTAACAAAGTATATTAATTTGCAAACTGTGTGTGTGTGTGCAATTGTAGGTTTCATATTGAATTCGAGACAGACAGACGAACAACAAGAACTACAACAAGCAGCGTTAAATGCATAATTAAGGGCCTACCTAAACATATTTAAAACCTACTACGTAATACCTAACCAAAGTTGTACAGTCGTGGCCAAAAGTTTTGAGAATTCATAAATATGGGAAATTGGAAAAGTGCTGCTTAAGTTTTTATAATGCATTTGCAATACTTCCAGAATGTTTGAAGAAGTGGATCAGAATGAATTGCCAATAGTCGTTCTTTGTACCTATTGAAATTAACTTAATCTCCCAAAATAAAAAAAACCTTGTCCACTGCATTTCATTGCTGGCATTAAAGAGACATCGCTGCAGAATCATTTCAGTAAGCATCTGGTTAACTATCAGGTGAGAATGTTGAACGAGCACAAGGCTCGAGATCTATTATGATCAAGCTGAAAAAATGCTTGAATGGTTTGAGAATGGACAGACTTGACATGTTTAAAAGGAGGGTGATGCTTGAAAATCAGATGTTCTTCCATTGTTAAACCATGGTGACCTGCAAAGAAACGCGTGCAGCCATCTTGTGTTGCATAAAAATTGCTTCACAGGCAGGATATTGTGGCTACTAAGATTGCACCTAAATCAACAATTTATAGGGTTCATCAGAACTTCAAAGGAAAAGGTTCAATTTCTTGTAAAGAAGGCTTTCAGGGCGTCCAAGAAAGTCCAGCAAGCGGCCAGGATCGTCTCACTAAAGAGATTCAGCTGCGGGATCGGAAGTGCCAACCAGTTGCAGAGCTTGCTCAGGAATGGCAAGCATAGGACAGGTGTGATCGCATCTCGCACGCACAAGGGAAAAAAGGCGAAGACGTTTGGAAGATGGGCCTGGTGTCAAGGACAGGGCAGCAGAAGATCCCACTTCTCGCCAAAAAAAACATCAGGGACAGATTGATCTTCTGCAGAAAGTATAGTGAATGGACTGCTGAGGACTGGGGCATAAAGGTCCTATTCTCCGAATGAAGCCCCTGTACGATTGTTTGGGGCATCTGGAAAAAGGCTTGCGTCCGAGAGAAAAAGGTGAGCTCTACTCATCCGTCCTGTGTCATGCCAAACAGTAAAGCATCGTGAAAAAAAAAAACAACGCGATTCATGTGTGGGGGTTTTGCTTTCTCATCCAAGGAGTGGGCTGTCACATCACAATTTCTGCCCAAAAACCAGCCATGATAAAGAAGGTACCAAAACACCCTCCAACAGCAACTTCTTCCAACCAATCCAACAACATTTGGTGAAGAACAATGCATTTTCCAGCACGATGGAGCCCGTGCCATAAGCAAAAGTGCTTAACTAAGTGGCTCTGGGACCATAATGTTTAAATTTTTGGGTCCACGGGCCTTGGAAACTCCCCAGCTTAATCCCATTGAGACTTGTGGTCATCCTCAATGAGGCGGGTGACCAAACAAAACCCACTAAGTCTGACAAACCCAAGAAGTTACGATGGAAGAATGGTTCTATCAGTCAGGATTTGCCCAGAAGTTTATTGAGACATGCCCAGGTCGAATTGCAGAGGTCCTACAAGAAAGGGCCACACTGCAAATACTGACTCTTTTGCATAAATTGTCATGTACTTGTCGATAAAAGCCTTTGAAACGTATGAAGTGCCTTGTAGTGAGTATATTTCAGTACATCCACGAAACAACAAACAAAGATCTAAAAGCAGTTTAACAGGAAAACTTTTTGAAACCCTAATATTTATGTAATTCTCAAAACTTTTGGCCACGACTGTATGGCGTCAGTTCTGGCAGGCGCCTCAGCTATTTCAGCTGACCCCTCTATTGTGCCAAAGTATTACTTACCACTATATTTACAAAATAATATTATCCAAAGCGTGTTCAACGCCCAGTAATATCAGCTCAGCGTGAACATAGCGTGTGACACTCACAAAATAAGTTTTTGTTGAGATTGTATTACTTTGTTTCCCTTTCCCTTTTATTGAAATAGTATTTTATTTTATTCTGATTTATATAATTAAATATTAATGAGAGATTACGGAAAAAGCACATAATGACATGTATTTCATAAAATGTGGACACTGGGTGGCAGTAACCATGAGCAGCGTCACACTGGGTCATTTAGCGTCATGAGCAAGATGAGCTCATAATCCGGTGAATGGAGAATGAGTAACTGTTGTCCTGCGTCACTGTGTTCTCTGTAATATTTCTAATATTTCCAGAGCACTCCTATCAAGAGGATTATCTATATATCTGCCAGCGGAGACCTGGCGGGACCGGCTACATGTGAGTCTATATGCAACGCATGCATAGTGAACCTCTTGTGAGCGTGCTGCAGATCAGATTTTGTAAATAAAGTGGTAAATTATGGGTTTTTGCACAAACAAAGCACTCCAATTTCAGTACTTTTTCCTACTCTGGACCTTTCTGGTTATTGAAATGTAATGCAAGCTAGCAAAAGAAAATACAAGAAACAAACTTTTAACACTGCTTCATAGACGATCTTTAACCTCTGGAGGAGATCTTCTTCTGAAAAATGATACCACTTAGAATGACTTCAGCCACAGTGTATTTGCTTGTGCTCTTCCCAAGAAGCAGTATGGGATGGAGGTCAAGGGCAGCCAATTTGTCAAGCTGAAATAAATGCAAATTTTATTATAACATTTTTATTAACTAATTCATGCAAAATTCAATAAGAAATGTTTAATTTAAGTAGGCATTGCACCAAGAGTGGAATTTTTAATGTCAATTTTACACATTCAATGAAATGGTGCAGTGGTATTTAAACAGAAATTTCTCTCTTTGTGTGTCATAGGCAGGTCCACTGTCTCATGTTACTGACCACATAACATCTCACATATCTAACTTCATAGAAAAAATTATAAGTGGTCACTTATGATTACAAACCAACAGTGGCTTTGTGTAGCTACTATTAGCAAAACCGGTCCTGTTGCAGTCTTTTTGTATGGGAAGCAGCCCAATTGGTTTCATTAATGCATTGCCTTGTATGGCTGCAGCAAGTCTTGCATGGGACAAGTTTTGAAGGCCACATTGATAATGGCGCACAGCTTGGGCGTCTTTTCATGCTCCCAGGCATTTCTGGGAAATAAAAAGCAAAACAAACAAACAAACAAACAAAAAACACAAGATTAGTAGTAGTATGTCTAGTGTCTATAATAAATAAACAAATAAATGTATGTATATATATATATATATATATATATATATATATATATACTCTCTATATATATACAGGTGGTAAACGGATGCAGTGACTTTGGTTTCAATAAACACAATTGGCCAACCTGGCAGATGACATTGCACCCCAAATCATCACAGACTGGCTTAACAACACTGGACTTCTAAGCAACTTGGGCTATGAGCCTCTCCACCTTCCTCAGACTCTAGGACCTTGGTTTCCAAATGAAGTACAAAACTTGCTCTCATCTGAAAGAGGGACTTTTGGACCACTGGGCAACAGTCCAGTTCTTCTTCTCCTTAGCCCAGGTAGATACTTCTGACATTGTCTGTGGTTCAGCAGTGGCTAACAAGAACAAAAATACGACAATTGTAGCCAAATTTGCGGCAAGATCTGTGTGGTGGCTCTTGATGCCTTGACCCCAGCCTCAGTCCGGTCCTTTTTGCTTGACAATCCTCATAGAAGTCGATTTTGCTTGACAATCCTCATAAGTGGCTGTGGTTCTCCCCTCCTCTCGGTACTGGTTGTGCATCTTTTTCTCCCACTTTTTTTCTTCCACTCACTTCTGTTAACGATGCTGGATACAGCACTTTATACAGTCAACCAAAATGATTCAGACATTTTTGTAATTATCTTTACTAGTGGGTCATGCAGGCCCCTATAGTTCCTTTGTGTAAGGTGAGGATAGCAAAAATGTAAGTAACGCTGACATATTTTAAACCCACAAATTCTTCATACAATGGACTACCAGTAAAATTTGATAAAAATATTTTAATCAAAATATGATTCAGACACTCTGACTTGACCATGTGTTTGCTTAAAGCGTTTATATGACATAATTAAGATTTTTTTTTCTG
Source organism: Cyprinus carpio (assembly GCF_018340385.1). NCBI lineage: Eukaryota > Metazoa > Chordata > Actinopteri > Cypriniformes > Cyprinidae > Cyprinus > Cyprinus carpio. The sequence continues at coordinate 25,826,384 of NC_056575.1, read as the reverse complement.
ACACAGTTTAACATCTGAGATCTTGTCATATGTTTCCTCACCATTTTTTTTAAACTATCGTGAATAAACTGTAATACTGAATGTAAATGTTCACGGTGGTCTATTTTGGTAATATGTACGTGATCGAGACTGTTTAGGTTTTGACTAAATAAAAACCTAGAAATGGTAGGGGGTACTACGCCAGTTATCCTAGATATATGTGACCATAAACTTATTTGTGTATCGTTTAGGTATTTGATGTCACAACACCATTCTTTTATATTATGAGGATTTGCACCGTGTACCCTACACAACTCTTCAAAATTTCAAAATAAAGGAATACAACGCAGAGTTGAAATTAATCATGTGCAGACTGAAGAGTCCAAGTGAACGTTATTATTCAACAATACGAACGACAAGATGTGTGTCCCACCCATTTTTAGCATCCTGCTGTGAACCGTCAAACAAATATTTCCACATATTACGTTGTATAACCCCTGCAAAAAAAAATATTTTATATTTTTTATTAAAAATATTTGATATTTTGTTATTTAAATAACTTACTTTTACATTTACATTTAATCATTTAGCGAGCACGCTTTTATCCACAGCGACGTACAAAATGAAAACAGTCAAAACAATCAGATCACGAGAGAACAACAACGTGATACAAAGTGCTATGACAAGTTCCTCAATTAGTCTAGTACCGAACACGTAGCCAGGTTTTTTTTTTTTTATTTTGAATATGATAGACAAGAAAAAGAAAAGGTAAAGTACGAGTCTTAGTTGGTTAAGTGCAGGTGAAAAAGATGAGTCTTTAGAATGTTTTTTTTAAAAATGGAGTAAAGACTCAGCTGTTCGAATTGAGATCGGGAGTCATTCCCCAGCGGGCGCAGTCCAAACAGAAAAAGTCAGTGAGAGTGATTTTGAAAAACCTCTTTGGGATGGCACCACAAGACGGTCGTTCACATTGCAGAGCGCAAACTTCTGAAGGGCTCATAAGAACTGAACTAGTGAGTTGTAGGTATTTTGGCGCCCGTGCGCAGTGGTCCGTCTTGTAGGCAGCATCAGTACATTGAATTTGATGCGAGCGGCTACTGGGAGACAGCCTGTGTAACCTGATGATGAGAGGAGTCACATGGAGCTGTTTTTGGCTCATTGAAGACGAACCCTCCGCTGCTGCATTCTGGATCATTGTAGAGGCTTGATAGTACCTGCAGAAGGCCCGCCAGAAGACATTCCAATAGTCCAGTCTGGAGAGAACAAGAGCTTGGACAGAAGTTGGGTGGCTTGCTCTGACAGGAAGGTCTACTCTTCCCTACATGTTGTATAAGGCAAATCTGCAGGACCGGGTCGTTGTAGCAATATGGTCTGTAGAAGCTTTAACTGATGATCCATCACAACTCCTAGTTTCTGGCTGTCCTGGAAGGAGTTACGGTTGACAAAGCCCAGCTGTAATAGAGAAGTGGTGATGAAAACGATGGTTAGCTGGAACCACCACAGTTCAGTCTTAGTAAGGTTGAGCTGAAGGTGATGGTCATAGGTCATCCAGCTAGAAATGTCACTCAGACAGGCTGGAAATGCGAGCAACTACCGTCGGGTCATCTGGTTGGAATGAGAAGTAGAGTAGAGTGTCATCAGCGTAGCAGTGATAGGAAAAGCCATGCTTCTGAATGACAGATCCTAATGACGTCATGTAGATGGAGAAGAGAAGCGGTCCAAGTACCTGAGCCTTGAGGAACCCCAGTAGCAAGTTGTTGTGACTTAGAAACTTCACCCCTCCAAGACACCATGAAGGATCTATCAGAAAGGTAGGAGTTAAGCCACTGGAGTGCGGTTCCCAGAGATGCCCATCTTTCTGAGGGTGGACAGGAGAATCTGGTGATTAACAGTGTCAAAAACGCAGCAGACAAGTCCAGCAAATGCAGAACTGAGGATTGAAAGCTGCTCTTGCCAGTCGCAGGGCTTCAGTAACCGGAGCAGGGACAGTCTCAGTTAGTGGCCCCTTTTGAAGCCAGATTGGTTGCTGTCCAGGAGGTTGTTCTGTACAAGAAAAATAGAGAGCTGGTTGAACACAGCTCTTTCGAGTGTCTTTGCAATGAATGGAACGAAGGGATACCGGTCCTGTAGTTTTCTAGAAGTGCTGGATTTAGAGATGGTTTCTTTCCGCAGTGGGCTTATACCGAGCCTGCTTAAATGCATGAGGGAAATGTTTCCAGAGTGAATAGAGGAGTTTGATAATGTGAGTAAGTGAAGGTATGTCTGAAGAAGAAATCGCTTGAAGGAGGTGAGTGGGGATCGGATCCAGAGGCCAAGTAGTAGGATGACTGGACAGGATAAGTGTGGAAACGTCCGTCTCTGAGAGTGGAGAGAAGGAGGAGAAAGAGTGAGCATTAGTCGTTGTGAAAGTTATCCTCAGATCGGCGGTGTGGAGAATGGTCACTGATGGTTCTTGTCTTATATTTCGTGAAGAAAACTGCAAAGTCATCAGCTGTAAGAGTCGATTGAGGAGGAGGTGGAGGCGGATAAGAAGAGAAGAGAAGGTTTTGAAGAGTGTCCGAGCGTCACAACAGTTGTAATCTTGTCGTGGTAATATTGATGCTTTAGCAGTGAAGACGTTTGTGCAGAGAGAAGAGGGGAGGGGGGGGGAGAGAGACTGATACACACTGGAGGTCGGTAGAGTTTCTTGATTTAAGCCATTTCCTCTCTGCAGGCCCTGAGTTTAGAGCGATGTTCACGGAGTACTCGACAGCCAGTGGCATATGGTGTGGTTGCTTGCTGGTCTAGACGACAGTGGGCAAAAGTTGTCCAATCAATAGGTCAGAAGTGGAACAAAATTGTCCCATGTATCACTGTTCGTGTCCAGAGGCTGAAAAGTGCGAGAGTGGAAAGGAAGTGGAGGAATGCAACCACAGAGGATAGGCGAGATGGAGAGAGTGAGCGGAGGTCCCTCGAAAGGTGACCCGCGGTGGCCGCGGGTCCGCGCTTCATGTGTAAGTGCTAGATTAGCAGTACTGAGGAATGGTCCTGAGGTGGTGGCAGTGAGTAAGCAAAGTGTTTGTCCCCTGACAACAGCGCGTGTAAATGAGGTCCAGTTGGTGTGCCCGATTATGTGAGTCGCCTGTAGTAGAGGCTCGCTTGATCATCAAATGACGAACTCAGGAGTGTTGAAGTCAGCAACCTGGGGTTTTATGCAGGTGGAGGTTTGAATTCCCAAGCAGTCCCAGATGAGTACCATCTTCAGGGAAGTTTGATAGCCGCACTTCAACCTCCTCCAACGCACAGTTTTCCCCATTGACCTGGTGGCAACATAAATTACCACAAAGTGGATGTTACAAGGGGGGTTACAGTAACAGCATGTGAGTCAAATGAAACGGGTACCTTTAGGTGGTGGTTGAAGATCAAATTTCCAATCTTTCGATATAAGGAGACCACGTACCTCCACCCCTCCCAGTCTTACGAGGGGGTGTGGGATCAAGTGAAATGAGTAGGAGAGGGCTGCGGGAGTGGCAGTGTCCTCAGGTTTGATCCAGGTCCCAGTCAATTGCCATGAGGCTGAGACATAATGAGTAGCAATAGAAGAAATGAAGTCTGCTTTGTTAACAGCGGACTGGCAGTTCCAGAGACCAAGTGGAATAGGAGAGCGTTGGAGTAGAGGTCATAGGGGACCGGCCTTAGATTTTGTCAGCAGGCCTTCCTTCGACGTACCATAGCGTGCTCTCTGAGTGTTAGTAGTGATAGTAGAGATCTGAAAGCACATAGTGACTACAAGTGACCCAAATAAGTATTTGAGGACAAGCTGTACAGAAATTGAAGGGGAATAAAAGCAATACTCAAGTGCCCTGTTCGGTGTCAGAGTCGATGGTCCTTTACACTCGTCGGTCTTCACCAGGAGGCTTCACAGCTAGGGCTGCCGCGACCGCTGCCGCGGTGTCACCTACCACTTATATATTTGCCTGATTACCTGTGATTGAATGTCAGTCTTGTCACGCCTCCCTATTAGCAGACCGAAACTGTCCGGTCCCGCGATAGGCAAACGCAAAAACCAAAACGCCACAATTACACACGTAATTAACCAGGGTAAGACACACAGTAATTAAAGCAAAGTTTCCCTAGCAACGATGATCACGCAGTAAGTCCTAATGACAAAACGAGGCAAAAACACTTACAAACTGCTGTCCTTCTCTGTCGCTCGACTGTTTTCTTCTGACAAGCGCTTACAGAACAGCTCTTTAAGTACTTTTTACCGGCTTAACTTGGCTTTTGTCACGCCTCCCTATTTAGCAGACCGAAACTGTCCACCCGTCCCGCGATAGCAAACGCAAAACATGCCATATTCCATATTTTATAATAATAAAAATAAAATGGATAAATATTCCGCTTTTCTTGAAAACTTTATTGTATTTCGTAAGAGACAGGAGAGTTTCAAGACACTAAAAATAATAAATATGTATAATGATGTTATGTTTTCTCTTTTCAAATCGTTATTATTTTAAGAATTATAAACACAAATCAAGTATGACAAACCAAATAATTTATGGTTGTCAATACCATTAATAACCCCTTAGCAAACACAGGCATGTAAGCAAACACAGGCATGTATAGGCCTATATATACATTTTATGATATTGTCATATCATTTTCATTTTCTAAAGTAGTGTCCGAGGCTACATGTAAGTAACAAGTACCTTTGTCACCACGTTTCTTCCACAGATCCCGGCGCACGATCATCGTCCCAATTATAATTGTTTATTTTATTTTATTTTTTTTTACTTTGAACAAACTGTCAAGGACAAACATTTATGGCATACTTCACAATCATTGTCTTCTGTGTTGATACAGCATTTAAAATAGATTAATAATTGAATTAAAATAAGAAAGCAACTTCATTTTAAGTCTGAATAAGACACTGCTTTTTAATGGGTTAAAATGACTGACTCACATGTGATATAGTTAATCACTCCTCCAATAACCTGAAAATGTATGAATAGTTAATAAAATGCAAGAACAAATTAAACACATTTCCACAAGAAACATAGCCAAAATGCAGTCAGCCAGCTCTCCCCGGTTGTGACTTTTTTATTGGTTTGAATGCCAAAAAAACATTCCACCACATGCCCATCAGGATCAACAAAACAAAAAAATAAAAGTCCAGCTGATCAACATGAGAGAGGTCTGGGGTTTGAGTCCACAATTACAAAAAAGTATTTCGCGTTTGGAATTTCTTTAGCGATGGTTTGGCTTGATTTTCCCTCAGCCATTAGCTGAATAAAAACTCCTGACACGTCGATGGTAAATAGGACACAGTGCCCTTTCCCTTCCACCCAAACTTGTTTCTGTTTCAGCTAAAAATGGATCATAGTCTGCCAAATTTCGAGATGCCTAGAAAATTTCCATTATGAAGGCTCTAACAACTCATCATTTTCCTCAGATCTGCCAGTCCTCTGTCCCCTAAAAACTTGATGATTGATACAACTCGCCGTAATACTTGCTTCCAGTATTTCCCTCCTCTGAGTCCATTTGTTTTAATTAAATCGGAGTCATTGTTTCTGTGACCCTTTTGTGCACCGATGGTAACTCTTCATACAGCCCTCCTGTGCTCCGCGCTTACTCTCACGTTCCCCAATCCTCTTTGAATGGTTTCCAATCACAAAACGCTGTCAACGAAGGCATTATTGCTTAGTGGAAAATAGTTTGCATGAGTAACAGTAATACAATCCATTTGACGGGGAGTAACAGTAACCATTGACGAGAACAGTTTGGCCATTTGCAAAGAGCAGATGAGTAGTGTGTAAAACTCCTAGCCCTTCCCACCGATGGTCCTATCCCTCACAGACGCGTGGGTATTTGGCTGCATTTATTTTGGAAAGGAGCTGCTCCTCTTCTGATAAGAATAGACTTTCACTTATCACTGGAAGTGTTTTTTCCATAAAGCTGGGTCGGTAACTGTGTCGCACCATGAATTGGGATCGTCGTCCTCCTCACACCGCACGAATGTGTTCAGCCTGCGCCACCTGTGGGTCTGAAGCAAGGCTATTATAGTAAAATAAAACTAAGCACGAAAACTGAAATAAAAAATGAAAGAATACTGAAAAAAATAAAATAAATTTAAACGCAACTGATAAGCCAAGGATGGACCAGCGGAATCTAGTCTTTAAATAAATATAAAATTCCATCACACGTTTAAAAAAAAAAAAAAAAGATAAGATAAAGAAAGAAAAACTGAAATAAACATGATAAAGTGAAAACAAATTAAAATAGAATTGATTTAAATAAAACACTGAACATTAACTTTAAAAAAAACTATATTAACCTTTGTCTGAAGTGCCCCGTTTGTTGCTGTGGGTGGACTGTGCCTGCCAGGTTGCAGCAGCGTTGATGCACCTGCTCTGTTAGTGATTGGTGTTGTTGCATCTTCAGTGAATTATTATCAGATCCACAAAAAGTTTTGACGTCCTCCTCTTTTTCTGAATGGGAACGGCATCAGTCCCATTACTGCTAGTGCATGGCTGAGGCTCTGTGCTATACTGCTAGCGAAATCCAGAGGTTTAGCAAAGAAATTAGAACTGGAAGGAATCCTCTTAAGAAAAAGGGCTTCCTTCGCCGCCCTAATCTTTTTTTAATTTTCTTTTAAAACGTACCACTTGTTTTCTTTAGATCCATTATGTATTAATTAGCAAATAAATATGAACATCAATACAATTTCAATTCAATCAATTCAAACGTTTTAATTTCACTAGTCTAATAATAGCAGTAATAGGTATTACAATCTGATTGGACCAGTCATTTCAAGCGCTTTATCAACTAAATTTTGATTGGACCAGTCCATTTCCAGCGCTTTAATCAACTAAATTTTTTGATTGGACCGAGTCATTTCAAGTGCCCTTAGCAACAGAAATTTGATTGGACCGTCATTACTAGATAAAAAAAGAAACTCTGTAATTTCAATATAAACCTTAAGTTGGCTATACTTTGATATTCGACAGAGGGTCTTTTATAGTCCTTCCAGCCACCTGTATTAGACCGATTATGAAATGTAATTTGGTCGTTACGACTCAATGCTCAACATACCAGGGATGTGGTTTCCCAAAGCATCGTAAGCCTATGTTGATAGTAAACAAATGCCACCAATCTCTATGATCAAGGGCTAACTATGCTTTGGGGAACGCATTTTTGCGCACAGTCGCTGTTGTTTACAGTCGTCCTAAAGATTCTTGTCCTTAGAATTTAAAAACCAGCTTGTAGCCAGTCCGCCCTCACAAAGATTTTAAACATGTTTACTATTTGCGCCTGGTGGCGCCGAACGACGTGTCTGGTGCTCTGGAGATGCATTTCCTAGGCTGTCAAACATCATTCAAAAAAATTATTATTTTCTGATTTTGTCAACACACATCTTCTTTTTTTAGTGTTTCTTTTGTAATAGGCTGTTACAATTGCAAGTTAATTGTTTTTATAGTGACTATTCATTTTGTTTGCTGCTGACAGAAAACGTGAAACTGCATTCCGTAAAAATCCAGAATAAGCTGTGATTTCTCTCATTTTAAAAATAACATTAAGCATCCTTTTATTTCAACTGGAGTCTAATCAATGTTAAACAGGAAGAATAAAATGGTAGCTTATGTAAACTGTACTTATTTCTGGCTGTTGGGAACAACGTTATTTACTTCACAAATAGACTGATCAAATTAATATTAAAATAAACACCTACAATTTTAAATGATTTGTTGTTTCAGAATAAATAAAGCAGTATTTTATATTTTGTTCTAACTGTAACTGTGGAACCGGAACGAGAAGAAAAATTGCATTCTTGCCCAGAATGGACTAATTCTATTTTTATAAGTCCGATTTGACAATAACAGTCTACATTTCTTGTTTGTTTATTATAGTAAAAAAAAAAAAAAAAAAAAGCAATTTGTTCTAGAAATTAATCTAAAACTAGAAACTAAAATTAATCAGGAAATGCTTAATGACACATTCACACAGAACAATTTTGCTTTGAAAAACCTGAGACACAAGGAGTGGAATGGGGGTAAAATGCGTTTTTTAAGGTCTAGAGATGCGTTTTTTTAAGTTTTTAGAACGGCGTGTCATGCGCAAGACGCTGCAAAAGACTGTAAGATTCAATCGCAACAGGTTTACACCACTCTGTCCTACACTTGTTTGCATAAAAAAAAACAATGTAAAAAAGTTATACATTGGAATGGACAAACATGTTTTCTGTGGCCCCCAAGTGAGTTCACCAAAAATTTTAATCTTTACCATGCTAAAACAGACTCAACTGCTCTCTCTCTTACGCCCCCCTTATTCACATATCTTTATTTTTATTTAAATTTTACTATCTGTGAACTGTTGTTGTCTCAGAGTCTGCACTATAGTGTTTTCTGTCACCAAAACAAACTCCTTGTGTGTGCAATGGCAATAAATCTCTTTCTGATTCTGATAAATAGTACTTATTCCTATACTCTTTACACAAAGAAAGAAGCTCAAAGAGTGGTTCAAATAAATAGAATTTGAAACAGTGATGGGACAACAATAGTTCTACACAGGGCCGTTGCTAGTGGGGCAAAAGGTGGTGACATTTCTAGGGGCCCCGGGCTTGAAGGGTCCCTCCTTCCGGAATGCGTTTTCAAGGGGGCCACCTAGCAACAACCTGCATGGGCCCTGATACCCCAGCTACAGCCCTGGTTCTATAAAGATTTGGAGTCTTTCATATTTACAGGGCCCAATAGCAACAAGACTGCCAGAGAGAGCCCTCATAGACCAAGATCCTTGTTCAAGAGGCACTGTAGAGGGTAGGGACACATATATTCAAGCATAAATAAACATTTGTTTTCATTGTTGATGGATTTTTCGTACCAAATTGGATTGGCAACCTCGGAACTGCATATGATAGACTTTGGAATGTGCAGTGCTCATATTTATCCAATTAAATCATAGCCCATACCCCCGCTGGGATGTGCGTGCTCGTTGGCTAGGCTCAGGGCCGGCCCAGGCTCTGTTTGGTCCCCTAGGCGAGATTTTAAGATTTTCGCGCCTCATACCCCCAATCTGAAAATACAGATTTTTTAAACCTTTACTATAATATACATAACATAAATACTGATAAATATTAACATAAATAAGTAGTAAATAAATTTGTGATAATAAAAAAATTTATATGTTGAAGTAAAAGGTATTTTATGAGTGAATCTGTTGAAATAGCCAATTGAAGAGACCAGACATGAGCTTACTCCCCACAACTATGCCTACAGTGAAAAGTACTTATTACAAAAAAGGTAAATATGAGCAATATGAAATGCATAGTCTAACAGACAACAAAGGCAACAAAATAAGGCTAACATTTTTTGTAATTTAGCTAGTTAGTCTAATTAGCATACCCATACCTTTCATTTAATTTTGTGCATACATACAGTGGGAAAATGACTTACTTAACTTAAATTATTTCATTTTTATGAATGCTAGTCCTAGTCGTGGTCTTTTTCAAAAACTTTTTGGTGAATTAAAAGCAAGCAGTAGCCTAATGTAACTGATTTTACATTTATGCATTTGGCAGATGCTTTTATCCAACTGACTTAGAGTGCATTCAGGATATTCATTTTTTTTTTTTTTTTTTTTTTTTTTACCAGTATGTGTGTTCCCTGGGAAATCAAACCCATAACTTTTTTTGCACTGCTAACGCAATGCTCTACCACTGAGCCACAGGAACACAACAACACAACATCTTAAAACAACATTACAGAAACTTAAATTTATGTTAAAGAAAATAAAGTCAATTTAAATAAGCAGGTTAACTCAAGCAAAAACATTACTCGGTGTGACTGTTGCCAGTTATTTTTTTTTTTTTAAGGGCTATTTCAAATAATACATACACATCACAAGTTAATACACAGTTCGTGAACTTGTTATTTTTATCTCTATATTGATATTTTTTCTGCTCCTCTTCTTTGTGTCGCCTTCCTGCCTTGTGCCCCTGATAATTTTATTTTTTCACTAATTTTTCAGAAATTATACTTTAAGCACATAAATGGCAAAACTATTTTAACTGGGTGTGCCATGCATAACTAATGCGTTATGATGATGTAATTATAATTACGTCATGATGCAGAAAGTGTTTAAATTAGTCAAACATAACATGTTTTCAAATCTTATGATTTTTCGTTAATGTCAATTTTATTTTATTCTAAAATTATTTTGAGCAATTTGATGATCGATCAGTACTAAAATTATGTTTTCTTTATATATATTTGTGGGAGCGCACGATGGGTGTAGGAAAAAATAAATAGAAAACTTTCCTGCAGTGCCCCCCAGTCATTTTGCACCCTGGGCAACTGCCTATGTCGCCTATTCCATGGGCCGGCCCTGGCTAGGCTATATCAAAAGGTTTAAACTGGCAAGGCACACAGTCATATCTCTCTTACAGTAAATAATTTGTAAAGATCTACCAGAAGAAGCAGCCACTATGAACAGCTGATTTGTACGGAAACATCAGGGGCCGGTTGCACCAGCTGGACGTACACCCGGTTGTAAGACTAGGCTGGACGTAAAATGTGCTTTAAGTCGTGCGTAGAATTTATACTCGTTGCACCATCTTGACGTAGTGCTACGTCTGAGACTAAATCTTACGCCTAGTCAGAGGTCGGTATAAAGTGAAAAGTCATGATTTGCTCGTACATTATTAATTTTTATTATTCATGTCTGTTAGTTAATTATTACTGCAGACGTGAACTGTAATGTTTATGGTCTTTTTCGAGTAGGATAAGCAATATTAATCGCAAAGCTCAGTGTAGACTATAGCCTACCACACTGTCGACATTGAATACAAAATATATTTCTGTCAAGCATGTAATAATTATGCAGTAAAATATTACATATGAACTAGGACTCTTAAAAGAAATTGTCCTTCCAAGCGAGATGTCAAATGGTTCAGTGTAAATGCTTGGAAATATTTCACGTCTTTAATTCCATTCATTATTTGTAGTGCCTGCTATCCAATAATTGCAATAAGTTTTGTGCTTTGTTACTTTTAATTAGAAATACATTTTTAGCTTTCAAATTCTGTGAATTTTATCACAAAATACAAACTATAAATGTTTTTTTCAGCCATACACTTTAAATTATTTGACCGTAAACTCACAGTAAATTACTGGCTACCTAGTTGCATGACTTTCACATTAAATTACTGTATGTAAATTTACATTAAATTACTGTAAATGAGCTACATTACTTTCACAGTAATTTACTGTGTAAGATTCCATCGTATTACTGTGATTTAGCAGTATGCTCCTGTAGAATAACTGTATTTAACTGTGAAGTTTACAGTTGATGTCCATCATATTACTGCAATTTAAAACAGTATTCTGCAGTAATGCAAATTAATTTGCCAGTAATGTGCTATTAATGTACACTTAAAACCTATTGTAAAAATACTGTAAATTTGACATTTTCATGTGTTAACCCATAAATAACCTATAACATGTTTAAATTCAAATAAACACCACCACAATCAATTGTTGTGAACATTTATTCTTACACATTATTTTGCTTCTCTCCATTGAATGAAGAGACACTATAAGACCATATTTAAATGACCAACTTACTGCATATCTGCATGCAACTTAAGACCGAGCCAGTGTTTGGTTGGTCTGTGTTTGGCAAAACACTGCTTACATTCTAGACTGTCATCCATATCAAAATCAATTAGTTTTCTGATTAGTGTGCAGACTTGTTTGGTTGATGTGACCTTCTCGCCTCATTGACTTCATGCCTGTCTCTGGATTTATTCCCAAGAAGCACCTATAAACAAAAATGAAAAAGGTGTCATTAACCAGTCCCCACCTTTAGTGGATCACAGCTGTTGCACTACAGCGCCAAAGCTCAGTTTTACAAACAAGGTGACATTACTGTGGTTTCTATGGTTTAACATGTTAAAAGGGCGACAAAATGATTACAGATAAAAATAAAAAAATTCCTAAATACACATGTTAGCTTTGTTTTTATTACTAGTAGAAATACAATTTTTGATCATAATTACTTTGTTACTAGTAAAAATGTGAATTCCTGATATCAAAGAATTCAATTCTTACTAGTTGAAATGTTAATTCTTGATATCTTTAAATGTTTCAACATGTTACATTTGTTATTTCTGATGAGGAGAGTAATTTTTGATATCTAAAATGTCTTTCTTACTAGTATCAATCACATTCATGATATCATAAATTAACACTGTCACTAATGACAATCAAATTATTGATATCAAAAATGAAAATTTTTACTAGTAACAATTCAATGGTTGATATCAAGAATAACCATTTGCACTAGTAACCACGTGATTACTGATATCAAAAATAAAGGTTTTTACTATTAAGAATTGTATTTCTGATATGTGAAATTGGAATTTCAACTATTAAAATCAATTCTTGATATCAACAATTGAATTTGAATGTCAGTCTATGGTGACCTTTAACTAGTGAAAATACAGTTACAGATATCAAGAATGATGGTCTCCAGCACAGACACAATAGTTGAGTCTGCAACAGATCACTTGTCTGAGGGAGAGATGGGGGTCTTCATCGTTTGGCTGCTGCAGTCCTGTGTGGCTTGTAAAACAAAGCACATCCAAAACATTCCTTGTTTAACCCACCAAATAAAAAAAAGCCCTCAAATACAATATTAATGTAGACAGTTACCTTTGGATAAATTCCAGAGTGCAAGAAGCAGGGTCAGAATATTTCAGATTGAAATTATAGTAGCTGACAAAAATGGCAGCCAGACCAGTTGTAAAGTCAGGGTGAGGCCCCATGACCACTTGACCCTCCAAAGACAGCATCCATGTCCTCAGCTTCATTGTGTCACCTGAAAACAAAACCATATAAAGTCATCATGCCCTAGTGTTCAGAAAAGGAATGAAGATTGAATGAAGTAGGCTGCAAAAATAATAAAATCATAGAATAAGAGTAGAATAAGACTCAAAACTGTTTAAAGGGATAGTTCACCCAAAAATGAAAAAGTTAGCACATGATTTATTCACCCTCGAGGCATCCTAAGCGTATCTGGAATTCCTCTTTCAGACGAACACAATCGCAGTTATATTTAACATTTTAAATGCATTTTTTAGGCTTCAAAAACAGGGGCACCTTTCACCGCCATTTTAATCTGATGTGACTTTCACGGATGCGCAGATTGTGATATATATCGTGCAGCCCTAGTTACAATTATAATGAGTTATTTGATGCTATAAAAATGGGGTTTCACGTCCATGATTGGAAGCTTTACCTGCTCAGGATCGAGTCAGCTAGGTGTTTTGGGCAGAACCTCGATACTGCGACTGTAACCCTGATAAAACTACAGACTTGCAGACTTTGGCTCCAAATGATGTCACCAGCACAAGACGGTGGCTCCCGTATCTGTGATATTTTGTCAAAGGGAGGCCCTACTCAGTATGGTGTTCCAAATAAAGTGCTTGGCGAGTTGTGAGGAAGGGCTTGTTGCATGGGTGGAATATAGTCTCAATCAAAAATGTAAAATGCAAGTCTCTTTCAAAAATGATCCGAGGCACACTTATATGGCAATAAAACAGACAAACGCTGCTGACCATAGACTGTATATAAAGATGAACTACGCGTCTCCACTTCCTCCCATAGACTGTAATGGAGCTATAATATCCCAGATATGGCACACTAATTTTAGGTTATTTTCTACTGCTTTTTGCACTTAATATCTTTATTAAACATTGTGCACGCATGCTGTCTGAGAGAGGGGCTTTCTGTATGCACGTTTTGAATGTAAGCATTGAGTTCTTCACAGCATATTGCACTTAATAACTATTTAACATCAAGCACACCCTACTCTTCAGTTTCTCATTCATGCATGTAGATTTATCACATTAGGTCAGGTGTATATTACTTTTTAAGTAGTACTATGCAGATATATTTGTGTACCGCAAAATAAATTGTATAGCAAAATCAGTAAACGTGTGTAACGGTACACATATTTGTATTGAAAATTTTGGTACAGGTCTTTCAGTTCGGTACGCATGTGTACTGTTTTAAAATACATACTTCCATGTAAAATAAGGCCATTTTTTACAGCGTACCTTGAATTGTTTTTAAAAGAGATTTGCATTTTAACATGTTTGATTGAGACTAAATTCACCCATGCAATGAGCCTTGTGCTTCACAAGATGAAATAGGGTAAAAAATACCTCTTAGTGAAAAGAGAAAAGGCCATTCCTCCTTAACCACTGCAATGGCTGGTGTAGGCACACTATTAAGATAGCGTCGCTGGATGACATATGTCTTCTCCATCAGAGGTTCAGCTCTCTCTGCACCACTCATGCCTTCCTCTGAGTAGATGTTAAGGAGAATTTTGATGCCATCTAATGATGCCACAGTTTCGCCAGGAGGTAATTCTACTGGACTCCATCTTACACAGCCATACTGATCTACAGGGCCTCTTGTCATACCTCTGCATTCATCTGGTACCTCACAGCGTGGCCTTCTCTCTCTGAGTCTTCTCACAAGAGTATTGTTCCTGTTTTTATTCGCTGCGAAGAGAATAACAACCATTTTTGCAACATCAGCAAAACATTCCGGATGGCTCCTTACAATGTTTCCAACAATATTGTGACAAATTGCTATGATCTGATCAACCACTGCCTTCATCATATGTTTTCTATCGTCTGGTGATGGTCTTGTTTTATTTGCTACTGCCTTTCGAATTGCTGCTGGCATCCTATTCCAGTTGACCTGGAAAGCATTGTTTTTTTTCCATGCAGCTGAAGATGAAAATGGCTAAATAATCTTTGTGGAGAGTTGCTCATGCACAGTGCAATCAGGCACTCGCAAACGCTGCAGGGATGAGAAAAGAAACTGGGTAACATCTCACCTCTAAATCATTAAAGAAATATTACATTATTGAAGTATTATTACGCTTGCTGAAGCCTCTCCTGTAGTCTGTATCAGGCTGAGCTCCTCCACACACAATGTCAATACAATACAATACAAACAATACAAAAGTGTCTTTTTTGTCCTGCCACATTTCTGCGGTGCCCTTTAAGGGCACAGAATGCTGTGTAGAAGCAGAGTTAACAAGTTAACAACTTTGCAGTTGTTAACTTTTCTGTTGCTGCCCTAGAAACATTTAGTTATATTTAAAATAGTATATTATATAAAAAACTATTATTAATTAATGAAAAATAACCAATGCTGTTATTGATAGAGAAATAACCCAATATCTGAGTATCAATAAGAACAGTATACAATTCTAGATACTCAAACCTACTCAGGGGAAAATGGCGGTGGGTACAGACAAAGTTTATGATAATTTATCATGCACAGTTAATGAATTCATCTCTGGGGAGAGGGAGGAGGATTGTCATATCATTTTCAATATGCAATAATGTTTTGTCATATTTTTTGGCACGCAGCATCTTTGTTCAGATTCATTTTTTTAAATTATTATTAAAATATTAAATATGACAGTTAACTTATTTGTTGTATAACCACTAATAAATAAAACAAATAACAAAAAAAATATTTTATTCTAATTTATTATTATTCAATTCAACTTTAGTTTATTCAACTTTTTCATGGGAAAATAGCAAAGTTACCTTGAAAGCCATTCAGTAACTTTCGACACTGAATAGGTCGAAGGTATTTCTCTATATCTTTTTCTTGTATAAAAGCAAGGTCTTCCTTGTTTTCCACACTAAGCTCTTGCAACCCATTCAGCAGTGAAGTCAGAGTTTCATCAGAGAGGCCCGGTAAGAATGACAACACCAATTCTTTCATCATTACTTCATCCATTTTCTGAAAAGAAAGTTTGGTCAGACATGAAAATAATTCCATTTGTCAATTTGTTTTAGACACATATTTGAGTTATATTACTGCAACAAGGCTGGACCTAAAAGAGTGGAACCATACAACTCATCATTCCTGACCAGACTAAAAGTTTCCAAGTTTACTGCACTTTCTTAGTAAACACTGTCCATTGTCCATGTCGATATAATGTATTTTTACATCTTCATTTTTAAATATAAAAACAACTGACAGTTTTGATCTGACTGCGATCAAGAGTCAGGTAAATAAAAGGCAGAATATTCATAAATTAGATTGGATTGTTTAAATTACATCTACAAGTTTTCCAACATTTCCACAAACAGTAATTACAAAGTACATTAACCCTTTGCACTAGTGGTCGACCGATATGTGTTTTTTGACAGCCGATACCGATATCTTGGTAAACAGGGGGCCGACAGCCGATATAAAGTAGATATGATTTTTACAGTCAAGTCAAGTCAAGTCTGCTTTATTGTCAATTCTTCCACATGTACAGTACATACATACAGAGAATCGAAATTGCGTTACTCTCAGACCCCCGGTGCATACAGATAACACTAACAGTAGAGCCTAAAAAAATCTAGACCAAATATAAAATATAAGATAAAACTATACAATAAGGGAATGTAAAAAAGACATAATAGAAAAAAATAAAATAAAAATAAGGTTAAATAAAAGCAGCGCAAGGCACATGGCAGATAGAGTGCAAACCAGTGAACAAACAGTGCAGATAAAAAGATTTTTTAGTGCATAAAAAATAGCTTATTCAGTTATTAAAGTGACAAAGGGCTCAAGAGCAGTTATTTTATTTAAACTGACTGATGAGGTGGTAGAATGACGTCAGTTCCATGGTGAATGAGGTAGTGAGCAGACCAATGCTGCACGAAGTGACTGGTGCATGTCATCGTATGTTAGAGGGAGGGGGGGTGGAAGGACCTGGGGATGTGGGATCTGGGGTGGGGGTTCATAGTGGTGCCGGGGCAGAGAAGAGGGAAGGGGGGGGGGCAAGTTCGGGAGTGAGTTCAACTTCCTGACAGCCTGATGAATGAAGCTGTCCTTCAAGTCTGCTGGTCCTGGCCTGGAGACTCCGCAGTCTCCTCCCTGATGGCAGCAGACTGAAGAAGCTGTGTGACGGATGTGTGGGATCACCTGCAATCCAGAGGGCTTTGCGAGTGAGACGGGTTCTGTAAATGTCCTGGAGGGAGGGGAGAGAGACACCAATGATCTTCTCAGATGCTCTCACTATGCATTGCAGAGTCTTTCGGCAGGACGCGTTGCAGGCGCCATACCACACAGTGATGCAGCTGGTCAGAATGCTCTCGATGGTGCCCTCTGTAGAAGGTGCACATGATGGGGGGTGGGGCTCTGGCTCTCCTCAGTTTGCGGAGGAAGAAGAGACGCTGCTGTGATTTCTTTGTCAGTGCCGCAGTGTTGTCGGTCCAGAAGAGGTCCTCTGTGATGTGCACACCCAGGAACTTGGTGCTGCTGGCTCACTCTCTCCACAGTCGCACCGTTGATGGTCAGAGGAAAAACATGCTGAGTGTGCGCTCTCCTGAAGTCAACAACAAATCTCCTTCATCTTCTCCACACGTTCAGAGAGGAGATTGTTGTCACTGCACCACCCGGCCAGGCGGCTCACCTCGCTCCTGTAGTTTGTCTCATCTCAGTGCTAATGAGACCCACCACAGTCGTGTCATCCGCAAACTTGATGAAGAGGTTGGAGTTGTGTGACGGTGTGCAGTCGTGGGTCAGCAGAGTGAAGAGGAGGGGGCTCAGCACACATCCTTGGGGGGCCCCAGTGTTCAGTGTGATGGTGCTGGATGTGTTGCTGCCGACACGTACTGCCTGAGGTCTTCCAGTCAGAAAATCCAACAGCCAGTTGCACAGCGAAGTGTTGAGCCCCAGCTCGACCAGTTTGTGAATGAGCTGTTGAGGGATGATTGTGTTGAATGCTGAACTAAAGTCTATGAAACAGCATTCTGACGTATGAGTCTTTTTTCTCTAGATGTGTGAGGCTGAGTGGAGGGTAGTTGAGATGGCATCATCGGTCGACACGGGTTGGACCGATATGCAAACTGGAATGGGTCCAAGGAGGAGGGGAGGGCAGACTTGATATTGTGCCTGACTACGCCTTTCGAAGCACTTCATGAGGCATGGGAGTAAGTGCAACAGGACGGTACGTCATTGAAGCAGGATGGAGATGGCTTCTTCGGGACTGGAATAATGGTGGTAGTTTTGAAACATGTGGGAACAACAGCCTGACTAAGTGAGATGTTGAAAATGTCTGTGAAGACATCAGTGAGTTCTGCTGCACAGTCTCTCAGTACACACCCAGGGATGTTGTCAGGACCCGGAGCTTTGCGTGCATTGATCCTGCTAAAGGATCTCCTCACGCTGTCAGGGGTCAGCATCATCACCTGCGTCCACTGGGAGAAGTTCAATTCCTTATTATTAATATTTAAGAAAATTTGAAATCATTTGACAATGGATTAAAAAATGTGTAAAACGAAACATGCTTATACTTTAGATGACAGTATTTTTCACAATAATATTTTAATAAAAATATAATTAAAAAGGAAGTAAACACTGTAACCTAGTGGGCACTCAGTATTCTGGGAAGTTTGTGTGCACTGGGAATCATATTTTTCAAATAAACTCAGGGTAACAATCATTTTACATACAGCACACAGTGAAAATGACATGAATATGACAGTGGGCAAATGCATAAAGTGCAGTAAGAATTTGAAATCATGAGTTTATAGTTTAAAGCATTCAATTCACACAGGACTGACCATCACGCAGAGAACACGTGATCATGCTGGATAAACATACACACTTCACAAAGATCTCACAGCTGGATTCGACTGAGTTTGTAAGGTTTGTGAAATTAAAAGTTCATTAATCCTTTAAAGATTTGTTTAAACAATAAAAATGCATATTTGCCTAATGCTGACAGGAAACGAGAAAGTAATATAATGTTTGCCTTTCTATTACTAATACTATAAAGCAATCGTTATAATACTTTCTATATACATTAATTTCTTGTTTAACCATTCTATCTGATTATTAGACAGACTGCTATCTGTGTTAGACAGAACTGGTTAATGACGACAAACAAAGACAAGAGAGAGAGTGGGTGAACGCACTGGCACTCAGGCACTGCCACTCTCACAGCGCCGTCAAAATAAATAAAGTCCGCCCAAACAAACACAAACTCGGTATCGGTCAAGCAAGAAAAACTTATCGGCCGATGCCGATATTTGAAACCCAACTGACTAATATTGGCCGATAATATCGGTCGAATGACACCAATACGGAACTGGGGGGAACACAAATAATCCTATTTTACAGCTATAGTAGAAAACATGTAGTCAGCAAAAAAAATGTATCAAGCAATTGACAAAGGAAGGTATGGACCTGAATGGTAATGAACTAGGACATTTAAGAAAACAAAACCGACCCCAGTTTATGACAAAAATTCCAGATGTATAAACTATTTTTTATAAGTTTACGTTGTTTACGTTTTTTATTTGCCCATTTTCTCTGAACATTTCTGCCGAAAGACATAAACTGACAGTCACCAATGATAAGCTACTACTTAAACATATTGTAGAAACAAACTTAATTTTCTGTTAAAGTTGCTTTGCAATGATCTGTATCGTAAAAAACAAGCGCTATTACAAATAAACATTGAATTGAAAATAAGCAGTTTGTTTTTTTTTTTTTCACCACAACTAAAAACTGTTTCATTTTGACCAGTGTGGACAGTGTCTCAATGGATAGGCAATATACTGGGCAAAGCACTCCTTTTCCATTTTCATCACTTCCCAAAAAAAACAGGCACAGGCCTCAACATAGTTGAAACTGTTTTTATAAACGCTCTTCCTTTTTAGATCTGTGCTAGCAAAATGTTCCTAGGTTGTACACATTTTAAGAAGATCTGCCGCTTTTCAAGATTCATCGAGTGATGTTGCTTTTTAAGTAATAATAAACAGGCAATATCCCAGCAATATTTCATGACTATACACAACTGGTTTATTGTGAGAATTGAACAAAGTATTTTAAAGTGAGAAGGGTACATTAAAAGCATGCATTTTAAGGTTAGACTTTTAAATGCTGATGTTAAATCCACTATTTAAATTGTGTAAAGTAATGTTCTACCGTCTATACACAGTGTTAAGTCCCAATCTCACATATGAAGTGAACTGTTATTAAATTACAGTAACTAGTAACTACGTTACACCAAACAATGGCTCTCAGTATACTGGTCTTTGTATTCCTTTTACAGGGAGTATGTGGTTTTTATTCCATCTTGACTTCACCCTGGTCTCCCGATCACCTCTGTTATTTACTTCACAATGAAAACAGAATGGGCAATTAATACCTTTGGGGTTTTTTATTTTTTATATAACCCACTTCAAACAATGCATGACCCGAACAAGAACAAAGACAGATCAATCTTCAAAAACTGGGCACCGTATGGAGCCAATATCTTCATATTTCTCCTTTTTGTTTTGCTTACTAAGTTGCCGAGCATCTGTTCTGGAGGACATTTTTTATTGATGTTGTTCTCAAGGAGGGTGATGAGCCAATTCTGACACTGGCCCTTGGTTTTGCACTCACTTCAGAGACCTTTTGTGACAAAAGAATCCTTTCCGAAGAAAGAGCCCATTTTCTTTGGCTTGACAAGAAAGTGTTCCCTAGTAGTTTTTGCAGGACGTGTGACCTTCATGTATTTTTAAAAAAAAGCATAAGAAATTTCTCAATGTTATTTGCTTCAACGGCCGGTTAATGAATTCCAGCCTTGTTGGATTTTTGAAATGTGTGATACTTTGGACATGTCTTGGTGTCACAAATTGGAGTGCTTTCTCCTCATACTACAAGGCGGCAGTTTCTATCAAAATGTTACAGAGATTGGATGTCAGAGCACTTACCTGTTTATGCAATGTGGTATTTTGGCCACTAGGAGGTCCCCAGTATGCACTCACAGTCAACATTGTGCCTTTCGTAATCAGTGTTATTGTTTTCACATGTTTCTCATTTCTGGGCTGTCTATTTAAGCTGATCACTTCCTTTGCATCTTTGCTTGGTTATTATGTTCCTAAGCAAGTTGCTGCCGTTAGTCTGCTCTAAGTTCCAAGATCTATTCTTTGAAAGTATTTTGAATTGTTTTCCATGGGAATCGTTTTGGCTGTTTTTCTCTGAGTTTTTGTGTTTGGACGACTTTTACTATTTTTGACCCCTTTCTGGTCTGCGGATTTTTCTGTTTTTCTTTGCAACCTAAACTCTCATACAACGCAGGATTTTTTTCTCCCCTTTTGCTGTTTTGTTAAATAAAACTCACTCTGAGTTAAGTTAACAAGGCGTCTCTTGATATTGGGTATCACACTACTTCCTGTGGCTCAGCGGGTAGAGCAATTCAGGACTCTGGCATCAGAGACCCAGGTTTGAGCCCGAGGCCGGTCCTGACAGAATAACCAAGCCACCATTATGAACCCAGAGGTGCGCTCAACTCCTCCAGAACGGTCCTTGCTACCGTTGCTCAGTATGAGTCCACAGCCAACGCCATGAGTCAGCACTAGCTCAGCAGGGCGACTTTGATGACTAGACACAAGCTCCCAGTTGCGTCTGATCCTCATGACTTGCTGGTCCGTCAGAGCTCTTCGACCGGCTGCCCTCTACCTCAGTTTACTGCTTCGCTCCTGCTGCCTCTTGTACCCCTTCCAGATTCCAACTCGAGTGCTCTCTCCTCTAACGGAGGCAACCCCACACGCCTACCTTCCCACCTACAACATTTCTCAGGTGGACCCCAGTGTGCATGTGATGGGCTTCCTGACTTCACTTGCTCTCTCACATAGTGGGCTATTTACGTTTGAACTACAACCATCGGTCCTTCCCCTCAGATCGAGGCCAAGATCGCTATACGTAATCACCCTCCTTTCTGGCAAAGCTCTTTCTTGGGCAACCGCGGTCTGAAAGGCACAAGCCCCCTTCTGTACAAGTTATTCCGCATTCGAAACAGGATGTTTCGATCGAACCGACGGAGTTCAGCGGAGTCTTCGATCCCCCCTTTTTCAAAGGGGCCGACCAAGCCTCAAAGAGGACTTCTCACCCTCCGTCAAGGTAATGGCAGTGCAGCTGAATATGCCATTCAGTTTCGGACCGTTGCAGAAGGGAGGTAGTGGTTGGAACAAATGAGTTCCCTCATGGTGTGTTTCCTGAATGGTTGTCAGAGGCAATCAAGGATGGATCTGGTACCAGAGAACCTGCTGGTTTGATCTGGAAAGAAGTCTTGGGATCAAGCAATCGGCTGGTATAATGTCGTCTGAGAGAGAGAAAGTAGGAATCGTGCCATCTGTTTCTCCATGTCTGCCAGCTCCGCCAGAGTTACTTGGCGCTCAAATGCCAACCAGTGCCCCAAGATACTTCGGAACCCATGCATTGGGTAGGGGCTAGGCTTTCCCCCCTGGAACGAGGACCGTCGTTTATGAGAGAGCGCTGTGTCTATATTGTGGATTGTATGGTCATTTTCGCTCCACTGCCCCGAGCTTTACGGGAAACGCCCAGTCCCGTACAGGCAAGGAAGGACTGTGACGGGAGTTACACGCACACTTCACCTTCCAACTCTGGGCTGTTCCTTCCTATCACACTCTACTTGGAGGAGAACAAAAACACCAACTCGACGGCGATTTAGATTGATTCTGGCGCGCTAGCTTCGGGATTTCATGGGAGTGTTTCGCTCTTGCTATTCAAGAGTCTTGTAGAGGGCTCCCTACTTATTGTCCTCTTCACTGACCCACCCCAGTAACGTGACAGCCTTGGATGGAAGGAACCATTGTCTCCCGGGAAAGTAACCCACCTCACCTCTCTCCTGTGTAGCTCCCAGTTACCAGCACCAGGAGAATGAATGTGCTTTCACTTGTTTACAGTCTCCGTTCAGAGTTCCTGTTATCCGTCGGACACCCGCTGGCTTTCCAGCATAATCCACACTTGACTGGTCCACCTGGCACTGTTTTCTCAGTTGGGGTCCCACCTGTCCACACTAAATGCTGTGGCCCAGAACCCCCATGAACCTTATTATTCTCGAGTCCAAGAAACCTAGATCTGGTCTCAAGCCCTGCTCAGTACCACCACCTCAAAGCGTGTTCAGTAAAAGGAAGGCCACTCCTTACCACCTCATCGGCCTTATGACTGCTCCATTGAGTTACTCCCGGGTAACTGTCCCCCTAGAGGTCGTATATTCTCTTTGTCTCCCCCTTGAACGAAACTGCTCTGGACAGATACCATAATGAAGCTCTTGTGGCAGGCATCATCCAACCATCCACTTCCCACTCGCACTGGAGCCGGATTCTTTTCGCAAAGTTGGGACCCCCCCCAACGGGATGGCGGACTTCGACCAGATTGATTACAGGGGCCTTAATAAGATAACCATTCGAAACAGCTATCCTATTGCCACTAATGACAAATGCATTTCAAATTCTGCCAGCATCAGCCTCAATCTTCACTAAGCTTTACTTACGCAATGCCTACCATCTTGTTCGCATTAGGCAAGGAGATGAGTGTGAAAACGCCTTCAACACGCCCACTGGGCACTAGGAATATTTAGTTCTGCCCTTTGGGCCTCACTAATGCTCCCGCCAGTATTTCAAGCTCTCATAATGATGTTCTCAGAGACATGTTAACCAATTTGTTTTTGTCTACTTAGATGATTATCCTCATCTTCTCGAGTTCCCTCCAAGAAGCATGTAAAACATTTTGTCAGTAAGGTTCTGAGACGCTTCTTGATAACCATCTTTATGTTAAACCTGAGAACAAATGTGAGTTTCATGTGACCAAGGTTCCAGTTCCGGGGGTTCATCATCAAGCCTGGCCAAATACAAATGGAGCCTCAAAAGGTTCAAGCTGTTGTGGATTTGGGCCTCCCCCTCATCGGGTAAAAGAGTGTACAGCGTTTCCTTGGCTTTGCCAATTTTTATCGCAAATTCATCCCGGAACTTTCAGTACTGTGGCGTCTCCTTTATCTGCTCTCACCAAGGGGAACACAACCAGCTTTTCTTGGGGGGTACCTGAAGCAGAGGTGGCTTTCCAACAAACTAAAGAAGTATTTCACCTCTGCACCTATTCTCATTCTCCCTAACCCAGATTAGACCATTCATCGTGGAAGTCGATGCTTCAGATGTAGGGGTTGGAGCTGTATTATCCCAGAGAGGATCGAGGACAACAAGCTGCATACATGTGGCATTTCTTTCTCCCACCGCCTTACACCAACTGAGAGGAACTATCATGTAGGGGATCGAGAGTTACTGGCAGTCAAGCTAGCGCTTGAAGATTGGAGACATTGGCTTGAGGGGGCCAAACACCCATTCCAAGTACTCACCGGACCACAAAAATCTGGAATATATTCAGCAGGCAAAGCGACTCAACCCCCGCCAGGCACGTTGGTCCTTATTTTTCAATAGATTCCAGTTCATCGTCCTACCGCCCTGGCTCTAAGAACCTTAAGCCTGATGCTTGTCCCGAGCATATTGTTAAACTCCACAGGAAGATTGTGTTGCACCAATTATCCCAAGTTTCCAAGATCTTAGCTCCTATTCAGGTGGAATCTGGAAGATACAGTAAAACAATCCCAAGCCAGAGAACCAGACCCAGGAGGGGGGCCAACCCACTGTCTGTTTGTCCCTAAAGCTGTCCGCTCTCAGATCCTCCCAGTGGGACACTCCTCTCGTCTCACTTGTCATCCTGGTACCTCCGCACTCTTGATGCTCCTCCAAAGACGATTTTGGTGGCCAACTATCAAGGAAGGATGTGACCGCGTTTGTGAACGCATGTCCCACATGCAACCAAAATAAAATCTCTCACCACTCTCCTCAAGGGCTATTGCACCCTCTCTCCATACCTCATAGACCTTGGTCCCATCTTTCCATGGATTTTATCACTGGTCTTCCACCATCACAAGGCAACACCCACTATCATGGTCATAGTAGATAGATTTTCCAAGGCCGCCAGATTTATTCCTCTGCCTAAACTACCCACCGCAAAACAAACTGCTGAATTGGTCATAAATCATGTGTTCGAGAGTCTTTTGGAATTCCCCAAGACATCGTCTCTGATCGAGGACCCCCAGTTTTCCTCCTCCGATTCTGGCGGGCTTTTTTGTCAATCTCTGGGGGCTACAGTGAGCCTGTCTTCTGGGTTTCACCCAGAGTCCAATGGACAAACAGAGGCAGGCTTAATCAAGATCTTGGAGACCTACACTGAGATGTAATGGCAGCTAACAACCTTCCTCTTGGTCTTCCTATCAATCATGTGGGCAGAATACGCACAAACAATACCCTATCGCTCCTCTGCAACAGGCATGTCCCCTTTCGAGTGCCATGTTCGGGTACACCCCTCCACTATTCCCTGAACAAAGAGGTGGAGGTTGCAGTCCCTCTGCTCATCAATTTGTTAAACGCTGCTGCAGAACATGGAAAAAAAAGCCAGACGCAAGCTCCTTAAGGGCCTCTCAGCAGAGTACCAGCGCCAGGCTAATCGCAGACGCAGACCTGCCCCCACTCTGCCCCCTGAGCCAAAGAATCTGGCTCTCCACTAAGAACCATTCCCCTTGCGGGTGGAATCCCGACAACTTTCCCAGAGATTCATCGGAA
Organism: Cyprinus carpio; assembly: GCF_018340385.1. Taxonomy (NCBI): domain Eukaryota; kingdom Metazoa; phylum Chordata; class Actinopteri; order Cypriniformes; family Cyprinidae; genus Cyprinus; species Cyprinus carpio. Next base: position 25,800,922 of record NC_056575.1, on the reverse strand, counting down.
CCCTTCAAGATTGCCAAGGAAAGTGAATCCCAGTTACATATCAATTGTACTTGCCTAAGTCTTTGAAATTAATCCAAACTTTTCATGTCTCCATGTTCAAAACCTGTTTTGTCTCTCCTTTCATTGCGAACAGGAAGACCTCCTCCTCCTCTAGTATCATCGGGGCCAGCCAGCTTACACAGTCCACACGATACTAGATGTCCGTCAAGTACGTGGGTTCCCGGCAGTATTACTTGTGGACTGGGAAGAGCTTGGTCGCCGAGGAGCGCTCCGGGTTTCCTGCCATAGGACATCTTAGACCCCAAATTCGTGCAAGAATTTTACGCTCGCAAGCCCCCAGTTGTCCTGGAGGTGAACGTCAGGAGCGCTCTTCCTACAGGGAGGGGGGTCGCCCAGTGTCAGAGCCTTTGTTTTTTGACAATGTGTTATTTTGGCCAACTAGAGGGTCCCACAGTGGCACACTCACAGTCAACAGCTGTGCCTGTCGTAATCAGTGTTATTGTTTTCACATGTGTTCTCGTATTCTGGCAGCTGTTATTTAAGCTGAGCACCTTCCTTGTGCATCCTTTTGGCTTGGTTATTATTTTGTTTGCCTAGTTCAAGCATAGTGCTAAGCCCGTAAACATGGTGCTCTAAGTTGCTTAGTGCCAAGAATCTTTTCTTTGAAAGTATTTTGCACAATTGTTTTCCTGTGAATAGTTTTTGCTGTTTTTCTCTGAGTTTTGTTGGTAGACTTTTACTATTTTTGACCCTTTTCTGGTTCTGGGCTTTTATGTTTTGCAACCTAACTCTATACAAAGGTTTTTTGTCCCTTTGCTGTTTTGTTCAATAAAATCCTCTGAGTTACGTTAACAATGCGGGTTGACTATTGGGTTCAACTACTGCTGTGGCCTCAGCGGTAGAAATTCCGACTCTGGATCAGAGACCCCAGGTTGAGCCCCGGTCCGACACTGGAAATTGTATGCAAATTGGGACATATTCAAAAAACTGTATTCCAGGTAGCAGTGTTAGTGTTGCCATGGGGTGTTTTGCTTTCAGTGTGAATTTCAAACATTACAAAAAATAATGAACTTGGAATATAAATGTTCTTCTTTCTTTGCAACCTGTAAGGATATGTATGTCGAGGAAGAAGAGGGGAACTCACCCCCACCCAGGCTTTCGCAGCGAGTTCTGCCAATCTGTTGCTGACCTTCTTTGAGTGTTTGTGTGCATGTAGTGCTATAGATGCAAACTCACCTTTCAGTGACAACTCACTTTTTTGAGGTTGAAATGGTCACCTATGAGATTTGCATGGCTTCCCAATGAGAGTTGATACTTTACAAGGATACTTGTGATCTTAAACGAGGGTAAATAAAGTACTGGAAATAGTATTTTCTTTATTCTTTTTACTTTCAAAACTGTCTAAAAACAGGTAATACTTTATGTATTTGACCGGTCTGAGGTGTGGGAATGGTGAAGGAGAGAAGAGGGCAAAGATTTTGCATTTATAGCTCCGCATCGCCATCTAATCACTTATATTGTCTTACTGAAAATAGCCGGCATAGCACTTCATCTTTGTACATTATGGGATTTTGATTATATTTTAGTCACATGCAGTTTTCTATTAATGTTCATGATCAGGGTATATACAGGAATCATGGAGTAAAATTTAATACCTTTTAACACCTTTTTTAAGACTCTTTCCATACATTTTAAGACCTCATCGCCACTACTCCACGTTTTAACCGTTTACAACGGCGACACTTTAACTTACATTTACTATGGCCTATATTGATTGTATAGATAGAGCACAAAACTAAACAGCCCGACTTTGTGATAACTCCGTTATACAATACAACATAATTCAGAAGGGTGGGAACGAAGCACAAGATAATTAACTGAGTGACTACCCAATGTAACCCAGAACCACGACAATTAGACACCAATAAACAAAACAACTGACAAAACTTATTGTGAAGGGGACAACTAAAGCTCTCCAAGCTGACGGGAAATGAGTCAATACAGTATCCAAAAGACTGTATTTTTGTAACATTCAAGCTCTTATAACGTCTGCAAACATTAGCAGTGTTTGTGGAACACTTCTCCATGAACAAGACGTGATGATCAGACAGTTTACCTGTGATCGGAGTGCTTGATTTGATAGGATGTCAGTACTGCACCTCATAAAGTGTGAATGATCATTGGTAAAACTAATGTAACAGAACTATTACATCCTTTTTAATTGTGGGTATCCCAAGCCCACTGCGGTAAAAAACAAAAAAAAAAAAAAAAAGTAGCGCAATTACCAGGTCCCAAAAATAAAAAAGTCATTTCCCATCCCTAAATACATATGTACAGTCAATATTATACACCTTTACATAATTCAGAATCCGACTCAGAATGAGGTTATGCAGGTAGTTTACACATACGAGGAATTTGTTTTCGTGACGAAGGCTCTGCAGTTGCAAACGAATGACAGCGACAGGAACACAAAAACACAAAATAAAAGAATAAAAAAAAATACAAAAAATACAAACTCAGTAGGTAAGGAATGACAATATCCAAATTGACAATTGTCGGCAGCTTATATGACAACGAGCAGTTAGTATGTACAGTATATATGTGCAAAAAAAATTAATAATTTAAGTGTACAATAAGGTATTGTGTGTTAGATAATAAGTGTAGGTGTTGTAAATATAATAGTGTAATGTGTTCCACAGTATTATCACGTGTCATTAGAGGGATTGCCGGGGGAGCAAACGTCTGTGTATGGTCGTTCTGGGATCAGTGCTCTGTAGCTGTCGACAGATGGCAACAGTTC